>NC_089844.1:160303138-160638138 GCF_035609145.1 Eleutherodactylus coqui
TAAGTAGTTAAGTCCTCCTAGATGAGAAAAGGAGGAATTCGCTCCTCTAGATAAACCTAACCAGATTAAAACGGGACACTAAAATAGAAGATAACGCGTCCCAAATAACCCAAAAATTGATTAAACCCCTAAAAAAGGGGAGTTTTGGGATAGAAATGACAAACTGGGAACAATATCCACAGAAAACCAGCAACCCCACGATATGTGGAGAAAGCTTCTAACAAAAAGGTAAACCCTAATCCGGTAGGAGACAGAGCAAAAAGTTGGAAGAAAAGAGTGAGAACAGCAGCTCCTGTCTTGATGGTAGACAGGAGGGAAATGATGACTGCACAGGAGTTGTGTGTCTTAAATGAGGAAAGGAGGCTAACGCCCCACTTGGGGGCACGTCCCTGTAAGCCAATGAGTGACCATCCATAATAAAAAAAAAAAAAGGAAAACCACCCCCTTGCAATGTTGTGGACAGGGCGGGGGCCTGCTGACGTGAGAGGGAGGGGTTAAGCCGCAGGATGGCACATGTGCTTGTGGCTAGTAGGTAAACAAACAGCAGTCCGTAGTCATGGAGACCGGAGAGATATGCTCGTTCGTTATTCGGTGCTTATGACTATACGATAGAAGATGCACAGCAGCAGTAGATGATGTTAGTAAGCATATGGATGATTATTAATAAGTGTGGCTAAGCAGAACATAGCATTCAATTAGTAATACACATGAGAACAGTGGCCTCCATTAATATGAAGGTTAACTTAGGATAATTGATGAAGTATGAGGATGTACCACTGTAATACAAAGCGATAAAAGAAAGGGAGATATGCATGATAAAGCAATATGAATAGGCTTGCAAGTGCTATAATTGAGAAAATTGATATTTATGCGCATCATTGGATATTGTGAAGAAAGAAAAAAGCCGCATAACTGATATTATGGACTGCAAGACCACATCAATGCCAGGTGACATAGATAAGTGTGCATATATACTCAAGAGAAATGCCTACTGCATATTTAAAATGAATGAAAACAGGGACGCTGAATAAGACCTAAGAAAAAGTAACCGGGAAAAAGACAGTAAAAAGTAAAATAATAAATAATAATTAGAAACCAGAGAGAAGTTAGAGAAAGCACCCAAAGGGTAGCATCTCATTTAGACCCCTAGGTGCCACGGAATCCATCCGATAGATCCACTGTGATTCCTTCTGTAAAACTTTGCGGTTAACGTCACCTCTTCTTCCATAGGAGCGTATAAGTTCTACACCTTGGAATTTGATATTGAGTTCGTCCCCCACATGTACCTGACGCATGTGGTTTGCCACCGGGGTGCTCTCTCCCCTGCTGATATTGCCCACATGCCCCAAGATACGTCTGCGGAATTGCTGAATTGTCTTGCCGACGTAATTCTTGGGGCATGGGCATGTGGCAACATAGACTAAGTTCGAGGATTTGCAATTAATGAAGTCCTTAATCACATACGAGGTACCTGTTGACACACTGTGAAATTTATCGCCCTTACTGATGTATGTGCAAGCTTCACACCTTCCGCATGCAAAAGTACCACTAGGTCGAGCCTGGCCCAACCAGGTGCGTGTGTTAACAGAGGGGTCCAGATGACTTTTGACCAAATGGTCTTTAAGATTCCTTCCCCTCCTAAAAGTGAAGAGGGGCCTCTCTGGAACGATGTCTCGAATATCCGGATCCTCTTTGAGGATATGCCAATATTTTTGTAGTAACCCTTGCATGAATGGTACTCCATCATCATATGTTCCAATGACCCGTACTTTATTATCTGATGGTCTAGTCCGTTGTTTGAGAAGAATCGTTCTGTCTTGTTTCACAGCAAAATCATGGGCCTGATCGATTATGT
Source organism: Eleutherodactylus coqui (assembly GCF_035609145.1). Classification (NCBI taxonomy): domain Eukaryota; kingdom Metazoa; phylum Chordata; class Amphibia; order Anura; family Eleutherodactylidae; genus Eleutherodactylus; species Eleutherodactylus coqui. The sequence continues at coordinate 160,304,994 of NC_089844.1, forward strand.
GTTTGGGGTAGCCCCTCTGGAGGAATCTGTCTGTTAAGTTAGCACATTCCCTTTGAAAATCAGATTCAGATGAGCAGTTTCTTTTCAATCTTAAGAACTGCCCTTTGGGAATGCCCCGACGTAGGGGAAAAGGATGGTAGCTATGCCACGACAACAGGCTATTGGTAGCCGTTTTCTTCCTAAATAGCGTCGTGGAAAGGTACCCTTGTGGAGATTTAGAGATGTTAATGTCGAGGAAAGACAGAGAATGTTCCTGTAGTTCCGAGGTGACTTTTAGATTGATGTTATTGTTGTTTAATCGATCAACGAAAATAGAAAAACTGGTTTTAGTCCCAGACCATAACAGAAATACATCATCGATGTATCTATACCAGACTAGAATGTCCTTAGTCCAGTTACAATTCTCCTCTGAAAAGACAAGATGCTCCTCCCCACCAGCCCAGGAACAGATTTGCGTAGGATGGGGCAGCTGGACTCCCCATCGCGGTGCCCCTGAGCTGGTGGAAGATCTTGCCGTTAAACAAAAAGAAATTATGGGTCAGAACATAGTTGAGGAGGTCCAGAATAAATTGATTATGTCTGATGAAGTCACACCCTCTTTGCTGGAGGAAATGAAAGACCGCCTTAAGACCAAATTCATGCAAGATGGAACTATATAGCGACTCTATGTCCAAGGAAGCGAGGTAGACCCCTTCTTCAATTTGGATGCCTTCGATATGACGAAGGACATCGGGAGTGTCCTGAACAAAAGAGGGTAACGCTTGGACGAACGGGCGCAATACTTTATCCAAGTAGATGCCACAATTCTGTGACAGATTGTCCACCCCCGAGACTATGGGCCTTCCCTTGAGGGGGTGTAGGCCCTTATGCACCTTTGGTAAAGAATAAAAGGTGGCTATCTGTGGACTCGAGGGAAGGAGGAAATTATATTCAACTTGATCAATACAATGATCGTTTAGAGCTTGGTCCAGGAGTGATCTCAACGAATTTTTGAATGGATCAGAGGGATCATAAGGTAAAGTTCTATATGTATCCCTATCATTCAATATTCTGTTACACATAACAATATAGTCATCCCGTGATAGGACGACTATATTCCCCCCCTTTGTCCGATGACTTGATTATTAGTTCATGATTAGTCTCAAGATTTTTCAGAGCTCTCAATTCATTGGAGGACAGATTATTCTTTTTCAATGGGGATAACGAACTGTTTTTTATTTCGTTCTGAATGATCTTTTCAAAAATATCGATATGTGGTGACTGTCCCTGTGGTGGAAACTTGGTACTGTTCAATTTGAGATCAGTAAAGGGTCCTGACCCCTTCTCTCTGAATTGATCATATTCGAGAGCCTCCAGATCCCTTATTGTTGTCATATCACTGGACTCAAGCCCCAAGCTGGCTGCCCAACTTCCGATCTGCCATGGCAAAATGTTTCCCTCCATCTCCAATTTCCTCAAGAAGAGGGCCATGTCCTTCGTCCAGTACAAACCTATTGAATTGGCAAGTCGGAACGAAGGACAGGCCCCCTCTCCAGGAGAGCAAGTTCACACTTGCCGACAAGATATGAGAAGGACAGATTGATCACCTGTAATCTGTCTTGTGGTGATAGAAGTAGATGAAGAGGTTGCTTCCCTAGAAGGGGCGGACGCGGGAGATGAGGTTGTCATTATTGGGCTGGAATGATTAGGACTCATTGGGGATCTCGTCGTTCCCTCATGAAATAGTGCCCGATGGGCTTGTCCTAGAAAGCCCGTGCCCCGATTCACTTGGGGGCGACCTCTGCCCCGAGTTCTGGGGGGATACCTCCCCTTGCCCCTTCCTAAAAAAGGAGCCTGCTGAGTTCTTTTAGAGGTTTCCCCTTCTGAGAAGTCACCTTCTGATGAGCTGATCTCAGTATCTGATCTAGTATGAGAGATTTTATACGCTCTTCTCTCCCTGAAATCTTGCAAAATCTCTAGAGAATTGAGAGTGTTTCCTCTCTTTAATGAGCAAAGTATATCTCTCTATGTTTTCTTGTAACACTTTTTCCTTTATTTGGAAATTCGGGATCAGTAGAGAAAGATTTAGCTTTCTCTATAGCCTCTGTCAAAACTCTAGAGCTCTTTTCGTATGTGCTTTTTTCCTCTTCAAGAAGAAGGCCGATCAGTCTCAACCGAACTATCGGTCACCTCCTTTTCCCATTTGGCAAGGAACTCAGGTGTGTGGCATCTAGGAGGTGGGAGTAGTGGGGATCGAAGGCCTCTGGGAACAATATTATGTTCTAGATATTTTTGAGGCCTTGGATCTCCCACCAGCTCCTGGTGTATTCCCTGTACGCTGTTGTCAGGTGTTTAAGGTCGATCTGATGGTAGTGAATTGTGACTGTGGGCGAAAGGTCTTATCCGAAAATACAGAGTTAGCCTCTGATAGCCAAAGATTAGTATCAATATTAGTTGAAAGAAAACCTGCCATAGGTAACGTTTGAATAATATAATTCACAGAGGCCAGAGGGATATAGAAGAAAGGCTTTCTCAAAATATTCACTGGGTATATCCCTTAAAATATAACTTTTATTAATCAATAAATATAAAATTGATTGGGCCTCACAAAAAACAGACAAACTGGAACTAACAAACACAGAGCAAGAATTTTAAACCCTGGAAAAGGACCAGAGAAAATACATGCAATTGACACCTCTATTACAATGCAGAAGTATCCTGCAACGTGAGACACTCTAATGCACTCTTTTTCAGTCACCATTGGGGATGGATGTCACCCAATAAAGATTAGAGGACCATATTAGGATGCGTCCTTCACAAAAAGATGAAAGGAGGATGATCGTTCCATCAAGGTAAGTGGTTTACGGAACTCCTCCAATGGTGACGTACATTCGGGCTCCTATTGTGTCTCATCAACAAGGATCAAAATTATTAGAGGTGAAATGACAAGAGGCCACCAGGCCTATGTCTTCTTAGTACACAAACCCTCTTAAATAAGAGATAAAATCTGGTTCTTGACCAGGTAACTGCCCTATCTGGATAATAGCACCGGGCTAAAGATGCTGAAACTGTAGGACACCAGCAGCAGCCTATGATAGGTCCTTGTCCGTGATGAAAAAAGAACTGTATATAGTTTCGTTTAGAATGGACAAACCACAAGCAAAGCTTCTGCTGATGCCCCCCGAGAAAAAATACACAAGTGGCTGATAGACTATCAACCACAGGTTATCAATCAATGAAAAATCAAATTCTGCTAGAAATAACCAGAGACACCACCATTAAGGTACTGATGCGTTCTCATGCAGAATATAGCTTCAATAACCATTCAGGACGAGATTCAGAAAAACCTTCTGAGAGAATTATTAATGCAGAAATGGTTCGTACTGGTTCAAGGCGTTTCTGTCATACACAGACTCATCAGGAACCGTAATCTATGATGGTGTCATCAAACACAAAAATGTCCTTGGTAGTTATAACGTTTCTCTAATCTATGATACAAAGGTGCCATACACTGAAAATAATGCTGTTATCAGGCAATGAATATGAAACCCTGAACTTCCCTAAGTAGTTAAGTCCTCCTAGATGAGAAGAGGAGGAATTCGCTCCTCTAGATAGACCTAACCAGATTAAAACGGGACACTAAAATAGAAGATAACGCGTCCCAAATAACCCAAAAATTGATTAAACCCCTAAAAAAGGGGAGTTTTGGGATAGAAATGACAAACTGGGAACAATATCCACAGAAAACCAGCAACCCCACGATATGTGGAGAAAGCTTCTAACAAAAAGGTAAACCCTAATCCGGTAGGAGACAGAGCAAAAAGTAGGAAGAAAAGAGTGAGAACAGCAGCTCCTGTCTTGATGGTAGACAGGAGGGAAATGATGACTGCACAGGAGTTGTGTGTCTTAAATGAGGAAAGGAGGCTAACGCCCCACTTGGGGGCACGTCCCTGTAAGCCAATGAGTGACCATCCATAATAAAAAAAAAAAAAAGGAAAACCACCCCCTTGCAATGTTGTGGACAGGGCGGGGGCCTGCTGACGTGAGAGGGAGGGGTTAAGCCGCAGGATGGCACATGTGCTTGTGGCTAGTAGGTAAACAAAGAGAAGTCCGTAGTCATGGAGACCGGAGAGATATGCTCGTTCGTTTATTCGGTGCTTATGACTATACGATAGAAGATGCACAGCAGCAGTAGATGATGTTAGTAAGCATATGGATGATTATTAATAAGTGTGGCTAAGCAGAACATAGCATTTCAATTAGTAATACACATGAGAACAGTGGCCTCCATTAATATGAAGGTTAACTTAGGATAATTGATGAAGTATGAGGATGTACCACTGTAATACAAAGCGATAAAAGAAAGGGAGATATGCATGATAAAGCAATATGAATAGGCTTGCAAGTGCTATAATTGAGAAAATTGATATTTATGCGCATCATTGGATATTGTGAAGAAAGAAAAAAGCCGCATAACTGATATTATGGACTGCAAGACCCCATCAATGCCAGGTGACATAGATAAGTGTGCATATATACTCAAGAGAAATGCCTACTGCATATTTAAAATGAATGAAAACAGGGACGCTGAATAAGACCTAAGAAAAAAGTAACCGGGAAAAAGACAGTAAAAAGTAAAATAATAAATAATAATTAGAAACCAGAGAGAAGTTAGAGAAAGCACCCAAAGGGTAGCATCTCATTTAGACCCCTAGGTGCCACGGAATCCATCCGATATATCCACTGTGATTCCTTCTGTAAAACTTTGCGGTTAACGTCACCTCTTCTTCCATAGGAGCGTATAAGTTCTACACCTTGGAATTTGATATTGAGTTCGTCCCCCACATGTACCTGACGCATGTGGTTTGCCACCGGGGTGCTCTCTCCCCTGCTGATATTGCCCACATGCCCCAAGATACGTCTGCGGAATTGCTGAATTGTCTTGCCGACGTAATTCTTGGGGCATGGGCATGTGGCAACATAGACTAAGTTCGAGGATTTGCAATTAATGAAGTCCTTAATCACATACGAGGTACCTGTTGACACACTGTGAAATTTATCGCCCTTTTAAAAGTCATCTGGACCCCTCTGTTAACACACGCACCTGGTTGGGCCAGGCTCGACCTAGTGGTACTTTTGCATGCGGAAGGTGTGAAGCTTGCACATACATCAGTAAGGGCGATAAATTTCACAGTGTGTCAACAGGTACCTCGTATGTGATTAAGGACTTCATTAATTGCAAATCCTCGAACTTAGTCTATGTTGCCACATGCCCATGCCCCAAGAATTACGTCGGCAAGACAATTCAGCAATTCCGCAGACGTATCTTGGGGCATGTGGGCAATATCAGCAGGGGAGAGAGCACCCCGGTGGCAAACCACATGCGTCAGGTACATGTGGGGGACGAACTCAATATCAAATTCCAAGGTGTAGAACTTATACGCTCCTATGGAAGAAGAGGTGACGTTAACCGCAAAGTTTTACAGAAGGAATCACAGTGGATATATCGGATGGATTCCGTGGCACCTAGGGGTCTAAATGAGATGCTACCCTTTGGGTGCTTTCTCTAACTTCTCTCTGGTTTCTAATTATTATTTATTATTTTACTTTTTACTGTCTTTTTCCCGGTTACTTTTTCTTAGGTCTTATTCAGCGTCCCTGTTTTCATTCATTTTAAATATGCAGTAGGCATTTCTCTTGAGTATATATGCACACTTATCTATGTCACCTGGCATTGATGGGGTCTTGCAGTCCATAATATCAGTTATGCGGCTTTTTTCTTTCTTCACAATATCCAATGATGCGCATAAATATCAATTTTCTCAATTATAGCACTTGCAAGCCTATTCATATTGCTTTATCATGCATATCTCCCTTTCTTTTATCGCTTTGTATTACAGTGGTACATCCTCATACTTCATCAATTATCCTAAGTTAACCTTCATATTAATGGAGGCCACTGTTCTCATGTGTATTACTAATTGAAATGCTATGTTCTGCTTAGCCACACTTATTAATAATCATCCATATGCTTACTAACATCATCTACTGCTGCTGTGCATCTTCTATCGTATAGTCATAAGCACCGAATAAACGAACGAGCATATCTCTCCGGTCTCCATGACTACGGACTGCTGTTTGTTTACCTACTAGCCACAAGCACATGTGCCATCCTGCGGCTTAACCCCTCCCTCTCACGTCAGCAGGCCCCCGCCCTGTCCACAACATTGCAAGGGGGTGGTTTTCCTTTTTTTTTTTTTTATTATGGATGGTCACTCATTGGCTTACAGGGACGTGCCCCCAAGTGGGGCGTTAGCCTCCTTTCCTCATTTAAGACACACAACTCCTGTGCAGTCATCATTTCCCTCCTGTCTACCATCAAGACAGGAGCTGCTGTTCTCACTCTTTTCTTCCTACTTTTTGCTCTGTCTCCTACCGGATTAGGGTTTACCTTTTTGTTAGAAGCTTTCTCCACATATCGTGGGGTTGCTGGTTTTCTGTGGATATTGTTCCCAGTTTGTCATTTCTATCCCAAAACTCCCCTTTTTTAGGGGTTTAATCAATTTTTGGGTTATTTGGGACGCGTTATCTTCTATTTTAGTGTCCCGTTTTAATCTGGTTAGGTCTATCTAGAGGAGCGAATTCCTCCTCTTCTCATCTAGGAGGACTTAACTACTTAGGGAAGTTCAGGGTTTCATATTCATTGCCTGATAACAGCATTATTTTCAGTGTATGGCACCTTTGTATCATAGATTAGAGAAACGTTATAACTACCAAGGACATTTTTGTGTTTGATGACACCATCATAGATTACGGTTCCTGATGAGTCTGTGTATGACAGAAACGCCTTGAACCAGTACGAACCATTTCTGCATTAATAATTCTCTCAGAAGGTTTTTCTGAATCTCGTCCTGAATGGTTATTGAAGCTATATTCTGCATGAGAACGCATCAGTACCTTAATGGTGGTTCTCTGGTTATTTCTAGCAGAATTTGATTTTTCATTGATTGATAACCTGTGGTTGATAGTCTATCAGCCACTTGTGTATTTTTTCTCGGGGGGCATCAGCAGAAGCTTTGCTTGTGGTTTGTCCATTCTAAACGAAACTATATACAGTTCTTTTTTCATCACGGACAAGGACCTATCATAGGCTGCTGCTGGTGTCCTACAGTTTCAGCATCTTTAGCCCGGTGCTATTATCCAGATAGGGCAGTTACCTGGTCAAGAACCAGATTTTATCTCTTATTTAAGAGGGTTTGTGTACTAAGAAGACATAGGCCTGGTGGCCTCTTGTCATTTCACCTCTAATAATTTTGATCCTTGTTGATGAGACACAATAGGAGCCCGAATGTACGTCACCATTGGAGGAGTTCCGTAAACCACTTACCTTGATGGAACGATCATCCTCCTTTCATCTTTTTGTGAAGGACGCATCCTAATATGGTCCTCTAATCTTTATTGGGTGACATCCATCCCCAATGGTGACTGAAAAAGAGTGCATTAGAGTGTCTCACGTTGCAGGATACTTCTGCATTGTAATAGAGGTGTCAATTGCATGTATTTTCTCTGGTCCTTTTCCAGGGTTTAAAATTCTTGCTCTGTGTTTGTTAGTTCCAGTTTGTCTGTTTTTTGTGAGGCCCAATCATTTTATATTTATTGATTAATAAAAGTTATATTTTAAGGGATATACCCAGTGAATATTTTGAGAAAGCCTTTCTTCTATATCCCTCTGCCTCTGTGAATTATATTTTCAAACGTTACCTATGGCAGGTTTTCTTTCAACTAATATTGATACTAATCTTTGGCTATCAGAGGCTAACTCTGTATTTTCGGATAAGACCTTTCGCCCACAGTCACAATTCACTACCATCAGATCGACCTTTAAACACCTGACAACAGCGTACAGGGAATACACCAGGAGCTGGTGGGAGATCCAAGGCCTCCAAAAATATCTAGAACATAATATTGTTCCCAGAGGCCTTCGATCCCCACTACTCCCACCTCCTAGATGCCACACACCTGAGTTCCTTGCCAAATGGGAAAAGGAGGTGACCGATAGTTCGTTGAGACTGATCGGCCTTCTTCTTGAAGAGGAAAAAAGCACATACGAAAAGAGCTCTAGAGTTTTGACAGAGGCTATAGAGAAAGCTAAATCTTTCTCTACTGATCCCGAATTTCCAAATAAAGAAAAAGTGTTACAAGAAAACATAGAGAGATATACTTTGCTCATTAAAGAGAGGAAACACTCTCAATTCTCTAGAGATTTGCAAGATTTCAGGGAGAGAAGAGCGTATAAAATCTCTCATACTAGATCAGATACTGAGATCAGCTCATCAGAAGGTGACTTCTCAGAAGGGGAAACCTCTAAAAGAACTCAGCAGGCTCCTTTTTTAGGAAGGGGCAAGGGGAGGTATCCCCCCAGAACTCGGGGCAGAGGTCGCCCCCAAGTGAATCGGGGCACGGGCTTTCTAGGACAGCCCATCGGGCACTATTTCATGAGGGAACGACGAGATCCCCAATGAGTCCTAATCATTCCAGCCCAATAATGACAACCTCATCTCCCGCGTCCCCTTCTAGGGAAGCAACCTCTTCATCTACTTCTATCACCACAGACAGATTACAGGTGATCAATCTGTCTTCTCATATCTTGTCGGCAAGTGAACTTGCTCTCCTGGAGAGGGGCCTGTCCTTCGTTCCGACTTGCCAATTCAATAGGTTTGTCTGGACGAAGGACATGGCCCTCTTCTTGAGGAAATTGAGATGGAGGAAACATTTTGCCATGGCAGATCGGAAGTTGGCAGCCAGCTTGGGGCTTGAGTCCAGTGATATGACAACAATAAGGGATCTGGAGGCTCTCGAATATGATCAATTCAGAGAGAAGGGGTCAGGACCCTTTACTGATCTCAAATTGAACAGTACCAAGTTTCCACCACAGGGACAGTCACCACATATCGATATTTTTGAAAAGATCATTCAGAACGAAATAAAAAACAGTTCGTTATCCCCATTGAAAAAGAATAATCTGTCCTCCAATGAATTGAGAGCTCTGAAAAATCTTGAGACTAATCATGAACTAATAATCAAGTCATCGGACAAAGGGGGGAATATAGTCGTCCTATCACGGGATGACTATATTGTTATGTGTAACAGAATATTGAATGATAGGGATACATATAGAACTTTACCTTATGATCCCTCTGATCCATTCAAAAATTCGTTGAGATCACTCCTGGACCAAGCTCTAAACGATCATTGTATTGATCAAGTTGAATATAATTTCCTCCTTCCCTCGAGTCCACAGATAGCCACCTTTTATTCTTTACCAAAGGTGCATAAGGGCCTACACCCCCTCAAGGGAAGGCCCATAGTCTCGGGGGTGGACAATCTGTCACAGAATTGTGGCATCTACTTGGATAAAGTATTGCGCCCGTTCGTCCAAGCGTTACCCTCTTTTGTTCAGGACACTCCCGATGTCCTTCGTCATATCGAAGGCATCCAAATTGAAGAAGGGGTCTACCTCGCTTCCTTGGACATAGAGTCGCTATATAGTTCCATCTTGCATGAATTTGGTCTTAAGGCGGTCTTTCATTTCCTCCAGCAAAGAGGGTGTGACTTCATCAGACATAATCAATTTATTCTGGACCTCCTCAACTATGTTCTGACCCATAATTTCTTTTTGTTTAACGGCAAGATCTTCCACCAGCTCAGGGGCACCGCGATGGGGAGTCCAGCTGCCCCATCCTACGCAAATCTGTTCCTGGGCTGGTGGGAGGAGCATCTTGTCTTTTCAGAGGAGAATTGTAACTGGACTAAGGACATTCTAGTCTGGTATAGATACATCGATGATGTATTTCTGTTATGGTCTGGGACTAAAACCAGTTTTTCTATTTTCGTTGATCGATTAAACAACAATAACATCAATCTAAAAGTCACCTCGGAACTACAGGAACATTCTCTGTCTTTCCTCGACATTAACATCTCTAAATCTCCACAAGGGTACCTTTCCACGACGCTATTTAGGAAGAAAACGGCTACCAATAGCCTGTTGTCGTGGCATAGCTACCATCCTTTTCCCCTACGTCGGGGCATTCCCAAAGGGCAGTTCTTAAGATTGAAAAGAAACTGCTCATCTGAATCTGATTTTCAAAGGGAATGTGCTAACTTAACAGACAGATTCCTCCAGAGGGGCTACCCCAAACACATAATCGATCAGGCCCATGATTTTGCTGTGAAACAAGACAGAACGATTCTTCTCAAACAACGGACTAGACCATCAGATAATAAAGTACGGGTCATTGGAACATATGATGATGGAGTACCATTCATGCAAGGGTTACTACAAAAATATTGGCATATCCTCAAAGAGGATCCGGATATTCGAGACATCGTTCCAGAGAGGCCCCTCTTCACTTTTAGGAGGGGAAGGAATCTTAAAGACCATTTGGTCAAAAGTCATCTGGACCCCTCTGTTAACACACGCACCTGGTTGGGCCAGGCTCGACCTAGTGGTACTTTTGCATGCGGAAGGTGTGAAGCTTGCACATACATCAGTAAGGGCGATAAATTTCACAGTGTGTCAACAGGTACCTCGTATGTGATTAAGGACTTCATTAATTGCAAATCCTCGAACTTAGTCTATGTTGCCACATGCCCATGCCCCAAGAATTACGTCGGCAAGACAATTCAGCAATTCCGCAGACGTATCTTGGGGCATGTGGGCAATATCAGCAGGGGAGAGAGCACCCCGGTGGCAAACCACATGCGTCAGGTACATGTGGGGGACGAACTCAATATCAAATTCCAAGGTGTAGAACTTATACGCTCCTATGGAAGAAGAGGTGACGTTAACCGCAAAGTTTTACAGAAGGAATCACAGTGGATATATCGGATGGATTCCGTGGCACCTAGGGGTCTAAATGAGATGCTACCCTTTGGGTGCTTTCTCTAACTTCTCTCTGGTTTCTAATTATTATTTATTATTTTACTTTTTACTGTCTTTTTCCCGGTTACTTTTTCTTAGGTCTTATTCAGCGTCCCTGTTTTCATTCATTTTAAATATGCAGTAGGCATTTCTCTTGAGTATATATGCACACTTATCTATGTCACCTGGCATTGATGGGGTCTTGCAGTCCATAATATCAGTTATGCGGCTTTTTTCTTTCTTCACAATATCCAATGATGCGCATAAATATCAATTTTCTCAATTATAGCACTTGCAAGCCTATTCATATTGCTTTATCATGCATATCTCCCTTTCTTTTATCGCTTTGTATTACAGTGGTACATCCTCATACTTCATCAATTATCCTAAGTTAACCTTCATATTAATGGAGGCCACTGTTCTCATGTGTATTACTAATTGAAATGCTATGTTCTGCTTAGCCACACTTATTAATAATCATCCATATGCTTACTAACATCATCTACTGCTGCTGTGCATCTTCTATCGTATAGTCATAAGCACCGAATAAACGAACGAGCATATCTCTCCGGTCTCCATGACTACGGACTGCTGTTTGTTTACCTACTAGCCACAAGCACATGTGCCATCCTGCGGCTTAACCCCTCCCTCTCACGTCAGCAGGCCCCCGCCCTGTCCACAACATTGCAAGGGGGTGGTTTTCCTTTTTTTTTTTTTATTATGGATGGTCACTCATTGGCTTACAGGGACGTGCCCCCAAGTGGGGCGTTAGCCTCCTTTCCTCATTTAAGACACACAACTCCTGTGCAGTCATCATTTCCCTCCTGTCTACCATCAAGACAGGAGCTGCTGTTCTCACTCTTTTCTTCCTACTTTTTGCTCTGTCTCCTACCGGATTAGGGTTTACCTTTTTGTTAGAAGCTTTCTCCACATATCGTGGGGTTGCTGGTTTTCTGTGGATATTGTTCCCAGTTTGTCATTTCTATCCCAAAACTCCCCTTTTTTAGGGGTTTAATCAATTTTTGGGTTATTTGGGACGCGTTATCTTCTATTTTAGTGTCCCGTTTTAATCTGGTTAGGTCTATCTAGAGGAGCGAATTCCTCCTCTTCTCATCTAGGAGGACTTAACTACTTAGGGAAGTTCAGGGTTTCATATTCATTGCCTGATAACAGCATTATTTTCAGTGTATGGCACCTTTGTATCATAGATTAGAGAAACGTTATAACTACCAAGGACATTTTTGTGTTTGATGACACCATCATAGATTACGGTTCCTGATGAGTCTGTGTATGACAGAAACGCGTTGAACCAGTACGAACCATTTCTGCATTAATAATTCTCTCAGAAGGTTTTTCTGAATCTCGTCCTGAATGGTTATTGAAGCTATATTCTGCATGAGAACGCATCAGTACCTTAATGGTGGTTCTCTGGTTATTTCTAGCAGAATTTGATTTTTCATTGATTGATAACCTGTGGTTGATAGTCTATCAGCCACTTGTGTATTTTTTCTCGGGGGGCATCAGCAGAAGCTTTGCTTGTGGTTTGTCCATTCTAAACGAAACTATATACAGTTCTTTTTTCATCACGGACAAGGACCTATCATAGGCTGCTGCTGGTGTCCTACAGTTTCAGCATCTTTAGCCCGGTGCTATTATCCAGATAGGGCAGTTACCTGGTCAAGAACCAGATTTTATCTCTTATTTAAGAGGGTTTGTGTACTAAGAAGACATAGGCCTGGTGGCCTCTTGTCATTTCACCTCTAATAATTTTGATCCTTGTTGATGAGACACAATAGGAGCCCGAATGTACGTCACCATTGGAGGAGTTCCGTAAACCACTTACCTTGATGGAACGATCATCCTCCTTTCATCTTTTTGTGAAGGACGCATCCTAATATGGTCCTCTAATCTTTATTGGGTGACATCCATCCCCAATGGTGACTGAAAAAGAGTGCATTAGAGTGTCTCACGTTGCAGGATACTTCTGCATTGTAATAGAGGTGTCAATTGCATGTATTTTCTCTGGTCCTTTTCCAGGGTTTAAAATTCTTGCTCTGTGTTTGTTAGTTCCAGTTTGTCTGTTTTTTGTGAGGCCCAATCATTTTATATTTATTGATTAATAAAAGTTATATTTTAAGGGATATACCCAGTGAATATTTTGAGAAAGCCTTTCTTCTATATCCCTCTGCCTCTGTGAATTATATTTTCAAACGTTACCTATGGCAGGTTTTCTTTCAACTAATATTGATACTAATCTTTGGCTATCAGAGGCTAACTCTGTATTTTCGGATAAGACCTTTCGCCCACAGTCACAATTCACTACCATCAGATCGACCTTTAAACACCTGACAACAGCGTACAGGGAATACACCAGGAGCTGGTGGGAGATCCAAGGCCTCCAAAAATATCTAGAACATAATATTGTTCCCAGAGGCCTTCGATCCCCACTACTCCCACCTCCTAGATGCCACACACCTGAGTTCCTTGCCAAATGGGAAAAGGAGGTGACCGATAGTTCGTTGAGACTGATCGGCCTTCTTCTTGAAGAGGAAAAAAGCACATACGAAAAGAGCTCTAGAGTTTTGACAGAGGCTATAGAGAAAGCTAAATCTTTCTCTACTGATCCCGAATTTCCAAATAAAGAAAAAGTGTTACAAGAAAACATAGAGAGATATACTTTGCTCATTAAAGAGAGGAAACACTCTCAATTCTCTAGAGATTTGCAAGATTTCAGGGAGAGAAGAGCGTATAAAATCTCTCATACTAGATCAGATACTGAGATCAGCTCATCAGAAGGTGACTTCTCAGAAGGGGAAACCTCTAAAAGAACTCAGCAGGCTCCTTTTTTAGGAAGGGGCAAGGGGAGGTATCCCCCCAGAACTCGGGGCAGAGGTCGCCCCCAAGTGAATCGGGGCACGGGCTTTCTAGGACAGCCCATCGGGCACTATTTCATGAGGGAACGACGAGATCCCCAATGAGTCCTAATCATTCCAGCCCAATAATGACAACCTCATCTCCCGCGTCCCCTTCTAGGGAAGCAACCTCTTCATCTACTTCTATCACCACAGACAGATTACAGGTGATCAATCTGTCTTCTCATATCTTGTCGGCAAGTGAACTTGCTCTCCTGGAGAGGGGCCTGTCCTTCGTTCCGACTTGCCAATTCAATAGGTTTGTCTGGACGAAGGACATGGCCCTCTTCTTGAGGAAATTGAGATGGAGGAAACATTTTGCCATGGCAGATCGGAAGTTGGCAGCCAGCTTGGGGCTTGAGTCCAGTGATATGACAACAATAAGGGATCTGGAGGCTCTCGAATATGATCAATTCAGAGAGAAGGGGTCAGGACCCTTTACTGATCTCAAATTGAACAGTACCAAGTTTCCACCACAGGGACAGTCACCACATATCGATATTTTTGAAAAGATCATTCAGAACGAAATAAAAAACAGTTCGTTATCCCCATTGAAAAAGAATAATCTGTCCTCCAATGAATTGAGAGCTCTGAAAAATCTTGAGACTAATCATGAACTAATAATCAAGTCATCGGACAAAGGGGGGAATATAGTCGTCCTATCACGGGATGACTATATTGTTATGTGTAACAGAATATTGAATGATAGGGATACATATAGAACTTTACCTTATGATCCCTCTGATCCATTCAAAAATTCGTTGAGATCACTCCTGGACCAAGCTCTAAACGATCATTGTATTGATCAAGTTGAATATAATTTCCTCCTTCCCTCGAGTCCACAGATAGCCACCTTTTATTCTTTACCAAAGGTGCATAAGGGCCTACACCCCCTCAAGGGAAGGCCCATAGTCTCGGGGGTGGACAATCTGTCACAGAATTGTGGCATCTACTTGGATAAAGTATTGCGCCCGTTCGTCCAAGCGTTACCCTCTTTTGTTCAGGACACTCCCGATGTCCTTCGTCATATCGAAGGCATCCAAATTGAAGAAGGGGTCTACCTCGCTTCCTTGGACATAGAGTCGCTATATAGTTCCATCTTGCATGAATTTGGTCTTAAGGCGGTCTTTCATTTCCTCCAGCAAAGAGGGTGTGACTTCATCAGACATAATCAATTTATTCTGGACCTCCTCAACTATGTTCTGACCCATAATTTCTTTTTGTTTAACGGCAAGATCTTCCACCAGCTCAGGGGCACCGCGATGGGGAGTCCAGCTGCCCCATCCTACGCAAATCTGTTCCTGGGCTGGTGGGAGGAGCATCTTGTCTTTTCAGAGGAGAATTGTAACTGGACTAAGGACATTCTAGTCTGGTATAGATACATCGATGATGTATTTCTGTTATGGTCTGGGACTAAAACCAGTTTTTCTATTTTCGTTGATCGATTAAACAACAATAACATCAATCTAAAAGTCACCTCGGAACTACAGGAACATTCTCTGTCTTTCCTCGACATTAACATCTCTAAATCTCCACAAGGGTACCTTTCCACGACGCTATTTAGGAAGAAAACGGCTACCAATAGCCTGTTGTCGTGGCATAGCTACCATCCTTTTCCCCTACGTCGGGGCATTCCCAAAGGGCAGTTCTTAAGATTGAAAAGAAACTGCTCATCTGAATCTGATTTTCAAAGGGAATGTGCTAACTTAACAGACAGATTCCTCCAGAGGGGCTACCCCAAACACATAATCGATCAGGCCCATGATTTTGCTGTGAAACAAGACAGAACGATTCTTCTCAAACAACGGACTAGACCATCAGATAATAAAGTACGGGTCATTGGAACATATGATGATGGAGTACCATTCATGCAAGGGTTACTACAAAAATATTGGCATATCCTCAAAGAGGATCCGGATATTCGAGACATCGTTCCAGAGAGGCCCCTCTTCACTTTTAGGAGGGGAAGGAATCTTAAAGACCATTTGGTCAAAAGTCATCTGGACCCCTCTGTTAACACACGCACCTGGTTGGGCCAGGCTCGACCTAGTGGTACTTTTGCATGCGGAAGGTGTGAAGCTTGCACATACATCAGTAAGGGCGATAAATTTCACAGTGTGTCAACAGGTACCTCGTATGTGATTAAGGACTTCATTAATTGCAAATCCTCGAACTTAGTCTATGTTGCCACATGCCCATGCCCCAAGAATTACGTCGGCAAGACAATTCAGCAATTCCGCAGACGTATCTTGGGGCATGTGGGCAATATCAGCAGGGGAGAGAGCACCCCGGTGGCAAACCACATGCGTCAGGTACATGTGGGGGACGAACTCAATATCAAATTCCAAGGTGTAGAACTTATACGCTCCTATGGAAGAAGAGGTGACGTTAACCGCAAAGTTTTACAGAAGGAATCACAGTGGATATATCGGATGGATTCCGTGGCACCTAGGGGTCTAAATGAGATGCTACCCTTTGGGTGCTTTCTCTAACTTCTCTCTGGTTTCTAATTATTATTTATTATTTTACTTTTTACTGTCTTTTTCCCGGTTACTTTTTCTTAGGTCTTATTCAGCGTCCCTGTTTTCATTCATTTTAAATATGCAGTAGGCATTTCTCTTGAGTATATATGCACACTTATCTATGTCACCTGGCATTGATGGGGTCTTGCAGTCCATAATATCAGTTATGCGGCTTTTTTCTTTCTTCACAATATCCAATGATGCGCATAAATATCAATTTTCTCAATTATAGCACTTGCAAGCCTATTCATATTGCTTTATCATGCATATCTCCCTTTCTTTTATCGCTTTGTATTACAGTGGTACATCCTCATACTTCATCAATTATCCTAAGTTAACCTTCATATTAATGGAGGCCACTGTTCTCATGTGTATTACTAATTGAAATGCTATGTTCTGCTTAGCCACACTTATTAATAATCATCCATATGCTTACTAACATCATCTACTGCTGCTGTGCATCTTCTATCGTATAGTCATAAGCACCGAATAAACGAACGAGCATATCTCTCCGGTCTCCATGACTACGGACTGCTGTTTGTTTACCTACTAGCCACAAGCACATGTGCCATCCTGCGGCTTAACCCCTCCCTCTCACGTCAGCAGGCCCCCGCCCTGTCCACAACATTGCAAGGGGGTGGTTTTCCTTTTTTTTTTTTTTTTTATTATGGATGGTCACTCATTGGCTTACAGGGACGTGCCCCCAAGTGGGGCGTTAGCCTCCTTTCCTCATTTAAGACACACAACTCCTGTGCAGTCATCATTTCCCTCCTGTCTACCATCAAGACAGGAGCTGCTGTTCTCACTCTTTTCTTCCTACTTTTTGCTCTGTCTCCTACCGGATTAGGGTTTACCTTTTTGTTAGAAGCTTTCTCCACATATCGTGGGGTTGCTGGTTTTCTGTGGATATTGTTCCCAGTTTGTCATTTCTATCCCAAAACTCCCCTTTTTTAGGGGTTTAATCAATTTTTGGGTTATTTGGGACGCGTTATCTTCTATTTTAGTGTCCCGTTTTAATCTGGTTAGGTCTATCTAGAGGAGCGAATTCCTCCTCTTCTCATCTAGGAGGACTTAACTACTTAGGGAAGTTCAGGGTTTCATATTCATTGCCTGATAACAGCATTATTTTCAGTGTATGGCACCTTTGTATCATAGATTAGAGAAACGTTATAACTACCAAGGACATTTTTGTGTTTGATGACACCATCATAGATTACGGTTCCTGATGAGTCTGTGTATGACAGAAACGCGTTGAACCAGTACGAACCATTTCTGCATTAATAATTCTCTCAGAAGGTTTTTCTGAATCTCGTCCTGAATGGTTATTGAAGCTATATTCTGCATGAGAACACATCAGTACCTTAATGGTGGTTCTCTGGTTATTTCTAGCAGAATTTGATTTTTCATTGATTGATAACCTGTGGTTGATAGTCTATCAGCCACTTGTGTATTTTTTCTCGGGGGGCATCAGCAGAAGCTTTGCTTGTGGTTTGTCCATTCTAAACGAAACTATATACAGTTCTTTTTTCATCACGGACAAGGACCTATCATAGGCTGCTGCTGGTGTCCTACAGTTTCAGCATCTTTAGCCCGGTGCTATTATCCAGATAGGGCAGTTACCTGGTCAAGAACCAGATTTTATCTCTTATTTAAGAGGGTTTGTGTACTAAGAAGACATAGGCCTGGTGGCCTCTTGTCATTTCACCTCTAATAATTTTGATCCTTGTTGATGAGACACAATAGGAGCCCGAATGTACGTCACCATTGGAGGAGTTCCGTAAACCACTTACCTTGATGGAACGATCATCCTCCTTTCATCTTTTTGTGAAGGACGCATCCTAATATGGTCCTCTAATCTTTATTGGGTGACATCCATCCCCAATGGTGACTGAAAAAGAGTGCATTAGAGTGTCTCACGTTGCAGGATACTTCTGCATTGTAATAGAGGTGTCCATTGCATGTATTTTCTCTGGTCCTTTTCCAGGGTTTAAAATTCTTGCTCTGTGTTTGTTAGTTCCAGTTTGTCTGTTTTTTGTGAGGCCCAATCATTTTATATTTATTGATTAATAAAAGTTATATTTTAAGGGATATACCCAGTGAATATTTTGAGAAAGCCTTTCTTCTATATCCCTCTGCCTCTGTGAATTTTATTAGAGATGAGCGAACGTACTCGTCCGAGCTTGATATTCGTGCGAATATTAGGGTGTTCGGGATGCTCGTTACTCGTAATGAGTACCACGCGGTGTTCCGTTTACTTTCAGTTTCCTCTCTGAGACGTTAGCGTGCTTTTCTGGCCAATTGAAAGACAGGGAAGGCATTACAACTTCCCCCTGTGACGTTCAAGCCCTAAACCCCCCCCCTGCTGTGAGTGGCTGGGGCGATCAGATGTCACCCGAGTATAAAAATCGGCCCCTCCCGCGGCTCGGCTCAGATGCCTTGTGAGTTAGCTGAGGGACAGTGGTATCGTGCTGGAGCTGCTGTAGGGAGAGCGTTAGGAGTTAGTGTAGGCTTCAAGAACCCCAACGGTCCTTCTCAGGGCCACATCTAATAGTGTGCAGTACTGTGTTAGCACTGTATATATTTTTTTTTTTTCAAAATTGGATCTGCAGAGCATTGCGCCCTGCAATAGGAACAGAAGTGGTGGTTAGGCAGGGAGAGTGTTAGCAGTGAGTGTAGGCTTCAAGAACCCCAACGGTCCTTTCTAGGGCCACATCTATCCGTGTGCAGTACTGTCCAGGCTGCTGTTAGCAGTGTTGCATTTTTTTTTTTTTTTCTCAAAACCGGCTGTGCAGACCATTGCACCCGGCATTAATACTACAGGGATAGAATTGTGTAGACAGGGCCAGAAGACATACATTATTCATTGAATAGACGCAGTGTGGCTTGTCCTTTGAAAAACAAGGGAAAAAATTCTATTTCGCCTGCCTCTGACAGTCCTCAGGGCTCTGGGTACGTGTGTGCTGCGTGCAGAACGTTAAAAAAAATCAGACGCAGCCAGCTACGTTTTACTGCAGGCTTGCGCCAATTTTTTTCCTGCATGGGAAATCCCTGATCTGCTGGAGCCAATAACTTTGCATCACTGCAGTGCTGTGACACATTTGCAGGGCCACAATACAGTTATTAAACTTAGTAGTATTCATTGAATACACGCAGTGTGGCTTGTCCTTTGAAAAACAAGGGAAAAAATTCTATTTCTCCTGCCTCTGACAGTCCTCAGGGCTCTGGGTACGTGTGTGCTGCGTGCAGAACGTTAAAAAAAATCAGACGCAGCCAGCTACGTTTTACTGCAGGCTTGCGCCAATTTTTTTCCTGCATGGGAAATCCATGATCTGCTGGAGCCAATAACTTTGCATCACTGCAGTTCTCTGACACATTTGCAGGGCCACAACACAGTTATTAAACTTAGTAGTATTCATTGAATACACGCAGTGTGGCTTGTCCTTTGAAAAACAAGGGAAAAAATTCTATTTTGGCTGCAGGCTTGCGCCAATTTCTTTCCTGCATGGGAAATCCCTGATCTGCTGGAGCCAATAACTTTGCATCACTGCAGTGCTGTGACACATTTGCAGGGCCACAACACAGTTATTAAACTTAGTAGTATTCATTGAATACACGCAGTGTGGCTTGTCCTTTGAAAAACAAGGGAAAAAATTCTATTTCTCCTGCCTCTGACAGTCCTCAGGGCTCTGGGTACGTGTGTGCTGCGTGCAGAACGTTAAAAAAAATCAGACGCAGCCAGCTACGTTTTACTGCAGGCTTGCGCCAATTTTTTTCCTGCATGGGAAATCCATGATCTGCTGGAGCCAATAACTTTGCATCACTGCAGTTCTCTGACACATTTGCAGGGCCACAACACAGTTATTAAACTTAGTAGTATTCATTGAATACACGCAGTGTGGCTTGTCCTTTGAAAAACAAGGGAAAAAATTCTATTTTGGCTGCAGGCTTGCGCCAATTTCTTTCCTGCATGGGAAATCCCTGATCTGCTGGAGCCAATAACTTTGCATCACTGCAGTGCTGTGACACATTTGCAGGGCCACAACACAGTTATTAAACTTAGTAGTATTCATTGAATACACGCAGTGTGGCTTGTCCTTTGAAAAACAAGGGAAAAAATTCTATTTCGCCTGCCTCTGACAGTCCTCAGGGCTCTGGGTACGTGTGTGCTGCGTGCAGAACGTTAAAAAAAATCAGACGCAGCCAGCTACGTTTTACTGCAGGCTTGCGCCAATTTTTTTCCTGCATGGGAAATCCCTGATCTGCTGGAGCCAATAACTTTGCATCACTGCAGTTCTCTGACACATTTGCAGGGCCACAACACAGTTATTAAACTTAGTAGTATTCATTGAATACACGCAGTGTGGCTTGTCCTTTGAAAAACAAGGGAAAAAATTCTATTTTGGCTGCAGGCTTGCGCCAATTTCTTTCCTGCATGGGAAATCCCTGATCTGCTGGAGCGAATAACTTTGCATCACTGCAGTTCTCTGACACATTTGCAGGGCCACAACACAGTTATTAAACTTAGTAGTATTCATTGAATACACGCAGTGTGGCTTGTCCTTTGAAAAACTAGGGAAAAAATTCTATTTTGGCTGCAGGCTTGCGCCAATTTCTTTCCTGGCTTGGAAATCACTGGTAATACAGCATGCTGAGGGGTAGGGGTAGGCCGAGAGGACGTGGACGCGGCCGAGGACGCGTAGGCCCAAGTGAGGGTGTGGGCACAGGCCGAGCTCCTGATCCAGGTGTGTCGCAGCCGACTGCTGCGCGATTAGGAGAGAGGCACGTTTCTGGCGTCCCCACATTCATCGCCCAATTAATGGGTCCACGCGGGAGACCTTTATTAGAAAATGAGCAGTGTGAGCAGGTCCTGTCGGGATGGCAGAAAGTGCTTTGAGCAAGCTATCATCCACCCAGAGTTCTGCGCCGTCCAGTGCTGCAAATCCGAATCCTCTGTCTGCTGCTCCTCCTTCCTCCCAGCCTCCTCACTCCACTACAATGACACATGCTCAGGAGCGGGAAGACTCCCAGGAACTGTTCTCGGGCCCCTGCTCAGATTGGGAAGCAGTGGTTCCTCTCCCACCAGATGAGTTTATCGTCACTGATGCACAACCATTGGAAAGTTCCCGGGGTCCGGGGGATGAGGCTGGGGACTTCCGGCAACTGTCTCAAGACCTTTCAGTGGGTGAGGAGGACGATGACGATGAGACACAGTTGTCTTGCAGTGAGGTAGTAGTAAGGGCAGTAAGTCCGAGGGAGGAGCGCACAGAGGATTCGGAGGAAGAGCAGCAGGACGATGAGGTGACTGACCCCACCTGGTGTGCAACGCCTACACAGGACAGGTCTTCAGAGGGGGAGGCACGGGCAACAGCAGGGCAGGTTGCAAGAGGCAGTGCGGTGTCCAGGGGTAAAGGCAGGGCCAGACCAAATAATCCACCAACTGTTTCCCAAAGCACACCCTCGCGCCATGCCACCCTGCAGAGGCCGAGGTGCTCTAAGGTCTGGCAGTTTTTCACCGAGACGCCTGACGACCAACGAACAGTGGTGTGCAACCTTTGTCACGCCAAGATCAGCCGGGGAGCCACCACCAACAGCCTCACCACCACCAGCATGCGCAGACATATGATGGCCAAGCACCCCACAAGGTGGGACGAAGGCCGTTCACCGCCTCCGGTTTGCACCGCTGCCTCTCCCCCTGTGCCCCAACCTGCCACTGAGATCCAACCCCCCTCTCAGGACACAGGCACTACCGTCTCATGGCCTGCACCCACACCCTCACCTCCGCTGTCCTCGGCCCCATCCACCAATGTCTCGCACCGCACAGTCCAGCCGTCGCTAGCGCAAGTGTTGGAGCGCAAGCGCAAGTACGCCGCCACGCACCCGCACGCTCAATCGTTAACCGTCCACATAGCCAAATTTATCAGCCTTGAGATGCTGCCGTATAGGGTTGTGGAAACGGAGGCTTTCAAAGCTATGATGGCGGCGGCAGCCCCGCGCTACTCAGTTCCCAGTCGCCACTACTTTTCCCGATGTGCCGTCCCAGCCCTGCACGACCACGTCTCCCGCATCATTGTACGCGCCCTCACCAATGCGGTTAGTGGCAAGGTCCACTTAACTACGGACACGTGGACAAGCACAGGCGGGCAGGGCCACTACATCTCCCTGACGGCACATTGGGTGAATTTAGTGGAGGCTGGGACAGAGTCAGAGCCTGGGACCGCTCACGTCCTACCCACCCCCAGAATTGCGGGCCCCAGCTCGGTGGTGGTATGTTCGGCGGTGTATGCTTCTTCCACTAAAGCACCCTCCTCCTCCTCCTCCTCAACCTCTGTCTCGCAATCTAGATGTGTCAGCAGCAGCAGGACGTCGCCAGCAGTCGGTGTCGTGCGGCGTGGCAGCACAGCGGTGGGCAAGCGTCAGCAGGCCGTGCTGAAACTACTCAGCTTAGGAGATAGGAGGCACACGGCCCACGAACTGCTGCAGGGTCTGACAGAGCAGACCGACCGTTGGCTTGCGCCGCTGAGCCTCCAACCAGGCATGGTCGTGTGTGACAACGGCCGTAACCTGGTGGCGGCTCTGCAGCTCGGCAGCCTCACGCACGTGCCATGCCTGGCCCACGTCTTTAATTTGGTGGTTCAGCGCTTTCTGAAAAGCTACCCACGCTTGTCAGACCTGCTCGTAAAGGTGCGCCGGCTCTGCGCACATTTCCGCAAGTCCCACACGGACGCTGCCACCCTGCGCACCCTGCAACATCGGTTTAATCTGCCAGTGCACCGACTGCTGTGCGACGTGCCCACACGGTGGAACTCTACGCTCCACATGTTGGCTAGGCTCTATGAGCAGCGTAGAGCTATAGTGGAATACCAACTCCAACATGGGCGGCGCAGTGGGAGTCAGCCTCCTCAATTCTTTTCAGAAGAGTGGGCCTGGTTGGCAGACATCTGCCAGGTCCTTCGAAACTTTGAGCAGTCTACCCAGGTGGTGAGCGGCGATGCTGCAATCATTAGCGTCACCATTCCTCTGCTATGCATCTTGAGAAGTTCCCTGCAAACCATAAAGGCAGCCGCTTTGCGCTCGGAAACAGAGCCGGGGGAAGACAGTATGTCGCTGGATAGTCAGAGCACCCTCCTGTCTATATCTCAGCGCGTTCAGGAGGAGGAGGAGGAGCATGAGGAGGATGAGGAGGAGGGGGAAGAGACAGCTTGGCCCACTGCTGACGGTACCCATGCTGCTTGCCTGTCATCATTTCAGCGTGTATGGCCGGAGGAGGAGGAGGATCCTGAAAGTGATCTTCCTAGTGCGGACAGCCATGTGTTGCGTACAGGTACCCTGGCACACATGGCTGACTTCATGTTAGGATGCATTTCTCGTGACCCTCGCGTTACACGCATTCTGGCCACTACGGATTACTGGGTGTACACACTGCTCGACCCACGCTATAAGGAGAACCTTCCCAGTCTCATTCCCGAAGAGGAAAGGGGTTCGAGAGTGTTGCTATACCACAGGACCCTGGCGGACAAGCTGATGGTAAAATTCCCATCCGACAGCGCTAGTGGCAGAAGGCGCAGTTCCGAGGGCCAGGTAGCAGGGGAGGTGCGGAGATCGAGCAGCATGTACAGCCCAGGCAGTGCAACAGTCTTTAAGGGCCTGGACAGCTTTATGGCTCCCCAGCAAGACTGTGTCACCGCTCCCCAGTCAAGGCTGAGTCGGCGGGAGCACTGTAAAAGGATGGTGAGGGAGTACGTAGCCGATCGCACGACCGTCCTCCGTGACGCCTCTGCCACCTACAACTACTGGGTGTCGAAGCTGGACACGTGGCCTGAACTAGCGCTGTATGCCCTGGAGGTGCTTGCTTGTCCTGCGGCTAGCGTCTTGTCGGAAAGGGTGTTTAGTGCGGCTGGGGGAATCATCACAGATAAGCGTACCCACCTGTCAACCGACAGTGCCGACAGGCTAACACTCATCAAGATGAACAAAGCCTGGATTTCCCCAGACTTCTCTTCTCCACCAGCGGACAGCAGCGATACGTAAGCAATACGTAGGCTGCACCCGCGGATGGAAGCTACGTTCTCTCTCACCATCCAAAACGGGGACATTTCTGCTTCATCAATCTGTGTCTAATATTCCTCCTCCTCCTCCTGCTCCTCCTCCTGTAACCTCACGTAATCACGCTGAACGGGCAATTTTTCTTAGGGCCACAAGGCTCACTCATATAATTTTTATATTAAAATTTTTTATACGTTTCAATGCTCTTAAAAGTGTTGGAACTTTAATTTGAACCAATTTTTCGTTAAACTGGGCTGCCTCCAGGCCTAGTTACCACTTACGCCACATTAACCAAAGCGATTAATGGGTTTCACCTGCCATCTTGGTTGGGCATGGCCAATTTTTACTGAGGTACATTAGTACTGTTGGTACACCAATGTTTTGGGGCCCTCACCTACAGTGTAATCATAGCAATTTGTATGTTCTTCGCCTGCACTCATGGTACAGAAGTGTGTGTGGGGTTGGCCTACACTTTAGCTACATAAATGTAACTTGGGCCTTTGCTATACTGCAGCTACTGAAATGGAACTAAGACTGCGCTCCCACTATACTGCTGCTTCGGAATTGTTCCTGGGGCCTGTGTAGGCTGCTACTATTACTGAAATGGAACGAAGACTGCGCTCTCACTATACTGCTGCTTCGGAATTGTTCCTGGGGCCTGTGTAGGCTGCTACTATTACTGAAATGGAACGAAGACTGCGCTCCCACTATACTGCTGCTTCGGAATTGTTACTGGGGCCTGTGTAGGCTGCTACTATTACTGAAATGGAACTAAGACTGTGCTCCCCCTATAATGCTGCTAGTGATATGTTAGTGGGGCCTGTCGCTAATGCTACGGCTGAAATGTTACTAATTCTGGGCTCTGCCTATACCGCTGCTAATGGTATGTCTCTGGGGTGTGGAAACAGAGGCTTCCCAAAGACATGATGGCGGCGAGGCCATTTCCCACCAACGCTGTTACTGTTAAGGTGCATATAACCACGGACACGTGGAGAGGACACGTAGTGCCTCCAAAACATCCCCCGCCACGGCCCACTTAATCCTGGCCACATTCCGAAAACCAACAAAATAAAACCGCGCTACTAGGTCCGCAGTCACCACCACATTACCACCAACGCGGTTACTGTTAAGGTACATATTACCAGTCTGACTGGGGCATGCAGTGTTGGCCGGAGCCCACCTGCATTAAGCACGACATTACTACCTCAGCTGTGTTGGGCAATGCAATGGGATATTTCTATGTACCGCCGGTGGCTTCCTGGCACCCACCCATGCTGTGGGTCCACAGGAAATTATAAATGCATCTGTTTCCACTTGTAAAGAACCCCAGTCTGACTGGGGCATGCAGTGTGGGCCGAAGCCCACCTGCATTAAGCACGACATTACTACCTCAGCTGTGTTGGGCAATGCAATGGGATATTTTTGTGTATCGCCGGTGGGTTCCAGGGAGCCACCCATGCTGTAGGTGCACACGGAGTTTAACCTACATGTGTCCACTTGTAAAGAACCCCAGTCTGACTGGGGCATGCAGTGTGGGCCGAAGCCCACCTGCATTAAGCACGACATTACTACCTCAGCTGTGTTGGGCAATGCAATGGGATATTTTTGTGTATCGCCGGTGGGTTCCAGGGAGCCACCCATGCTGTCGGTCGACAGGGACTTCACAATAGGGAGTTGTACCTGCCTGTGTCTATGAATTAAAATGCCCGGTCTGACTGGGGCATGCAGAGACACCTTGACAGAATGAATAGTGTGTGGCACATAGGTTCCCCATTGCTATGCCCACGTGTGCAGCTCCTGATGGCGGTGGCACAGGATTCTATTTCTCATTGCTTCTGTACAGCATTGTGGGCTATCGCCCCGCCCCTTTTAAAGAGGGTCGCTGCCTAGCCGTGCCAACCCTCTGCAGTGTGTGCCTGCGGTTCCTCCTCATGGCAGACGCACTTATAAATAGACATGAGGGTGGTGTGGCATGAGGGCAGCTGAAGGCTGAGCAGGGACACTTTGGTGTGCGCTGTGGGGGGGAGGGGGGCGGTTGGGCAGCATGTAACCCAGGAGAAGTGGCAGTGGAGTGTCATGCAGGCAGTGATTGTGCTTTGTTGGAGGTAGTGTGGTGCTTAGCAAAGGTATGCCATGCTAATGAGGGCTTTTCAGAAGTAAAAGTTGTTGGGAGGGGGGGCCCCACTCTTGCCGCTATTGTGGCTTAATAGTGGGACCTGTGAACTTGAGATGCAGCCCAACATGTAGCCCCTCGCCTGCCCTATCCGTTGCTGTGTCGTTCCCATCACTTTCTTGAATTGCCCAGATTTTCACACAAGGAAACCTTAGCGAGCATCGGCGAAATACAAAAATGCTCGGGTCGCCCATTGACTTCAATGGGGTTCGTTACTCGAAACGAACCCTCGAGCATCGCAAAAAGTTCGTCCTTAGTAACGAGCACCCGAGCATTTTGGTGCTCGCTCATCTCTAATCGTTATCTAATGAGCCATGAAATATTAATTTGCTCGCATGCTCTCCCTTCAAAATGCTCCTTTGAGCAGACATAGTTTCACCAACTTGACCGGGAGTGCAGAAAGATGATAGGAGGTAAACTCAGTGAACCAAGGTCCAGCCAGCTACAAGGAAGCCAGAAGATGGACGCTGGACCTGACGGGATGTGAGCATGATCCCTGTGTGTGTGTGTTTGTGGGGCTGCGTGCCCTGCATTTATTCAAGTTGCCGCTGAGGGACCAACGGTCTCCATGGCAACTTGTAAACAATGCACGGCCTGGTAATGTGAACGCAGTGCCGTGAACGCAATTTTATTTGTGTTAAATGGGTCTACTATCTTTTCTATGGAAACTGCTTTAGCGTTAGCCGCTAAACGCACGACATGTCGCGTCTTCTTTTCTGGACGCGACCTTCATGCGTTCAGCGCAGCCCTCTATCTGCATGTGGAAATGCTTTCATTTAGAAAGCATTGCCCACAGCCATCGCGTTAGACGCAAGTGTTCAGAGCCTGCGTCTAATGCCATGAACAAACGCATGTGGAAAAGGGGCCGAAGACCCCACTTTTTCTGAGAGTCATTTTGCCTGGAGCAAACCTTATTGGTGACAAAAAGTCACCTCACACTTTCCAAAAGTTTCTAGAATTTGTTTGGAAGTTCATTAGTGCCTAGAGCAAAACTACATCCTGTACCAACACAAAGGAAAGGACAGAATATAAAGAAAGAAAATATTGCCACCAGACCACAAGACACGTTTCTTCTTTACAAAAATCGATATTATATCGCCTTAAATATATCGGACATAACAATATCAATGAAAAGTATCGCCAAAGTATTAGTGATATATCGGTTTTCGATGACCCAACCTTAGATCCGGGTATAGTCCATGTGCGTTCTTTTCGCGGAAGTTTAGTTCAGCAGAACGCAACTACGACGTGGGTAACCGTGAGTTACTGGCGATCAAATGGGCTTTAGAAGAGTGGCGACACCATCTTGAGGGGGCTAGACACCCCGATACCGTGTATACCGATCACAAGAATTTGGTATATCTCACCAATGCTAAAAGGCTCACAGCTCGTCAAGCCAGGCAGGCGTTGTTTTTCGCCAGGTTTAATTTTGTCGTGACATATTTCCTGGGAGAGAAGAACGTGAAGATGGGCGCCCTGTCACGGAGTTTTGGGGCACCGGAAAGTGAGACTATGACTCCGAGAATATCTTGGCACCTGGGGTAGTGGTGGCAGCTGTAGAATCTAACTTCATCCCTCAACTACAGAACTGTCAGCAGGACGCTCCTTCAAGGGTGCTGAAGGGCAGATGGTTTGTGCCAGAGACCTTACGTCTCAGAGTATTGAAGAATCTAATTTTCGGTTTTCGCAGGCCATCCAGGGTTTCAGGGGTTCTGAATCTTTGTTCTAGACACTTCTTGTTACCAGGCATGTCTCAGGAGATCCGCGACTTTGTTAAGGGATGCCCTGTTTGTACACGCGTAAAAGTCGGCGGTGTCCCCCGGAGGTGCCTCTGAGACCGTTACCGGTACCTTCTCCTCCGTGGTCGCAGTTATCGGTAGATTTTATCACCGATCTCCCGGAATCTCAGAAGTTCACCACTATCTAAGTGGTTGTTGACCGGTTCTCTAAGATAGCACATTTTGTGGCTTTAAAGAAGTTACTGCGACAATAGAATTTTCCAAGAGTTTTGTAAAAGAAATCATTCAGCTACATGGGGTTCCCGAAAACATTGTATCTAATCGCTGTGTTCAGTTTGTTGTGCAGTTTTGGCGAGCCTTCTGCAGAACCCGCAAACCAATGGTCAGACTGAGCGGAAGAACCAAGATTTAGTTCAATATTTACGGTTGTTTGCTAACGAAAAGGCTCATCAGTGGGCAGAGTTCCTGCCATTAGTAGAGTTTGTGCTAAACAACCGCGCTTGTTCTTCCACTGGGGCATCTCCGTTCGTTTGTGTATACGGTCAGCATCCTCGCTTCCTCACAGCGATTTCTACTCCCTCTGTCTGTCCTGCAGCTGACGTCGCCACAGATGCACTGCAGGGAGTATGGAGGGACGTGCAGAGGAACTTGGAGGCAACGGGGGCTCGTATGCAGTTGCATAGTGGGAGGAGTCTGTCAGTATCTGAACCTTACAGGGTGGGACAAAAGGTATACCTGTCTTCTAAAAATCTCAAATTAAAGGTCCCGTCCTTGAAGCTGGTACCGCGTTACGTTTGTCATCGTGTAGTGAATCCTCTCGCTTATGAACTGAATTTGCCAGCTACATGGAGAGTTCAGAAGGTTTTTCATAAGTCTTTATTGCAACCTTTTGTCCCTTCGGTGACATGCAGAAGTTCTCACAAATGTGCTGCACTTAGAAGTTGCTTTGCTTTCTCTCTTCTATCCAATTCATCCCAAACAAGCTCAATGAGATTGAAGTCTAGAGACTGTATGGGCCATTTCATTCTTTGAAGCCTACGGACTACATCTTTTCCTCTAAAGTAGTTCTGACATAACCTAGAAATGTGCTTTGGAACACTGCCTTGATGTAACATGAACCCCCAGCCAACTGGGCATACTCCAGAGGATATTGCATGGCACATCAAAATGCTGTGATAGCCCTTTTTGTCCAGTGTGCCAGTCACCTTGTACAGGTTTCACTCTCTGGATCCAGCAAAAGAGCCCCAGATCATAATGCTTGCTCCTCCGTGTTTGGCAGTTGGTGTCACCCACTCAGGAAGACAGTTTTCACCTATTTGACAGTGTACAAAGACCCTGCGTGATGTAACAAGGATGTCAAATTCTGATTCATCCGTATAGCAAAGTTGCTGTTTTGCTGCAAAACTCGGCATTCAGTTTTATCTCAGGCAGATATGCAAATGATTAGAGTTGTGGAGTGATTAGATGAATGATTATGCCACCTGAGGTCCTAAAAGTGGTACCCTTGGGCTATAAAAAAAAATCTCAGAGGTTACTTGTGTGTATTGGACCTCATTTTTCACTTGTGTAGAGTTTGTTGACCACCAAATGCTTTTACAACACAGTCCAAGAGATTTCACCCAGTTAACAGAGTTTGATAAGGGGTGCATTATTGGAATGTGAGAAGCTGGATGGTCATATCGATGAATTGCCTGCCATCTGGGCCATTCTGACCAGACTGTTAGGAGGTGTTGGAATCAGTAGATGTGTGAGGGCATGCACAGAAGGCGACAGGGCTCAGGATACCCTCGACAGACCACCAGTAGAGAGGATCATCTGATCGTCCAACAAGCACGAGCAACTCCAACTGTTTTGTTGTCCGCTACCAAGACACAGGTGTCACCATCGTTACAGGCCTTGTGTCTGTCAGAACTATTTCCAGGTGTTTGAATGAAAGAAATTTGGTCTCACAGGACCCATTACATGTATTGCTTTTGACACTCACCTTCACCTCAGTTTCATCTTTCATGACACCACTATAAATGGAACTCCTAAAGAGTGGAGTTTTCAGACGAATCCAAGTTTTGTTTGGGCACCAACGATGGCTGTGTTCGAATCTGGAGACAGAGGGGTGAGCCTTTGTTATGCGGAAGCATACTGCCCCCACTACTGGTGTCATGGTCTTGAGGTCGATCACATATGACAGTACGAAGGACAATGACCGCTCAGTGATATGTTAAGGAGATCCAGCAGCCACATGTGTTGCCTCTCATGGCTGCTTCTAAGAGACTTTTTTCAACAGGATAGTGCTGGGTCACACATAAAGCTGTCACCGGAATACCTCCACAACTTTGCCACACTTCTGTGACCTGCTCGGTCACCAGATTTATCACAAATAGAAGATGCATGTATTCCATATACAGGAGTCCAGCTTTTGTGAGATAATTCCTGCTTTATTTATATAAACTTGTGCTCATGACAAACAAACAGAGTACGCGAAATGCGTACTTTGTTTGTTTGTCATGAGCACAAGCTTATATAAATAAAGCAGGAATTATCTCACAAAAGCCGTACTCCTGTATATGGAATTTATGTGTTTAACTAAAGCCAAAGCAGCCGGATGGCAATGTGAAGGCATGAGAGTATACCTGCCAACAAGAACAGAGCTGCAGCACATGAAGCAAGGTGGGACAATTTATTATTTGTTTTATATCTGTAGAACATGCATGGGTCTATCTAGGATGCCAACTTCAACATCCTTTGTGCATAACCTAGAGGCTCAGTTATAGCAAATGTGAACCGATATGTCGCAGGATACCATATAAAACCTGTATGCCACCATACCCAACTGTATAACATTTTGGATCCAAGCTAGAGGTGGACCAACAGGGTACACAATCCATGCCCAACATGGTTCTAACCTCAATGCCCACCCTTATCACATCTCGCATCCAAGCTAGAGATGCCCCATCAGGGTACTAGAACCTTCATGCACACCTAGAGCCACCATATCTGCCCATATCACATCTTCTATCCAAGCTAGAGGTGGCCCAACAGGATACTAGAGCCTCCCTTCAAGAGTTCAGTTTTCTGCAATAAATTATGCTTGTGTTCTGATATTGTAATTACTTACTTATATTAACATTACAATTACAGGGGTGTAACTATGGGGGATGCGGTTGCACCCGGGCCCAGGAACATTGGGGGGCCCATAAGGACTCTCTTCTCCATATAGGGAGCCTGGTAATATGAATAAAGCATTATAGTTGGGTGCCCTGTTACAGGTTTTGCATTGGGGCCCAGGAGCTTCAAGTTATGCCTCTGATCACACATATAGAGTTTCATTTAACTCCGACAACTCCTTCTAGGAGATTTTTTTTCACAATTAATGTATATTTCTGTTTCCCAGTTTTGTCATTTGCTTGATGCCTTGTTTGTGTCCTTGAACCTAGCCACCCTTGCCTGTCTTTGCCTGATCCTATACCTGTGCTTGATCTTGTGTTCTGCTCTTTGGATGTATTCCTGCGTGTGAATTAAAGCCTTTATTTTACAAAGTACTTACCTGCATCCGCCCTTACTGTGAGGTCTCACCTTAGAGAGGACCACATCCGCTCCTGGAGGATCCAAGCCGTCCACAAAGTTTAACACGAAACTGCAGATAGAGGTCTTCTCTTTACAGTTGAAAAGGAAACTTGTTTACTATTTGCTGCATTAACATAGTAACATAGTATGTAAGGCTTAAAAAAGACATATGTCCATCCAGTTCAGCCTATTAAGCCCCAAGTTGTTCTTTCGTAGATGTGCACTAACCTGTACCTTTTCCCCATGGCCATCTCTAGTTCTACCATACACCCCGTTCCATTCAGTGAACAGTCCACCTCACTGTGTGTGCAGGAGTCCACCTGTGAATTTGGAGCGCAGGTGTAACAGAGGAGAAACATCAACTTCTTGTTAATTTTCACCAGCAATACCGGGAGAAATAAATCTCTCGGAGGGTACACTTTTGCAAGACCAAAGTAATTTTTGATGTATCCAAAATTTTCATAAATGATCTCTGGGTGACCTACAGGATATGTTTTTGTTCTGTTGACAAAGGGATACAGACTGGTGAAACTGTAGTAACTTATCATCTCTCCAACAGTCTGCTTGTGATAGAGATTTATGGCGTTAATTCTGCCACCATAGAGGGCATCATGCGGTTCTAACATAATTGAAAATTGCATTTTGAGAACAAATGATTGTAGATTTGAGAAACGTTTGTAAGAAATGTTTCTTGGATAGAAAAGTGTGATGCAGCTGGCTGTAGATAGTCTTAGTGAGTTTGCTTTCATCTTTCTCATTGTAGCAGATGGGACAACAATGGTAAAAGCATCCCTGAAATTCAAAAGCAATGTGCTGGCCGTTAGTAAATGCATAGCTGTCTAAAAAATAATGACCCACCTGTTTTTCACCCCCTCTCAGAGCGTGTTAAATGTCAATTTTTTCTGTGTAAGCCACGTACATGAGCCACTGGATAGTGGGTGTAGAGTAAAGTTTTTTGGTCTTGTGATAATTATCAGAAGGTACAATAGCTATGGTGTCTTTTTGAAGGAATTTAACCTGTACATAGCCATACACACAGAAGCCAGAGTGACGTGCTGAAAAGGGTCAACACATATCGGCGTAAGAGGGTTTTTGCGCTGTTCCGTACAGTATTTTTAGTCATTTCCATTACACGATCTCTGTAACATTCACAAGCCTGTCTCAAAACAGCAAAATCCTGCTAGCAGTGAGATTTTAGTTCTGCTTTAAAATAAAAAAACATCTTTTTGCGATTCATACCATTTCATGAACTCCTTTTTCTCACCAGACATCATGTATTCTATCCCATAATATTTAATATCAGGTAGGGGACCAACAAAATTTTGATTTTCCTCGGTGTTGAAATAGAGTGGGAAGTGACCATTGGAGTCAGAAAAGCCCATAGATTGTGGTATCTTGCTAAGGTTCATGGGTATGAAACTGAGTGAATCTATGAACCTCAAGTTCAAATCAGGCACAGTCACACACAAAAGATGTACCCCTTGACTAATCATTTTTTACATGTATTTTTTGGGCAATCAACTCCTTAACGATAAAATAAGAGTCGTATCAACCGGCATTGTGGGCGATAAAGGTGTAACCTGCAAAGTTACTGCCGGCAAAGAACTGGACAAAGTCACGAGCGCACATCTTACCTTCGAACTCCCAGGAGCCCTAACCATAAAACATTGTTGCAAAGATAAAATTTGCAATGTGCAGACCCGTATCCTAGGTACACTCAAAGTCATAGAAAATATACAGTATGATTTCCTCCAGCGGCTTGTAACTCTGCCTGTAACACAGATGTCTATCAATTTTTTGCAAGTGGTTGCGCCAAACACTGCAGCTCAGTCCCTTACATTTATGTCCTTTATCGCTATTGTGCACAAACCAATAACAACGACCACAAAATGTTTTAATTCTGAAAAATATAAAATCATCCACAGCTAATTTCTCATGCCGTGTTAAACATTTGCTTGAGTAACAAAATACGTGACAGGGCAATGATACTGTTTTCTCTCACTTTCATCACAATTATTTTTTGGGAACACTGTACAAAAGTACTGACACGAATGGTTATTCTTGTGATAGTAAACCGAATTACAATGGTCACAAAAAAAGCTGGCCCCGATAAAGCCTTTGATGCTTGTTATACCATAGTAATGGTTATCCTGATACAAAATATACAGTTTTATCTGCGGACACGGAGCCTGTGTGATAATAATGCCAATCCCCATTACTGTGGTATAGAACTTTAATAGATACATTCAAGTATCTCTCAAAAGCATCTGCATCGCTAAAACTGTCCAGCTGTTTTTCAGGAATTCCAAGAGCAGTGTGTAATTGCTTAGCCCATGCCAATAAATCGCCACAGTATCCGCCTCTAACAGACTAGCGGCCAAACACAGATTTGAATCATAATTGTTATAGTTGTACAACCATTGCTTTTTCTGTTTGATGATCTGGGTGTAAAGTATCAATTTCAATCTTCTGCTATGCTTCCCGCCACCTCTCCTATTTTTGATTATAGCGACAATCAGATGGAGACAATCTCCGGCTATACATATAACGTTGCTCTGTAATACAGAGGCCACCACATTAAAGAAGTTCTCCACATTAAAATCATCCCTTAGCTGCTTTTTTGAATAAACTGTATCCAGAGAACCACAGCCTGTCAGACTTAGATGTATGTAGTCGCTTGGCTGAATATCAGCCTGAATTCTATTGTACAAAGACTGAATGGCGCTGTGTACGGTGCTCATAGCATTGGCAAATGACTGTATGCGGTCTAAATTCACAAACCTGGAATGCTCTACTTGCTCAATAACCCTGGACTTTGCAAGATAGCGATGTCTATGAAAAAAATATTCTAAAAATACTGACTCATCATCAGGCTGATCAACAGCTACGTCGGGCTAATGACGCTCAGACAGCTGTAAATTTTGCTGAGTGCTTGCACCTTGTACAGATGGCTCTTGAAGATCTGACTTTTGTTGCTGTGTTAGACTTTCTGTGTTTTCTGGCCTTCCTAGCTGTGTGTAACATTTTTATAGGCTTTTTTTTTTATCAACCCTTGATCTTTGAAAGCCAACACTCTTGTTTTTGTGAAATCTTTCAACTTAGAGCTGGTCATTGACAGTCATAAGGAACCGCTTCTTGCCAATTCATTCAATTCTTGCTTTAAAGCGAATTATTCTGAAGCTAGGCAATCATCTGAGTCGCAAGCGTTAAGTTTGCGATACCTATCGTTTAACCTTTTCAAGTATGCAGCTTTGATACCGGCCTGAATGGCCATAGGGATCATGCTAACCAATTTGTTCGCTATATCACGGGTCCAATACCTGTTCCTGGTGTTACGGGATTCACATGGTTTTTGTGTCTTTTAGCCTCTGTCTTTTCATGAGATGCTCCCCCTCTTTCTACAATTTATAGTCTCAGTGTCTCCACAGTGCTATGACTGGGCACCGTATTTGTACCTATTGCTGTGTTGTTATCGTGAGCTATGGTTCTCTTTCTACATGTTCCAGTGACTGTGGGTGCGCAGGCTAGTGTTCATTGTGTATCACAGGTGGGTATGCTATGACAGCCTTGTATAACATTTGAATTTACGGCATGCGGCTTACCTGCGCTTCTGTCACTACCCCGGCTTTCAACCATCGCAGGAATCGACGAAAGCTATCGTTGCCATTTCGCTGACTTAATGGTGATAATCCTGAATTGACGCCTCCAAAAGAAGTACTACTGTAATCCGTTCTGTCGTTTCCATTTTGCCGCTTTAATGGTGGTAGTCTCGGTTCGCAGCGTCCAACTGAGTTGCATTGTAATCTGTGGCTAGAGGTTGTTTTTCATCCAGCGCTGAAATCGGCAATAGCGTGTCATATCTGGCGCAACCATTTTGAGGCTTTAATACGGAAAGCTCTGGGTTGACATTTGTTGCTGAAGTATTGGTGTAATCAGGCATCGGCTGTATTAGCTCGGACACGGCTTTTGAATTACAGTTCATCAGTGTTGCAGTATCTCTACATGAAAAGAAAGTGTATTAGAATGATAAAACATAATACTATGATACACGGTCCAAGTTACCTATTATGTAGCGTATTAGCAACCAGCATATAATCTGATTTCGTTTGGAAGGTTACAACACTGCACAAAAGTTACTGTAACACGGCAGAGCAAGTTTGACATAGCATAACACAGGTAACGCATATTAAACATTAATTAGACTACAGCTATGCATGGTGAGATGTATATTTACGTGTACTTAAACATGTTACATTGCATAACTTAAGTCATTGCGGCACAATGCTAGGTGCAGCTTCCCTATTCTTTTTTGGTGGGATATTTTCTTTAATCCACCACGTCTCAGGATTCGCTGAGTTTTCCACACGATTTGCCTTTTGTCAGGCTTTAGATCCGCTGGTGTCTTCAGCAGTGCCTGTAGCAATTGACATCTTTGTAGAAAAAAAGATAAATACTTCCATTGCTAACCATTTTTTTAACAACATGGTGGGGATCTGAGTCATTTGCGATTCCAGGGAATTGAAAGCATCCATACTTATGGCCGTCATGGCAATATTGATAGATTATTACTCCAAAAAGATGTCACTTGGATGTACAGAATAAATTATGTCAAGCCATCTGGCCTCAATGAGAACCTCTCTTTCAACTGTTTTATTTAATCATTTGAAAGGCTTGTTATAAGTATGGCAGTATAAAGATAGATAGGTTATCCATAGAGATGAGCGAACGTGTTCGTCCGAACTTGATATCCGTGCGGATATTAGGGTGTTCGGGATGTTCGTTATTCGTAACGAACACCATGCGGTGTTCGGGTTACTTTAACTTTCTTCCCTGAGACGTTAGCGCTTTTTTTTGGCCAATATAAAGACAGGGAAGGCATTACAACTTCCCCCTGCAATGTTTAAGCCCTATACCACCCCCCTGCTGTGAGTGGCTGGGGAGATAAGGTGTCACCCGAGTATTGAAATCTGCCCCTCCCGCGGCTCGCTATGGATGCATTCTGACATGAGTTTAGGGAAAGCGCTATCGTGTTGGAGCTGCTATAGGGAGAGTGTTAGGAGTATTTTAGGTGTCAAGAACCCCAACGGTCCTTCTTAGGGCCATAAATCTTCTCTATATGCGCTCAATGGGGCCGGCGGCAGCAGCGCTGGCCCCATTGAGAACATATAGAAGACAAATCCTTCTTCTCTGGCACAGCTGTAACAGCTGTAGCAGAGAAGAACGATGTTTGCCCATTGAATTCAATGGAGCCAGCAATACAGCATGTTCCACTGAATGCAATGGGCTGCCGGCGATCGCAGGATGAATGGTCGGAAAGGGGTTAAATATATAACCCCTTTCCTGCAATTCATCCAGAAATGTGTTACACTAAAAATATATACCGGCGTATAAGGCGACCAGGCGTATAAGACGACCCCCCAACTGTCACCTTATACGCCGGTAATACAGTGGAGCAAAGAATAAAAATCATTACTCACTTTTTCAGATGATCTGCGGCGCTCCTGCAGGCTGTCGCTCCTTCCTGGTTCCCGGCAGACTATTCCTTTCTCCACGAAAGGCTTTAAATCCCTGCCTCCAGAAACACATGTGCCTTCAGCCAATCACAGCCAATGACAATGATGTCATTGAATGGCTGTGATTGGCTGTGTTTCTGGAGGCGGGGATTTCAAGCCAATCACAGCCATTCAATGACATCATTGTCATTGGCTGTGATTGGCTGAAGGCACATGTGTTTCTGGAGGCAGGGATTTAAAGCCTTTCGTGGAGAAAGGAATACTCTGCCGTGGATTAGGAGGGAGCGACAGCCTGCAGGAGCGCCGCAGATCATCTGAAAAAGTGAGTAATGATTTTTATTCTTTGCTCCACTGTATTACCGGCGTATAAGGTGACAGTTGGGGGGGCGTCTTATACGCCCGGTCGCCTTATACGCCGGTATATATTTTTAGTGTAACACATTTCTGGATGAATTGCAGGAAAGGGGTTATATATTTAACCCCTTTCCGACCATTCATCCTGCGATCGCGGGCAGCCCATTGCATTCAGTGGAACCTGCTGTTTTGCTGGCTCCATTGAATTCAATGGGCAAACATCGTTCTTCTCTGCTACAGCTGTTACAGCTGTGGCAGAGGAGAACGATCTTTATGCTGACAGTGGGGGGGGGGGGGCACTCTTGCCGCTATTGTGGCTTAATAGTGGGACCTGTGAACTTGAGATGCAGCCCACCATGTAGCCCCTCGCCTGCCCTATCCGTCACTGTGTCATTCCCATCA
Source organism: Eleutherodactylus coqui (assembly GCF_035609145.1). Taxonomy (NCBI): domain Eukaryota; kingdom Metazoa; phylum Chordata; class Amphibia; order Anura; family Eleutherodactylidae; genus Eleutherodactylus; species Eleutherodactylus coqui. The sequence continues at coordinate 160,343,113 of NC_089844.1, forward strand.
CTTTCTTGAATTGCCCAGATTTTCACACATGAAAACCTTAGCGAGCATCGGCGAAATACAAAAATGTTCGGGTCGCCCATTGACTTCAATGGGGTTCGTTATTCGAAACGAACACCCGGACATCGCGGGAAGTTCGTTCCGGATAACGAACACCCGAACATTTTGGTGTTCGCTCATCTCTAGTTATCCATCCTTTGCTTTAAAGTAACTGTGCTGCCTACTTCTGCCTTTGCTTGGGGGAAGAAGGCAGGAGAGGTGTATATATATATAAATTTAGCTAGCCCTTCACAGAAATAGACTAAAATATAAATTCTTTATTAATATCAATTAAAACCAAACATAAATGGGCTGATGGACACACATAATACAGCGACAAGGGGAGGTGTTTAGAATTACCGGAACAGTTATAATTTTTTGAACGGACTGTATCTGATGTACTATACAGTCTCCTATTTGCTATTTTACTATGGCGCAATTCCAGTATATAACCTCTGCTTAGTCTAATATCAGGTTTAATCTCAAGTAGACACCAAACAGTGGAGTACAGTTACAGACGACTTGATGTGTTAAGTTTCTAAGAAAAAAAGGACTAAAGTGTAAACTTGGTATATATCAGGTTGGAGGTAAATCCCCGACATACAACAAGATAATGTAAGATCTCAAAAAAGAGCTTGATTGAAAATTTTGTGTGTGTCAGGAAAAGGAGACATATATCTAGGAGATGAAACTGCTCAACGCATTTACCTGTCCTGTTATAGACAATTCATCGGGAGCTATTGTTACACCAGTCAGAATTAAATTCCTTCCTGTACTGTGTAAGTATCTAAAAGATAGTTTGCCTTTGTCGTTGAAGGACAAAGTACTGGAATTTCATTAGAATAAAGCACAGACACCTTATACCTAGGTGTCGGTATGAGTCACCATCCTAAGTGTTTCATTAGAATTCATTCTCTAGTAGGTTAGGAGTTTTAAGGGAAAGACACGCGCTAAAGGATGGCATGCACGGCACTGCACAGCAGTGGTGATTGGTTGCGCAGACCGCGCAGCTGTCAATAATGCAATAAATGATTATGTACCCTTTTTTCTAATGGTATAGTGGCTAGCCACCAGAAAAGCAACAGAATTCAGTTCTTATTCTCTTAACCCTTTTTCTTTGCTGACCCTCAGATGTATCTTAAAGGCACAGCCATCCTAGAGTTTCCCTATCTAAAGGAATTTCAAGGATGCCATAGTAATAGGATGAAAATAAAAAAATGAACTGATAGGACTTGTGGTTCTGATGGTGATGGTGACTCGTCGCATCATTTTATACAATTAATATCAGTATAGTTTATCAATTCCTCTGTAGGACCCAGGCTTTGCGGGGTTAAAGTATTGTCTTTGCAAAATGCGTTTATTGCGTCTAGAGCTCATATTGATTTAAAGTAATAAATCTGAAGAAAACTTTAGTTTTCAAAGTCTGTAAAAAGTGCAGGGTCAGCTGAAAAACAGATGGCCTGCACAATAAATGTCAAGAGGTGTTTGACCATAACAGCCGACCACTACATTAAAACTACATCAAGGAAGACTTATTACATCTGCCGACCAACACATTCAAAAACTTAGCCAAATTAAAATAATGAGATGTCCGGCCCGTTTGATGAATGCTCACTCATTTTTCATTTGCAAATGTCTTTAACTCGCTGTAATTACTCTATCAAGTTGTAAGCATTGACATCTAAAAACAGATTTATACACCTGTTGTTAGTTAGCAGACAAAGGGTTGTGTCTGAACAGTTCCCATGCGAGGCTCCTTAAACAAACGACCTCATAGCACTGTGCCATATCAGCCTCTCTGAATTCTTGCTTAGTCTCACCACAGAAATCTGTAGATAAAACGTAAGCGTCTCCTGTATTTCTTCTGTTATCTATATCTATATATATATATATAAATGAATGTCTGTCTGTTTGTCCTTCATGCATTACTACACCATTCATCCGATCGCCACGAAACTTTGGGAAGTTGTTGAGTAAACTCCTGGGATGATTACTGGCATAGTACATCTATCCTACGATAGGTGGCACGCGTGCGAGCATCGTCGACAGTTACGTCCCCCCCCCCCCCCCACGTAGATCGTTCGATTTCCATCATTTACACTATTTCTCTCACTTTCCGATGTCGTAGAAACATGAAATTTGGCACGAGCATTGATTATGTCATAAATAGGAAAAGTTAATAGGTCCCAACTCGATTATTCAATTCTAAGCACCAAAGAATTAGCGTACAAAATTTACGTACGGAATCTAATTCTCTCACTTCCCGGTGTCATAGAAACTCGAAATTTGGCAGGAGCATTGATTATGTCATAAATAGGAAAAGTTAATGGGTCCCAACTCGATTATTCAATTCTAAGGGCAAAAGAATTAGCGTCCAAATTTTTTGTACGGAATCTAATTCTCTCACTTCCTGATGTCATCTATATATATAAAAATGAATGTCTGTCTGTCCTTTATGCATTACTACACCATCATCCAATCACCATGAAACTTTGGGCAGTTGTTGAGTACACTCCTGGGAAGATTACTGGCATAGTACAACTATCCTACGATAGGTGGCGCACGTGCGAGCATCATCGACAGTTATGCCCCTCCACGTAGATCATTCGATTTCCATATGAAGCTCGAAAGAAAAAGGCATTACGAGCAACAGGATGCATGTTCAACTACAAAATGATGCATCCGCCGAACGTTTCCCAAGGCAATTGCTGGATATTGGGAATGCTGAGGTAAAATGAAAGCTGCGCAGTGATTGGTTGCTATTCCTTATACTGCTGAGGTAACATGAAAGCTGCGCTGTGATTGGTTGCTATTTCTTATACTGCTCAGGTCACATGAAAACTGCGCTGTGATTGGTTGCTATTTGTTATACTGCTCAGGTCACATGAAAGCTGCGCTGTGATTGGTTGCTATTCCTTATACTGCTGAGGTAATATGAAAGCTGCGCTGTGATTGGTTGCTATTTCTTGTACTGCTCAGGTCACATGAAAGCTGCGCTGTGATTGGCTGTTATATATTATACTGCTGAGGTAACATGAAAGCTGTGCTGTGATTGGTGGCTATTTCTTATACTACTGAGGTAAAATGAAAGCTGCGCTGTGTTTGGCTGCTATTTCTTATACTGCTGAGGGAACATAAAAGCTGTGCTGTGATTGGTTGCTCTTATACTGCTGAGGTAACATGAAAACTATGCCCTGATTTTTTGCTATTTCTTATACTGCCAAGGTAAAATAAAAGCTGTACTGTGATTGGTTGCTATTTCTTATACCCCTGAGGTAACGTAAAAACTGCACTGTGATTTGTTGTTATTTCTTATACTGCTGAGGTAACATGAAAGCTGTGCTGTGATTGGTGGCTATTCCTTATACTGCTGAGGTAGCATGAAAGCTGCGATGTGATTGGCTGTTATATATTATACCACTGAGGTAACATGAAAGCTGTGCTGTGATTGGTGGCTATTTCTTATACTGCTGAGCTAAAATAAAAGCTGCGCTGTGATTGGTTGCTATTCCTTATACTGCTGAGGGAACATAAAAGCTGTGCTGTGATTGGTTGCTCTTATACTGCTGAGGTAACATGAAAGCTGCAATGTGATTGGTTGTTATTAGAGATGAGCGAACATACTCGTCCGAGCTTGATGCTCGTTGAGTATTAGGGTGCTCGAGATGCTCGTTACTCGAGACAAGCACCACGCGGTACTCGTCTTGATTAAACGAGCACTGACCATTGAATTCAATGGAGCCGGCAATACAGCCGACTCCATTGAAAGCAATGGGCTGCCGGCGATCGCGGGATGAATTGTCGGGAAGGGCTTAAATATATAAGCCCTTCCCTGCAATTCACCCAGAAATGTGTAAAAATAAAAAAAATATATATACTCACCTGGACCCGGCAGACGGAGTTCAGTCCTCCTGAACTGCTCTGAACAGATGTGAGTAGTATTCAGCAGCCAGAGATTTAAAATCCCCGCCTGCTGAATGAGCTGCCTCTGATTGGTCACAGCCTGACCAATCAGAGGCAGCTCTCACTCACACCCATTCATGAATTCATGAATGGGTGAGTGAGTGCTGCCTCTGATTGGCTCAGGGGCAGCTCTCAGCTGAATGACAGTTGAGAGCTGCCCCTGATTGGCCCTGCGCTGAATTCATGAATGAGTGTGAGTGAGAGCTGCCTCTGATTGGTCAGGCTGTGACTTTTAAATCCCCTGCTGCTGAATACTACTCACAGCTGTTCAGAGCAGTTCAGGAGGACTGCCGCCGGCCGCGCTGAACTCTGTCTGTCGGGACCAGGTGAGTGTATATATATATTTTTTATTTTTACACATTTCTGGATGAATTGCAGGGAAGGGCTTATATATTTAAGCCCTTCCCGACAATTCATCCCGCGATCGCCGGCAGCCCATTGCTTTCAATGGAGCCGGCTGTATTGCCGACTCCATTGAATTTCAATGGGCTAACATCGTTCTTCTCTGCCACAGCTGTTACAGCTGTGGCAGAGGAGAACGATCTTTATGCTGACAGTGCGGGGGGGGGGGGGGGTCTTACTCTTGCCACTATTGTGGCTTAATAGTGGGACCTGGGAACTTGAGATGCAGCCCAACATGTAGCTCCTCGTCTGCCCTATCCGTTTCTGTGTCGTTCCCATCACTTTCTTGAATTTCCCAGATTTTCACAAATGAAAACCTTAGCGAGCATCGGCGATATACAAAAATGCTCGAGTCGCCCATTGACTTCAATGCTGTTCGTTACTCGAAACGAACTCTCGAGCATCACTGAAAGTTCGACTCGAGTAACGAGCACTCGAGCATTTTGGTGCTCGCTCATCTCTAATTGTTATATATTATACCACTGAGGTAACATGAAAGCTGCGCTGTGATTGGGTGTTATATATTATAAAGCTGAGGTAACATGTAATCTGCGCTGAAATTGGTTGTAATATATTATACTACTGAGGTAACATGAAAGCTGCGCCGTGATTGGTTATTATTTATATATATAAAAACTAATAGATGTATGTCTAAGCTAGTATTTAATCAAGCTTTAGAGATTATGACGCACATTTTTGATTCAAATGGATGTATTCACGTAGCATTCTTTTTAATTTCAAATGGATGCTCACGGTAACAATACTCAGTATCTTCTACCAGAGCTTTTTACTGATTCTGAACAAGGTAAAATAGTGTATTTATACTTTTCTTTTTTATACCTCTCACGTTATATATGCCTTTTTCTGATAATTTTACCTTTTCAATGTTTAAGCGGAACATGTGGGCAAAAAGGAAACAAAAGACACATTGGGAGAGAAACCTGGTCTCTTATACTGTCCAGATAGAGGAGTTTATCAATTAACCGGTGTTGTATACAACTACCGGTAGCAATTTTGTCCCCTCCTCACATCTAAGGACTTCAATCCCCTATTACTAACCATAGGCTCTATCTCTATATCAGCCCATTAAGTATACTAATACTCCATTAGCTCTTTGTCTCTCCCATTCTGTGGATTAAATTCTGAGCCTAAAAGCGTTATAGATAGTTTCCATTTTCCTCTTTAACCCTTTCTGATTTTTTCCCCCTCTTTTCCCCCCCTCTTTTTCCCCCCTTTTGTAAATGCTACCTCTCTTTTTCTAAATCAGGAGCAATTGCTAATCTGATTCTCTAATTGTAGCAAAGATGTGAGTAGTATGATAGCAAGCAAAATCACAAATCAAAAAATAACATTGATAAATAGATAAAACCAACAGCCCAGATGGTAGGCTGCTAGTGCAAATGAGCTATCTTCACTTCAGTCCATTTATAGCGATCAGTTGAGTCTGCCCATTGGCTGTGTACAAAGCATTGTCCAATCAGTACTTTGGCAATATACGTAAAACACCCCCTCACTGCTTAGCTCACTCCCTGATCTATCTCTCATTGTCATGGTGACTAGGATGTTCCCACCCTCCTAATATAAAGGAAGAGATTGTATTATTCACTGGCCACTACAACATATAACTCACCATTTCCCCATATATGCTCTGGTTATTCAGAGCTTCCGATAGCTATTTTAAGGTTAGAAGTTGATATGGCCATATAATTATGGAGTGTGCCACTTGCTCCGTCCAACTCATTAAGGGCGTCTCTATAGAAGTCAGAGTGGCATATGACATTTCTAACACTCAACAGAGCATAAGGCCTTTTTCAAGCATAATACACAAAATACACAGACCCACATATATAGGAACAATACAATTAGAACATCCAATCACCATTAAAAATCCCGTCCACCGCAATCAGCCATAATACAAAATATATACAATATACTCATATATTAATGATTGGCGGTACCTCCGATGCCTCGCCATCTCTTCATAGTGTTCAATACTGTTCAAAGTGCCTGCGCATACTAAAACAGCAACTGCGATGCTTGCACGGGACTTCTCCGTCAATATGCGTATTGCGCATGTGCAGGATTTCTAAACGGTCGCGAGACGATACATAGTCGGCCATCTTTAATGCTGGTATACATAACTCTATAATAGCCCTTGATCTATACGCCACACATATGTTAACATATAACTTCCTGATATTGTATTAAAGATCTATATACATTTTCTTAGCAAGTAACATAATATAACAGAAAATAATCGTAAAAGTATCATTATGTTCACCCAGTGATAATAGAAGAACTTATACATATATAAACACACATACACATGCATATACATATGTATATATGCATATATGTGAAAATATGCACACAAAATCAATTTTAGTGTAATACCTTATTATATAATAGTGTACATTAATATGTGCATGAAAAATAAAAGTGAAAAAGTAATCAATAAATATTAATAAAATGGCTGTGCTCACTGACTAATACATCAATGTTAATTTTTAAAAGGATAATCTTTATATATATTATAAATATTACAAAGATATTTAATACTAAATGTTAGATGTTGCCAATATGAAAATATATACATGAATAGACCATAAACAATATTCTTTATCTCGATAAATATAATCCTTTCTCAATAAAATCCCAAATGGAATAAAATACAGGAATTAAATGCAGGCCAGCTTGAGGCTGAATTCAGACGAACGTATATCGGCTCGGTGTCCTTATCTGCAGGGGGGGGGAGGATGGAAGAGCCAGGAGCAGGAACTGAGCTCCCGCCCCCTCTCTGTCTCCTCTCCGCCCCTCTGCACTATTTGCAATGAGGAGAGGCGGGACGGAGCGGGGATAATTCTCCCCACTTAGCCCCACCCCCGTCCCGCCTCCTTTCATTGTAAATAGTGCAGAGGGGCGGAGAAGAAGCAGAGAGGGGGCGGGAGCTCAGTTCCTGCTCCTGGCTCTTCCATCCTCCCCCCTTGCAGATGAGGACACCATATATAGGCTGGGCGTGAAAACCGAGCCGATATACGGTCGTCTGAATCCACCCTAAAGAAGTCACCCAATGGGGGGGGGGCACCAAACAAAAGAGATAATCTAAAATATAAAAATAATAAAAACGTTTTGAAAGAATAAAATCAAATATGCCAAAAGAAGGGCAGAGGGAGGTCTCCATGGTTAGAATTATTCTAGATATAAGGCATATATAGTTGTAGTAAACATTAAGTCCCCCTGGTGTCAATGTATTGAAATTATGAATCCACATCAATTCACGTTTTTTTTTCAATAGTCCCTCAGGTCTCCACCCCTAGATAATTGCTTTACGTGATCAATTATATGGAATCTGAATTGGTTGATGTTATGATTCTTTTCTAGAAAATGTCTAAATAACGGTAGTTCCCTATTTTTTGTTCTAATAGTACTCTTATGTTTGGTCACACATGTCCTCACCTCCATCGTAGTCTCCCCGATGTATGCCAAACCGCAGGGGCATGTGATTAGGTAGACCACGTAGGAGGATCGGCATGTATACCTACAATTAATTTTGAAACGTCTACCTGTATGAGGGTGACTAAACGAGTCACCTTTTTTTTTTTTTTAAACTGTTTTTATTGGTTGAATCAGGGAAAAAATTTGACATTGCAGTTGAATTTGCTGTTTTAGCTTCTCAAGTATAAATGTCTTCCTAATTCACTTTTACATAACATTTTTATATAACTGGGGTAGTTAGGGAGGGGCATGAGGGGTCAGGGAGTCGAGACGAAAGGAAGGGAAGGAAAAACAAGGGGGGGGGGAAGAGGGGGGGGGGTCGGTCTGACAAGAAGGGACGGGGGGGGGGGGGGGAGGGGAGAAAACATTTGCATTAAACCAAACTTTTGACCCAATTTGGTATTTACACACTTAGTCTTTTGAACTTCGTGCTGGAGATCTTCGAAAGGTATAGAGGCCCCGCGCGGCCACGGCACGACCAGTGATTTACCCTATATTGGTGTGTCCCCCACTGCCGCTTGCTCCTGGAACCAATAGGTGTGGTGAAAGCAATTTTTTAGTTTTTCTTTTACTCTCTGTGGCATTAATTGGATGAAACTTCCCCATGTTTCGAAGAAAGTTTGTACCATTTTCTCCTTAAATAATGAAGTTTCCGCCCAGTCCATTTGAAATAAGAATGCAAGTTTTTCCAGGAACAATCTGAATGGGGGGCCTGTTGGTTGCACCCAGGTCTGTAGGATGGCTTTTAGGCCTGCTGCTGCTATAAAGTGTAGCAACTTTCTTACTCCCCTGGCACAGTGATATGTCTTGGGGTCTAGATACCCAAATATTGCCCATGCTGGTTCTTGTGGGCAGACGTTTGTCAGGTGCGTTGTAGTGTATTCGCGTATTCGGGACCAGAAGTTTTTTATCAGAGGACATGTCCACAGGCTGTGGTATAGATTAGTGTTTGGTTCCTGGCATTTGAAACAGTTTGGGGTGTCGTAAATTCCCATGTAAAATCCCTTAATTGGGGTGAGGTATGATCTGTGGACTATCTGTAGTCTCATCTCCAGAAACCTGGCCGATGGCAGGCATTTATGAGCTGACACTAGGGATTCCTTAATTAATGTGGGTGTGAGGTCTGGGTTGTCCAGAGACCATTTCCCAACCCCTGGATCGATATCCTCTTCTTCCCTCATATTCCTTATTGCTCTGTATAGTTTAGATATCATTCCCCGTGTTCCCGTTTTCTTAGAGATCCAAGTGTCTCCTGTCTGTGTCCAGTCATATTCTTGGAACTGCGGTGTAAGACCTGTGATATAGTGTCTGGCCTGTAGGTATGAGAACAGTGGAATAGGGATTTCGGGGTATTTTTGTTTTGTTTCTGCATGAGTTAGGATTCTTCTTTCCCTTTTGTGCAGTAATTTATCTATTGAGTCCAACCCGTGTGCTTTCCATTCAAAAAAGATGTTGTGGGGTTTTCCGTCCTGAAAATTGGGGTTGTTTATGAATGACAGGTGTGGGGATATGTGTGGTGACGTTTGACTGTCTCTACGTAGTTTGTTCCATGCTTTCCATGCCGCTAGTATCAGGGGGTTATGTTTGATTTGTTTTGGCAAATCTGAGTATGGTTGGTGGAGTATGTTTTGTAATTGTGTTGGCTTAGCCATTATTTGTTCGAGTGGTGTGTTTGTAAAGTGTGACTTGGAATAAATCCAGTCATGGATAATTCGCGCTTGTGCTGCTTGGTTATAGTCCCGTATATTTGGTAGATTGGCGCCGCCGTTGTCCTTATGCTTATGTAGGGTTTTAAGGGCAATGCGTGGTCGTCCCCCCCCCCCCAGATAAATTTTCTATATAGATAGTTGATCTTCTTTATGTCTTTCAATTTTAGAAATATGGGGAGTGAGTGCAGGATATATAGTAATCGTGGGAATTCTACCATTTTTAAGAGGTTGATTCTCCCCAAAAAGGAGACCGTAAAGTTCTTCCATACATTTAGGGTCGTTTCTAGTTTTTTGACATATGGTTCAATGTTTGTGTTGTAGAGTGCAGAAGGGTTTTTTGTGAGTTGAATCCCCAAGTATTGTATGGAATGTTTTTCCCATTTGAATGGGTGTTGGTTTGCCCATGTGGGTTTCGCTGGCCCTCTAAGTAGCAGTGCTTCTGTTTTGTCCAAATTCAGGGTGTAGCCTGAGAGTTTGCCTATTCTTTCTATTTCCCGTAATAGGGGTGATAGTGTTTCCCTGGGGTTGTTGACTATAAGTAAGAGGTCGTTGGCAAATGCTTCTACCTTTATCCTTGTTTCTCCATAACACGCCCCTGTAAAGAGCGTGGTGTGCGTTAGGAATCTAAGTAGCGGGTCAATTGATATGTTAAAGAGTAATGGCGAAAGGGGACAGCCCTGTCGAGCTCCTCTGAAAAGGTCGATGTGGGGGGTGTTGTGGCCATTGACTGTAAGGATTGTGGTGGCGTTTGTTTGTGTTGTGTTAATATAGTTTGTAAAGTTCTGTCCAAACCCTCTTTTTTTCAGCAGTACGTTTAGGAATGGCCAGGCCATTTTATCGAAAGCTTTCTCAGCGTCTAGGCTGAGGAGCATTGTTATGGGATTCTCAGGGTTTTGTGCTGCCACGGTCGCCGCTATGGCGGCTCTGATGTTTTTTAGGGCACTACGTCCTTGCGTGAAGCCTTTTTGCGATGTATCTAATATGGACGGTAGAATGGTTTGAAGTCTGTCGGCTAGTATTTTGGATAAGAATTTATAGTCGCAATTTAGTAGTGCGATCGGTCTGTATGATCGCGGGTCTGTCGGGTCTTTATTTTGTTTGGGGAGTAGGATTGTTCTAGAAGTGCCGAAGTCCTCTATTTGGGTATCTACCATGTATATTGCATTGTATAGTTGGGTCAGCACTGGTACTATGTCCGTTGTTAGTATTTTGTAATATTCTGTCGTGAAACCGTCCGGTCCCGGCGTCTTCCCCCCTGCTGCCGCCGCGATTACTTCCCGAACCTCCTCTTCTCGTATGTCAGCATTCAGTACTGTTTTTTGTTCCTCTGTGAGTCTCGGCAAGCTCATTGTTTCTAAAAAATTGTGGATGTCTTGTATGTTGGCTGGTTCTGCCCGGTATAGGTTTTCAAAATATTCGTATAGTGTTTGGGTTATCTCTTCCTGTTTTGTCGTCAGGGTATTATCGTTGGTGAGCCTTAGGGTTAATATTGGTTTGTGTGGCTGTCTTTGTTTAGTTAGGTTTGCTTACAGTCGCCCCGTCTTGTTACCCCACCTATAAAATTTATTTTTTGTTAGTTGTGTTTGCCAATGTGCATGTGTGTGTACGAATTCGTTTAGCAAGTGTTTTGCTGTGAGGAATATTTGGTATGAGTTATCGTCTTGAGCGTCTATGTGTTCTTTTTGTGTTGCCAAGAGGGAGCTATGTAAGGCCTCGAATTCTGTTTGAAATTTTTTTCTTTTGTGAGACACGTAGCTTATGATGTGACCTCTCATCACTGCCTTCGAGGCCTGCCAGAAGAGTGCTATGTTGTCTATGTGTTCACTGTTATCGTCTGCGTAGTTATTCCAGTGTAGTTTTATGTACTCTCTGAATTCTTCCGATTCCCGTAGATAGGAGGGGAAGCGCCATAGCCATGACAGCCTCCGAGAGGGGACCAATTGTAGTGTTGTTGCGATCGGTGCGTGATCGCTTAGAGATATCGGATGGATTATAGATTGCTGGTGGCAATCGAATATTTTGTTCGATATTAGGAAAAAGTCTATCCGAGAAAACGAGTGATGGGCGTTGGAGCAGCATGTATATTCTCTGCTAGTTGGGTTTGAAAGTCGCCACGGGTCGCACACGTGGAGTTGGTCTATTAGTGCGATTAGCGCGTGTGTGGTTGGGGTTGGTTGGGTGGAAGGTCCTGTTCTGTCTAGTGAGTCGTCTTGTATGCTATTAAAGTCTCCCCCCAGGATTATGTGGTCGTTTAAATAAGGTTGTAGTTGTTCTGTTAATGTTGCATAGAATTTTGGTTGGCCTGTGTTGGGGGCGTATATATTCACCAAGCAATACGTTTGTGAGTCTATGCTGACCCTCAACACCAGGTATCTCCCTTGTGGGTCTGCTATGGTTTGTCTCGTTGTGTGTGGTATGTTTTTCCTTATTAGGATGGCTACTCCTCGTGATGCTGATGTATGTGAGGCTGTGTAACATGTTTTTTCATCCACGGTGCTCTCAGCTCACCCTTCCCCTCTTTTTTCCAATGTGTTTCCTGCAGGAATACAATGTCTGGTTTGTGTCGCTTCAAGTGTGTTAGTACTTTTTTCGTTTAATAGGTGTATTAAGACCATCTACGTTCCAAGATAGAATTTGTAGTGTTTTGGGTGTGTGGTATTCTGTTGTCTCTGAGTCTATAGGCATGTTGATGTATGTGTTTTGGTCATATTTACCGTTATGATTGCCTTTCTGTTGTCGAGTCCCCCGGTCCCAGCGAGCCGTGGGTGCAACTGAATGGTGGTCGTGCCGTGTCGGCGGGGACCTTCGATCTCCCTGTTAGATTCCCTCCTAGAATTCAAATGGGTCATAGTGAAAAACATGGAAAAACTTATATAAACATAAAACATGAATGTAGTCTTTTCTTTTGCATTAGTGCTGCCACATCCGCGTTATTTGGATCAGGGTCGTGTTGGGGGATCAGGGACCCAGTTCCCTCTTTCTTTCTGTCTCATCCTTGTCCGTCTTCTTCTTCCAATTGTAGGTGTCTCCTTGCGTCTTCCGGAGTGTTAAATATCAAGGTTCTGTTGCCTTCTTGGACCCGAAGTTTTGCGGGATATAGCAGTTGGAAACGTGTGTTTTGTTCGTGTAGGGCTTGACAGATTGGAGTGAATAATTTGCGTTTTTGAGAGACTGCAGCTGAGAAGTCCTGAAATATGAGGATTTTTGTTCCTTGAATTATCAGTTCTTTTCGTCGTCTGTAGGCCTGTATAACATCCTCTTTCGTTGCCCAATGCATGTATTTGGCTATTACTGGTCGTGGTCGGGTTCTGTTGTTGCGTCCATCTCCTGGCGGGCCAACTCTGTGGGCCCTTTCAATTATTAAGGGGTCATTTGGCATGTTGAGTTGAAGGGCTTGTGGTAGGTCTGTGGTTAGATATGTTGAGAGTTGGGCGTTGGTTACCGATTCCGGGATTCCCACAAAACGTAGATTATTGCGTCGGTGTCTGTTCTCTAGGTCATCTATTTTTTCCCGTAGTGTTTCAGTCTCCAGTCGGCTTCTTTGTAATGAGGCTTCTAAGGTGGCTATGGATTGGTCTGTGTTTTGGGACTTTGCTTCTAGCTCTGTCAGTCTTTGGGTGTTGTCTGTAATTTGCGATAGAGCTGAGTTTATAGATTTGTGCAATGTCTCTAGTCTGTTGTCAAATAATGGTAGTAATATTTTTGAGACCTCTTGCGCCACCATTGTGGCCTGTGTCAATTCTGCACTGTTATCCATCGGTGATGCAGTGGTTTGTGGAGGTGGAGTTTCAGGGTTTTGGTCCGATGTTGTTGTAGCTCGGGGTGAGGTGTTTCTTGGGGAGGGTATGGGTTGTTGAGTGTTCTTGCTCTCTTTTTCTTTTGTACTTTTAGTCGGTCTGTTTTTCTGCTTTCCCCCTGTGTTTGTTTTGTCTGTATCTATCTGGCGTGTTGCTCGCGTTGAAGTGTTTGAATTACGTTCGTTTAGATATTTGTCCATATTTCGGTTTTCGGTTCTGGTGAGTATACAGACTTTGTGTACAAGGAGCTGCTTTTTCCCTGTATCCAAGTTCGCTTTTGTTTTGTTGCTGGTTTTTTGGTGCGGATGCGGCTTCTCGTTTAGTTATTATTCTTGCATTTTTGCTTGTGTGGTTCTATTGGGTTTTTCTGGTGGATTTTGTTCTTGTTATGTTTACTTCTGTCTCCTTTCTCGCCTCCACTCTATTCCGCAGGGTTGGGGGGTCTCTGTTTTGCAGGTATTTTTCTCCTCCAGTTCGTTTTCTTCCCCTTTTCTACCTCCCCCCTCCTCTTGGGGTATTCTCCTTTTCTTTAGGTGTGTTACCCTTCTGTGTTCCTCCTTACTTTTTCTCCCCCTCCCCTCAGGCCTTGTTTATGCCTTTGTTGTTTTGTTGGGGCACTGCCCAGGGCCACGGCCGGGTGGGGTTTGTTTACTGTTCGTGTGGGGGCTTATATATGGTGTGGCTTTTGTTTTCCCCTTGCTGCTTTCCCTATGGCCTGTTTCTAGGGTGATGTGTGGGTGGGGGCTACCCAGTCTTCTGTGGGGGGGTTCTGTATCCTTCCCCTTACTTACTGGTTCGCTGGTACCACCACCAGGCCCCGTGCCGCAGCCACTGGGTCTCGTCGGGTCACGGCCTACCGACAGCCCCCTCCCCGTCGGGGCCGGTGATTCGGGCGCCGCCAGGCCGCGGCGCGCTTCAGTCAGAAAGGCCGGTCTCCCAAGCACCGCTCCTGCGGCCACCGTAGTGGGCGGGGTTTGTCGCGGGTGTCGCGGCCAGGAATTTAGGCCGCGGCTTCTGGCACTGCTAGGCCGCGGCGCTCCGGTCGCTCCGCGGGTGGCAGCAACGCTCTGGAGGGGCTCCCCGGGTCGTCCGGATACCTTAGGGGGTTCCTCCCCTCGCGCCGCTCTGTGTGCCGGTTGTCGCGGCCGGGTGGCTGGATCGCGGCTCCCGCCACCGTTTAGCCTCCGCTTCTCCGCCTTCTCCCCGTAGGCTTATGGCTCTCAGCGGGTCCTCCGGGCTCCCCCTGGGGTCTCTCGGGGTCCTCTCCGACCGGGGGATTTCGCGGCCTTCGCGATCGGAAGTCTAGGTCGCGGTCTCGGATGTCTCCCAGGCCGCGGCACCTCGGGGGATCCTCGGCGTGTCTCCGGCAGCGGTCGGCGATCCGGTAGGTCCCTCCGCAGGTTAGGTCTCGGTATGCCACGGGCCCCGTGTCTTCTCTCTCCTCCCGCCCGTGCCCCGGTTTGGCGGTTCTGCGTGCCGCGTTGCGGGGTCTCCCGGGGACTTCCCGGGTGTCTTTAGGGTGTGGGGGGCTTCTGCCTCGCAAGCAGGGGAGGTGTTCGTCCCCGGCAGCTGCTTTTGTGAGGCACCAGAGGGTCCCGGTGGCTCTGGGAAGCTGTGTTTGCAGGAGCTCTGTAGGACACGTCCTGCTCCCTCTGTGTCTTGGGCGGAAGTGAAACGAGTCACCTTTAATCAGATTGCTGCAACATGCACAGCCACTACATGGGTAATTCCCATTTTCTAAGGGAGCCATCAGTCTCTGTCTCTGATCTTATATTATGGTATTTCCTACGAGAGGTTTTTCATGGAATTCTGCAATCTGATCGCATCCACCAGAGAGAATCGACCAGTGTTTTTTAGGACATTAGAAATTCCACCACTTAAAAGATTATAGGTACTTGTGAAGGAGATTCTAGTTAAAGAATTATTATTATTAAATCTAGGACCCAAGAGGGAAGTATGTTCTTTCTTCTTAACTTCCTTGATAGTATCTACGATACAATTCGAAGGATAACCTCTGTATATTAATCTCCTACCCATTTCATCAAGCCTCTTATCCACAAGTGTATCATCAGCTATTCTATGAACCTGAAGGAGTTGGCTCCATGGCAAGAAATTGATCATGTTCCTTGGGTGGTTGCTGTTATAGTGTAATGTGCTGTTGCGATCTGTAGATCTAATGAAAAGATCCGTAGTTAACCTGTTAGAGGCAATTGTAACAGTTACATCCAAAAACTGTAATGATTCCGTGGAGTATTCCAAAGTAAAGTCAATCTCAGGTAAATAATTATTGAGTGCCAGATGAAAGGTCTGTAGTTCATCAACTTCCCCCTCCCAGATTAAAAAAAAAATGCTTGCCCAACCATTCTCTTACCAGCCTAAAACAGAAAGTGTTCAAGAATCGACAGTTTTTAGAGGAGCTCAATCTGAGTTACCATAAGCTCCGGACTCTCGCTAAATGGGTGTTTCGTTGAAGGCGCAGGATTAAAGCTCCTGCTATCAAGCAGGAGCAGGTCGGGTCCTTGGCTGTCAGACACAGCCAAGAACCCAAAGGAAAAGGGAGCTTCTGTCTTCTCCTTTCCAGTCTACATAGCACTCAATGAGCGCTATGTACTAAAGAGAGAAATCGAAAGTTACTTCTGCATTTCAGCCCGACAATTACGTGACTGCCAGGTCAGCTGTTAGTGACTGTTGTTACTGCAGAGGCATGTTTTCACCTGTAAAGGGGGCTGCTATCGATCCCCAGCTGAAGTGGAAAAGTGTAAATGAAAAAAAAAATTTTTTAAAAAGACAAATGTGAATAGTAGTATAGAGTATACATATCATGTCAAAATGTCCCCTTTTAGGAAAGTGACAGGTACCATGCCCCCTGTCTGTTTTATAACCCTTATGATAGCGTGATAGCCGCCCCCCTTCTGGAGACTGAATCCCGAGCCCGGATTAGCCTATGTTATTATGTCGGCCTCGGCCCCCTTCAGTCCACCCAAAATTAGCATAGATTAGCAGAAATCCCAGTCCTATGACATATCAATCATAATTAGGGATGAGCGAGTATACTCGCTAAGGCACTACTCGCTCGAGTAATGTGCCTTAGACGAGTATCTCCCTGCTCGTCCCTGAAGATTCGGGGACCGCTGAGGCTGACAGGTGAGTTGCGGCGGGGAGCAGGGGAGAGCGGGCGGGAGAGAGGGAGAGAGAGATCTCCCCTCCGTTCCTTCCCACTCTCCCCCGCAGCTCAGTGCCCCGCGGCGGCCCCCGAATCTTCAGGGACGAGCAGGGAGATACTCGTCTAAAGCACATTACTTGAGTGAGTAGTGCTTTAGCGAGTATACTCGCTCATCCCTAATCATAATATACTCTGTGGAACAGAGTATATTATGCTTATGGACAGTTTTATATACAGCTTTTATCAGCTAAATGAGTATACTATGATTATGGATGGCTTTATCGCTAGCTCTTATAAGATTGTCATTAAGTTTTCTATTTTCATGAGAGTGTATTATAAGGCTATATC
This sequence comes from Eleutherodactylus coqui, assembly GCF_035609145.1. Classification (NCBI taxonomy): domain Eukaryota; kingdom Metazoa; phylum Chordata; class Amphibia; order Anura; family Eleutherodactylidae; genus Eleutherodactylus; species Eleutherodactylus coqui. The sequence goes on from NC_089844.1 coordinate 160,360,026, forward strand.
CACAGCCTTTATATCACTAACTAATCTATCCACCCCTACCTTTTTGTTTCACAATAGTATAGAGATCATGCAGCAGCCTGCCATTACAAATCCTGCATCATAGACACTTCATAGACCTCATGTGCATTACACTCCATTACATCACATCAGGGACAGTACACTTACATAACCACTGCTCAGAACATCATTAACCCCTTCAAACCCTGCACAACCTTGCATTAACTAGATCATGATGCCATAATCCCAATAACAATTTCACAGTCCTGTGAGTCCATTTCCCCCTTGCCAGGGACTTTACCTTACATAATACTAAAGGTTGTAGTCCGCTTGTTATGGATTGGTACTAATATACCTAATGAATATCTGCCCCCTTCCTGATTGAAAGCTTCAAAGCCTGAGGCCTGTGCATGCACAGAAGAATCACACGTTGACACACCTGCTGTTCAGCTGAATGACACTGCTTTATTCTAATCAAGCTGCATGAGGTTTTATAGATGGTATGCATAGTTAGTATGTTATGAAGTACAAAACTGTAGCTGATTGGTTATTGCCCTTATATGGGTCTCTTCCTCCAGAAGCTGACGTCCTTATTTTGGATTTCCTGGACAAGGAATGCGCTATCTTGAGTAGACAGTGGGAGGTGGAGAGTGAGTTAGTTAGCATTTCAAGAGGCAGCGTGTGTTAGTAGTGTAGAAAAAGCACATATTTGCAATAGGCATTTTACTTAGTTTATTGCAATCCATCACAATCCCCCTTAAAATGACTACTTTATCTGTCCCTATTTCCGGGCCTATCTCATCTGTCTTTATGTGCCTTGGAACCCTGTTTGTGCCGCACGTTAGATGGGGCATGGCTATCCCATGACCCCCCTTGCCATGGGCTTTGTGCATAGAGAAGTCAGATGCTGTCCCTATGGGCTTAAAGGTATTGTAATTGCTTAGGGGAAAGAGTCTGAAGGGGGTGTAGGATTTCAAGAATAATTAGGATTTCAAGTATGGTTATCCCTATCTGAGCCAATATCTCTCCGAATGGGAGGCGTGGATGAAGGAGTTTCTCCCATCTAGTTTCACTGACATGGCCGGGGATGGTAGCACTTGGTAAGGACCATCGTATTTGGGCTCAAGGGAGTGTTTTCCAACAAATTTCTTCACATAACTCAGTCTCCGGGGAGCAGGTCATGGGTCCCTGTGTCAGTCTCTGGATCTGGAAGGGAAATAAACACTTGATAATATACATTAGTTAAGTGTTTTGTGGAAGCAATAACATTCTGCACCTGGAGTTATCACTGTAAAAACAATTCACACCTTGGGGCCGACCCAAAAAGTACCTCATATGGGTTGAGGTCAATTCTGCTAGGTGTGTACCTTACGGAGAAGAATACCAGTAGGGGGGAACTCGGTCCATTGTCTATTGAGCTCTGTCATAGCCTTCTGGATCATGGTTTCTAAGGTACAATTTAAACTTTCTGCTCTACCACTGCTTTGTTGATGGTAAGGAGCATAAAAGGCCAGTTCTATCTCCAACACTTTCATTATTTTCTGCATCACTTCTCCCATGGAGGGAGTACCTCAGTCACTCTCAGTTGTCTCCGGTACTCTGTAGCTGTATACCACCTCAGAGGTTAGTTTTTAGTGGTGGCATTTGTGAGTTGGTTTGCCAGACTGATTACCCTGAGAATGGGTCTAGTCAGACCAGACCGAACTCATACCTGCCCACCCTTGGCAGTTGGAAGTAGTCAACTTGGAGAAGCTGGAACAGGTAGTCAGGACGAGGGGTGCACTGCATGGGAACCTATACAGACTTACCCATGTTGTTCTATGTACAAATCAGGCAAACTGTGTGTGTTTGGCTGCCGTGATGCTAAATCCTGTTGCAAACCACATCTGTCATAGCTGTTTTTGACAGGTGGGTATTTCCATGGTAGGCCATGGAAATACACACCTGTTGTGATAGGGGCCTGTGGGAGACAAGGCTTGTTGGATACCATCCATTTATCTCCTTGTGTCTCTCTGCCCCTCTCGCTGGTTCCCGCTGTTCCTTTCTCTCTCCTTTGGTTGCCTGCTTTTGTAACTGAATCAACAGGTCATAATCCACCGGGGGTGACGTCTGAGGAGGTACCTGTACCGGCCCAACCCCTGAAGGATCAAGTCTGGGCTTCTGTGTGGCTGTCTTCACAGCCTGATCAGCCAGGTGATTTACGGTTGCCTCTTTTGTGCCATCCTTGGAGTGGCCTTTTGTTATTCTTTCAGGTGACTCTCTCGGGCAGCAAGAGGGCTTCCATTAGTGCTCTTGCATCATTTCTGTTTTTAATTGCTTTTTTCAAGAATGACCTCACTCTCCAGATGGGTCCGTAGTCATGAGGAATGCCAAAGACATAGCGGGAGTCTGTGTAGACATTAGCCGTGTTCTTCCAGAGCTTGCAATTTGGCTTCTCGGGCTGACATACAAGACGATAGAGGTTCGGATTTGACTACATCATGTAAGGAGAGCACAACATAACCTGTATAGAACCTGCCTTCTTGACCATACCTCGATCAATCCACAAAGAGTACAGAATAATGGTTATCTAATGACTGATCAACATGATTGAATCCCTGTCTCCTGGGCCATTAGCTAGTGCATAGTCATGTGTATCAAGCTGAAAGGAAAAAACTATCAGGTGATTATTCCCACTTCCCTCCTTTCTCCAGCTGTAGCAAGGTAGCTGGACTGAGGGCGTTGCGATGCGGACACGATGAGTGGCATGAGCAAGGTGCACTGTAGTTAAAAGTGACATTTTATGAAGCAAAGTCTGAGTGAAAACCTTTGACAGTGTTCTAAATACTGTCATGTAAATTGAAAGCTATCTCAGAACCCTTTTTTTTCTTTTTCAGCTGTAGTTAGCATTTCTAACACAAGAGGGCACAACACAAACAATAGAGTGAAGGCGTGTTGCATAATATGCTGGGAAAGGGGCGAGGGGTGTTGCCAGCCAGTCTGTGGTCCAGGAATGTCAGGGATGGCACTGTTTATCACTGCTTATTCTGCAAATTGACATCCTACTCTGAGTGGTCATTAAAGTCTTATGCATAGGGGTACAGAATTTATATATATATATATATATATATATATATATATATATATATATATATATATATATATATATATATATATCCCCAGCCAATATCTGCATCACGCATTTTACATTCATCCATCCATGCGGTCAAGTCTATCTCTCTCACATAAATATTAAGAACCATATGATCCTCCACACACAATGTTTACTACTGTTACGGATTTTCAGGAAATTGTGGATGCACTGGACCAACGAAAGGGACAGTCCCTGAGTGGTTTGCCTATACTCTTGCTAGATACTCGCCTATACTCCTCAGATAGATGGACTGTAGACAGGTAAAGAGGAACTGACCCTTGGCTGCTGGGAGAATGACAGACCCCTGCCAACAAGCAGAGTGACTATCCTCAAAAGAGCAGCCCTGCACTGAACCTCTGGTCTGACTATCCCGAAAGGGGTGAAACTCAGGACCAGGAGGTACTGGCAGCAGAAAGCCCACTAAACTTTCTGTGTAAAGTGTGTTTCATCAGAGTCTATTCATATTTCTACTTGGGCATTCAGAGGGATATACTTCTTTTAATTACTGATGACTAATATTGTTTAAAGAAGTTTAAAGATTCTGGCTGCTTTCTATATAAGTGTCATGTTATGTGCCCATGGTCTTACAGAAGGGGAGGGGGATGAGTGTGTCTGTGTGAAAGCTAAAGAATTGCTTGCAATGAATAGACATGTTTAATGCATGCAAAGAGCCCGGCAGATTGATATACCCTCTGGTAGAGTTTGGAATGTGAACTGCTTGAAGGATGTCCGGACAATTGAGGAGAGTGTTATAATTAGAGATGAGCGAGTACCAAAATGCTCAGGTGCTCATTACTCGAGTTGAGCTTTTCGTAATACTCAAAAGCTCGTTTCGAGTAGCAAACCCCATTGAAGTCAATGGGCGACTCGAACATTTTTCAAGCTGACCGATGCTCCGCATAGGGGAGATTGTGTGAAACATCTGAAAACATCAGAAAGTCATGGAAACCTCACAGAAATGGATAGGGAATGGCAGGGGCAGCATACATGGATGCATCTAAAGGCTCACAGGTTGCACTATTAAGCCAAATAGGGGGCAAGAATCTGGTGGTCACCCCTCTAACAATTTACTTAGGACAGACCATAAGCAGCAAGGCACACTCGCTGGCACATCTTAGCTAAGCATCACACTCAGTGCAACGAAGGACAATCACCGCAGGTGACTCCCCAGCCTCTTCTCCTGGGTTACATGCTGGCATTGCTGTCCAATCCCCCAGACGAGCCGGCATCCACAGCGCACACAAAATTTTCCCTGCGCAGCGTTGAGCTGCCCTCATGCCACACGCTCGCTTGATAGCCACACCACATTCATGTCTATTTATAAGCGCGTCTTGGATGAGGAGGAACTGGAGACACACACTGCAGAGGGTTGGCAGGGCCTGGCAGCGACCCTCTTTGAAAGTGTGGGCGACAGCCCACAATGCTGATGAGAATTGCTGATAAATTAACGTACGATCCTAATTCCAATCCCATGCCACCTCCGTCACAAAACTGTCAGGAGCCGCAAACGTGGGCATAAAGATGACTCAGATGCCAGTACTTCTACACATCTCCACAATACAGCAACGCATACTAAAACCAAAGATAGGTTTGAAGCAGGAGGTGTCGCCCTAATAGCCACCACAGGTCTACAGCGACCCTGTGAAAGTCTCATGAAATTAGTTATGCTTACTGTGAACGCTCCAATCCAGTATCTCAGATAACTGTGGTAAAACGAGAGGTAATACATGGTGACCAGCGCTGTTCCCCAGACCCCAAGGAGGAGGGGGAGATGGCATAATAAGCCCGAGAAACCATGACCGAGCTAGGACCCGCAATCCTCTGTGTGGGAAATACGTGAGCGGGCCCAGGGTCAGACTCGGTCCCAGCCTTCACCTTGTGTGACCCAAAATGCTGTGAGTTACATAGCTAAGGGAAACCCGTGTGTACCCACACAATTCATTCCGTGTATGTGCCAGATAGCTGAACACCGCAATGGAAATGCCTTTGTGCACCCACAGCATAGGCGGACCCCTGAAACATTTCAGTAGCATGAGTATAGGCAAACCTCTGAAACATTTCTGTAGCAAGAGTATAGGCAGACCCCTCAAACCTTTTTGTAGCAATAGTATAGGCGGACCCCTCAAACCTTTCTGTAGCAAGTGTATAGGCGCACCCCCGAAACATTTCAGTAGCAAGAGTATAGGTGAACCTCTCAAAACCTTTCTGTAGCAAGTGTATAGGCGGACCTCGTGAAACTTTTCTGTAGCAAGAGTACAGACGTACCCCTAAAAACCTTTTTGTAAAACGGTCGTCTGACTGAGGCCTAAGACGGTATAATTTACTGCATTCATTACAAGTTTCTATTCAATTGATGCAAGAAGAGTACAGCTATAAAATTCTGCAAGGTCAGTCTCACAATACACTCTCTGCTTCTTATCTATAACACCATCAGAAGCTGTGAGGCAAGGAGGGGGGCTGCACTCATAGCTTCTCACAAGCGCACATATTTCTTGTCTCACTGAAAGCAAATTCTGAAGGGCACTGGAAGCAAACTCAAAAGTGGAGGCTTGCATTAATCATTTATCTATTCCTATATATCTAGTATTATACATTGTTTCCTATGTATCCATAGGTGACCCAATCACACTCTTGCACTGTACATATAACTATTATCATGTACAGCAATGATCAGTGTTAGGACATCAAAACATACAGGACAAATGGTACGGTGATTAATTGTCACATAGTTGTCCACAGATTCTGGATGAACTTGCTTCATGTCATAAAAGGGACACAGACTATGAAAGGGTTCCATTTCTACCTCATTTCCCCTCTCGTGGAGTGGAAAAGATTTTTCCAGCAACAACTACATATGTGGGCAATTTAAGCACAACGCTAAACAAAACTACTTTGGGGGAAGAGAACTAAACACAGACTGCAGGACAGATAATCGGGGAAAAGGTGTTTCCAGCTGGGATTGGGGGGATTTGAATATCCCTATGCAAAATTCAGAAAACACACCCATCATTGCAGTGCAAAAATTGGGATACCAGGTAAAAGGTACATTGATGGGAGGTGAGAAGCCAGCTGATTTCTGCTGCGGACCTGAGATGACGCCTAGGTGGCAGCCGAAGGTGTTACAGCAGATGCTAAAATGGCGGCTGAGCCATGGCTGGCACTGAAATGGCCACCGAAGGCATGGCCTGACTGGACGATGGTGACGGGCAGGTCCAGGAATACTACATACTAGACACGTATCAAAATACATTATTCATGACACTGTCAGGGCGGTACCCTTAGATGGTGAAGAAAGGCTGGCCTTTGTCTTTACCTCAAAGCACATGAAACAAACGCCATCTTGTAACTGCAACTACTGTATCTTACTTTAACTTCTGTCCCTTATGGTGTTCCCCTGCCTATAATCTTTCCACCCCTGTGTAAGGGAATCTGCACACCTTCATTAACGTACTCATTTTCTTGTAACATTCTCCTCTCTTGTCGCCACCAGATCACATGCTAAAATGCCTTCCTGAGGCTCAGACTTCCTTGTGCCCATCTCTCTTTAGTGTTCCTGTGGCATCCCCAATTGGAATGCTAACCACTTAACCCTTTCCTGCTGTGTTTTCTCACAGCCCTCTGGCTATTCCTCTCAATACTGCATTGACTTGCTAACGCCTGCTCCTCAGAGACAACCCCACCCTCTCTTACACTGGGTAATGGACAAAATGTAACAAAACATCGAGCAGCAGATATTCAGTATGACAGGTTTGGGGTTATCAGACACCAGGCAAGAATATTACCTGTCTTTCGTGGCCACCGACTAGCCGTATAAATCACCAAAATAGACCACAGGGGATGCAGGTGTACTAGTAAGGTCACATAAAATGTCCTACCGTACTCTCACAGCTGCTCATGGTCCAAACCCAGTGTCGAATCTGGGGTGCTATCTGTTATGGATTGGTACTAATATGCCTAATGAATATCTGCCCCCTTCCTGATTAAAAGCTTCAAGGCCTGAGGCCTGTGCATGCATAGAAGAATCACACACTGACACACCTACTATTCAGCTGAATGACACTGCTTTATTCTAATCAAGCTGCATGAGGTTTTAAAGATGGTATGCATTGTTTATACGTCATGAAGTACGAATCTGTAGCTGATTGGTTATTGCCCTTATACAGGTCTCTTGGAATTCCTGGACAAGAAATGCGCTATCTTGGATAGACAGTGGGAGGTAGAAAGCGAGTTAGTCAGAATTTCAAGAGGCAGTATGCGTTAGTAGTGTAGAAAAAGCACATATTTGCAATAGGCATTTTTCTTAGTTTATTACAATCCATCACACGCTCATTCACTCTTTTGCTGCTGGCACAGTCCATGACAAATCTTCTGCGGTTTCTGGCAATGCAGGGAGAGAGTCTCCCTCTCCTTCTGTAGTTTGCCAGAGTTAGTGTGGCCCCTCCATAGTGTTCTATGTCTGTCTCATGTCATTGCCTTGTCAGTGCCTTGTTTGTAGAGTGCATCAGATTTATTGAATGTCTGCAGGACTGAAAGGGTTAATGTCTGGTATGTTCTGTCCTGTCTGGAAAATGTAATGTTTAATGTGTATCATTTGTGTGCAAGTGATGTGACTAGATATATGTGTTTGCAGGATTCAATGCAGTGGTAGGTTTTTCGTTTTCTGAGCCAGTCGAAGAGTCTGTCTGGCACACACTAGGGAGAGACATGTCGTTTGGTGTGTGGAGTCATGGAGGAAGCTGAGCAAATTTCTTATGTTCAGCCTAGGCCCATTCAACCCAGAACTCCTCTGTGCTGCTGCTGAGCACTGAGATAAGGACAGGCCGCTTCATAGCGAGAAGGAGTGAGAGAGAGAGCGTGTTTGCTGGTGGAGAGAGAATTGGCCAAGAGATAAATCTTACGGATAACTTGGACTGTAGATTATACAAATGCCCTGAGAATCCTCCCGGTTACACTACTATGACTTGTTTTTCTGTACAAAGACTGTTAGGGCGCCCACCCACTGGCGTTTTTTTTCACTGCGAAATTCGCAGGTTTTTTTTTTCTGCAGGGGGTCTATGGGACTTGTAATGTAAAAATCGTGATCACGCAAAATCGCGATTTACCGCGATATCGCGATTTTGCGCGATCGCGATTTTAGCTTTGCATGTCCCATAGCCCAAAGACCCCTGCAGAAAAAAAAAACGCTGCGAATTTCGCAGTAAAAAAACGCTAGTGGGTGGGCACCCTAATTTGGATCTAAGTCTGAGAGTTGTAATATACGGACAGAATCAACCATACCTGGTCCTTGTTCAGAAGTTATCCTGTGTGTGGACTACTTTATTACATCTGGGAGATTCACCCCAGAGTATGGAACGGAGGCGTCACGAGTGACAATTGGACTACAGGTAGCCTCCGGTTACTATCACCGTGATCTCCCCCAGCAGTGCCTTGGTCTGGTCCCGAGCTACCCCAGGGGAGGAGATGGTAGAGCTTCATGACATAGCCTACCCCACTGTCTCCTCGGCTGTGGGCCTGCTCCTCAGACACTGCACTTTCACGCACTGTGGGGGAGTTCAGCCCCGGAATGCAGCGGGCTCTACATCTTCACCCCCAGGTTTTCAGGGCTCACAATGGTTGCTGTGTCTCTGGGCAGCTCCCCAGCATGGGGAAACTGCCTACAATGGCCCCTCAGTAATGGCCGCCACCATGATGCCCCCAAGCCTATTGGTGCTGCTCTTTGCTATCATCTCTGGCTCTCTGCTCCCACTGGCTCACGGTCTGCCTCAGAGACTGGAGCTGTGACGCAGCACTCACTATTCTTCCATCATGGTGCTGGCCTTCGTAGCAGTGAACTGCTGACCGAGTCATCACTACATCAGCTACGGGGGAGGAAACCCCTCTCTTCAGCCTCTATGAGGCTCAGCCAAAATGGCGCCACCTGGTGGCTCCAACATGGTACCTGCAGTGCCTTTTCTATGATAATAATAATAATAATAATAAACTTTATTTGTATAGCGCCAACATATTCCGCAGCGCTTACATAGACGGGGGATACAGAAAGACAAAAGTACAAAAAATTACAGAACCACGGTTACAATCGTAATCAGTTGGTGGAAACAATAGGGGTGAGGGTCCTGCTCCAACGAGCTTACATACTACAAGTAATGGGGTGATACAGAAGGTAAAGGGGCTGGAGGTGTGCACAGTATCGCGTGATGGAGAGTGAGGGATGCTATATACAGACAACAGTCAGACATTTAGCTATGCGACGGCAGGATCAATATGACTACAGGAGCGGTTTATGATGGCTAGCAGGGATTTCGGTCAGTAGGTCAGGGAGCATGTTATCAGGCAGTGTATAGAGGAGTTTGTTTAGGGAATGCGGTATGCATCCCTGAAGAGGTGCGTTTTTAGAGCACGCCTGAAGTTTTTCGAGTCCTGGATTGCCCGGATGTTCTTTGGTAGTGCATTCCAGAGGACTGGTGCTGCTCTGGAGAAGTCTTGGAGGCGGGAGTGAGAAGTTCGAATTAGAGGGGTGTGCAGTCTAGTTTCGTTTGCCGAGCGGAGAGCCCGGGCTGGGTGATGGATGGAGATGAGGGAAGCAATATAGGGGGGTGCTGCACTGTGGAGGGCTTTGTGGATTAAGGTAATAAGTTTAAATTGAATTCTATATTTAACGGGCAGCCAGTGCAGTGACCGGCACAGGGCAGAGGCATCTGAGTAGCGGCTGGACAGGAATATGAGCCTGGCTGCCGCATTCAGGATGGATTGGAGAGGGTAGAGTCTGGTGCAGGGGAGGCCGATCAGCAATGAGTTGCAATAGTCGAGCCGTGAGTGGATGAGGGCAACAATAAGCGTTTTCAGCGTGTCTATGGTGAGAAAAGAGCGGATTCTTGAGATGTTCTTGAGGTGCAGCTGACAGGTTCGGGCCACTGATTGGATGTAGGGGGTAAATGAGAGATCTGAGTCGAATATGACCCCAAGGCAGCGGGCATGTTGTTTGGGAGTTATGGTGGCGCCACACACTGAGATGGAGATGTCAGGATGAGGTCGGTTGGTGGAAGGAGGAAACACCAGTAAGTCAGTTTTAGAGAGATTTAGTTTTAGGTAGAGAGAGGACATTGTGTTAGAGACAGCAGACAGACAGTTGGTGATGTTTTGGAGGAAAGGTGCAGAGATGTCACGGGAAGAGGTGTATAGCTGGGTGTCATCAGCATAGAGGTGGTAATGGAGGCCAAAGCTCCTGATGGTTTGTCCAACAGGGGCTGTGTAGATAGAGAAAAGGAGGGGGCCAAGGACCGAGCCTTGGGGGACCACAACAGCAAGGGGAAGAGAAGGAGAGGTAGAGCCAGCAAAGGAGACACTGAAAGAGCGGTCAGATAGGTAGGAGGAGAACCAGGAGAGAGCAGTGTCCTTTAGGCCGATGGAGCGAAGCATACTGATGAGGAGTTTGTGGTCAACAGTGTCAAATGCTGCGGAGAGGTCGAGGAGGATCAGTAGGGAGTAGTCACCCCTCGATTTGGCTGATAGTAGGTCGTTTGATACCCTTGTAAGGGCAGTTTCTGTAGAGTGTTGGGGTCGGAAGCCAGACTGTAGGGGGTCGAAGAGAGAGTTCTCTGATAGATAGCATACAAGGCGGGAGTAAACCAGCCGTTCTAGTAGTTTGGAGATGAAGGGGAGGTTTGAGATGGGTCGGTAATTGGCAACGTCAGTTGCGTCAAAAGTCGGCTTCTTCAGCAGTGGGGATATGATGGCGTGTTTGAAAGAAGAGGGAAAGATGCCAGAGGCCAGAGAGAGGTTGAATATAGTGGTGAGATGGGAGATAACCACTGGGGAGAGGGATTGGAGGAGGTGTGAGGGGAGAGGGTCGCTAGCGCAGGTGGTGGGGCGAGCAGAGAAGAGCAGTTTGGAGACTTCTTCCTCTGTTGCTGGTCTGAGTACAGACAATGAGCAGGAGCTAGATGCAGTGCTGACAAGACTAAGGTCAGGGCTAGTCTGGGATTTGGAAGTTATTTCTTGACGGATGTCATCAATTTTCTTTTTGAAATAGGCAGCCAGTTCAACAGCACTGAGGTCCGTCACTGGGGGCTGCGGTTTAGGGCTGAGAAGAGTGTGAAAAGTATCGAAGAGTCGTTTAGGGTGGTGCGATAATGAGGAGACTAGACAGGTGAAGTGGACTTGTTTGGCATGGTGGAGGGCGAGGTTGTAGGTTTTGAGCATGAATTTGTAGTGGAGGAAGTCTGCGGACGTTTGCGATTTCCTCCACAGCCGTTCAGCACTTCTAGAGCACCGCCGGATAAAGCGCGTTTGAGGCGTGAGCCAGGGTTGGCGCGTTCTACATCGGATGGCTTGGATCCTGGGGGGAGCCGCTTCATCCAGGGCATGTTTGAGAGCGGTGTTGTAGTGATCGGCAGCCAGGTTGGGGCAGGCGAGGAGAGAGATAGGGGACAGAGAGGACTGTAGTGATTCAGCAAAGTCTTGTGTGTGAATGGCCTCAAAGTTCCTGTAGGTACGGTAGGTAGGTGGGTGTGGAGAGATGTTAGGGAGCGTGACAGAGAAAGAGAGGAGGTTATGATCTGAGAGTGGGAGAGGGGAGTTAGTGAAGTTGGAAGCAGAGCAGAGCCGGAGGAAGACCAGATCCAGAGTATTGCCATCCCTGTGAGTGGGAGAGGCTGTGAGTTGAGAGAGACCAAGGGAGGAGGTGAGCGAAAGCAGCTGAGAGGCAGATGGGGAGTTGGGGTCGTTAGTGGGGATGTTAAAGTCGCCTAAGATGAGGGTCGGGATTTCACAGGATAGGAAGTGGGGGAGCCAGGCAGCAAAGTGATCCAAAAACAGGCGAGGAGCACCTGGGGGGCGGTAGATAACTGCTACTCGCATGGACAGCGGACGGAAAAGCCGTAGCATGTGTACTTCAAATGATGGAAAAGTGAGTGAGGGTACAGGGGGGATGACCTGGTAGGTGCATTTCGGGGAAAGAAGAGCACCTACTCCTCCGCCACGCCTGTCATCTGGTCTCGGGGTATGGGAGAACTGCAGGCCATTGTAGGACAGTGCAGCAGGGGAGGCCGTGTCAGACTGCTGGATCCATGTTTCTGTGAGAGCGAGCAGATTAAAAGAATGGGCAGTAAAATAGTCGTGGATGGTGGGGAGTTTATTACACGCTGACTGGCAGTTCCAGAGGGCACAATGAAAGGAGTCGGGGGAGCGTATGCGTGGGCTAGCAGTTGGGCTTGAGGGGTGTCCTAGTGAGTCAGGTAGGGGGTAATAGTTAGGAGCAGTGGAGGGAGGGCCAGGATTGGGAGAGATATCCCCAGCTGCTAGTAGCAGCAAAATAGCAAGCGTGAGCAGATGATTAGGAGATTTGTGGGGGTGGCAGTAATGTTTGTTAGTGGTGTTAGGGGGTGTGAGGCTTAGTAAGAAAGTATAGAGTGCGTGCGGGCTGTGCATAGGGGAGGACAGGAGAGAGGGGCTGATGTGAATAGTGTGCCCTGGAGGTGGGCACTTGAAAGAAGTTCTGAGACTGAGAGCAAGGATTAAGAGAGAGGTGAAAGCGTTAGCGATAGATTTGAAGCGAAAGGAAGTAAAGCAGGGTTTGTGACGTACCTGTCTCTCGCCCTGTTGAACTGCCATGTTAAACTGCATGGAAGTCACAATGACTTCTCTCCCTGTGGCTCTGGCCAGCAGAAGGGAACAAACAACGCTTGTCAGCACTCTTCAGACTGGTACTAGCAAGCGCAGTCTCCCTGCTCCCCCTCTCACCAGGGACTGGGGGTGGTGTGGCTTGAACTTGCAGCTGGCAGCCAAACTAGCAGTGGCTGTATGCCACTCCACGGTGTAAGGGGGGGATGCTGTAGCCCCCTTACATTCCATTCTGTAGATAGGGGATAACATGTTATTCTGGTACAACCCCTTTAGGACTATGCAAGTGAGATATGGTTAAAATCTTACCAATAATTATTTTTTTTACTTCCTGAAAAATTTCTTTTTCGTAGTCATCATTCGGGAACACAGAAATCATGGCAACAAACTACTACCACTAGGGGGTGCCACACTAAGGACTCCCTCACACAGTTTTATGTCACCTGCAAATTATGCACATATTTTTCATGCATGTGGTACGCAGTGCAAAAAGCCTATTGATTTATATTGGGGGAATTAACACCTGCCTTTGTTTTTCTTTTACATGCAGGAAAAAAACGCAGCATGTCCCATTTTGGTGCATATTTTATGCATGTAAAAAATATGTAGGTAATACATGGGTCACATATTGCCATGTGAGTGAGCCCTTAGCTCCTCTTACATGGTCTGTACCTGAGTTACGTAGTTTGTTTTGTGGCACTTGGAGAAGCGGAAGGTAAAGGAAAAAAAAATAATAAGAAAAACAGAATGAGGGCTTCTACAGACGAACGTATGCACAAATATGCTAGGCATAACAGAGTGTATTTCCACAACAACTAAGTTTGGAGATGGTATTAAACAGATACTACATGTGTAGTAATGTAAATTTTTTTAGCTCAAAATGTCAGTTCACACACATGTTATTCCCTTTCCATGGAATAGAATGGCTATTTAAAGCTAAATAAGAGCCAGCTGAATTCTATTCCCTGCATTTCACGCAGGGCAACTGCTTCTTCCTCCCTTTTTTAAGCTGCCATAGACTTCTATGGCAGCTTTCTACATAACACACAGAAAGATAGGGCAAGGCCTATCTTTTCTCGCACACAGGATTTGCACGTTCATGTGAAATAACCCATTGAAATCAATGGCTTTGCTTCGTCACATTATATGAGCGTGATTGTCACGTGCACAAAAATGTGTGCAAACACTTTCGTCTGTTTAAGCCCTAAGTACCACCAAGAGGTGACCTAACCCCGGAACAATGGGAAGGTGCTGTGCAGAGAGCAGGTGTTGGCAGGCGCAACTCAAGTGGGTGCGTAAACTCTTGGCCTAGTCACAGTGGTAGCTACTGTGTCTGAAATGGTGGCTTGTGCAGGTGAGATTGCAATAGGGTTCTTGGCAAAAGCAATTAGTGCTTAGTGTAAGTTCTTTGTGACGCCAGTGCCTTTTGATAAAATGCATTTTTTGATGATGGAATAAAGAGACAAGTCCATGGAAGTCTCAGTAAAACCGAAGGCCCACAGTTTACTTAAACTCGAGAGTCATAACTTTTCCAGCAACTCATTAAACATACAGAATGACATACATTTACTCCTTAGCCCTCTCCTTGTGAATGAGGCTGCCAGGCTAAGATAAGTGACTGTGGTGCTAGGAGGTTATTTGTGGAGGAATGGAGGGAGCAGTGTAGGCTCTCCTGTGGGCACACTGACCTATGATTGTGCAGGGGCAAGTTAAACTTATGGTTGCGATGCCTGATTTCTTTCTAGCTTCCGCAGTGTCTGCCCTGGCTAAGGTTCTGGACAGGTGGAAAAAGACTCCTCTGTTCTCCTGCTCTCCTTTCCTGCTGACTCCATGCTCCAACGTTCTCTCTCTCTGACCTCCAACACTAGACTTGACTTGGCAAGACTTCCTAAGACTGGACTCGCCTGGTCTCCTCCTGCTGACTCCATGCTATGATGTCTTCTCTCTTAACTCCACCCACATTCTGTCTTTTATACTCTCCCCACTAGCCAATTCTAAACTAAAGAGAATCTTTCTACCCAATCCCAGTACTAGCTAAGGGTGATTGACAAGTAACAGAGCTGATTAGGGTGAATTCTGCACAGTCATGCAATGTTAGTTAGTGAAGACACCAGACATTAACTCAACCATGACCATTTCAGGCCAATACACATAACTCAACATTAATACACACATATGTACACACTCCTTATGAGGTAGCTATGAAAATGCTGTGAGTCCCCAACTCTGGGGTACTACACTGTGTCGCCCAATAGAAGCTGTGAGAAAGCGGTTGCACAGCAAGTACAAAAATACTATTTTCTTGGTTGTTTCACTAGTGGACTCAGAAACCATAGGAGGTCCTAAAGCAGTGCCTGGGGTGGGACAAAGAAAAGAAAGTGTCTAGAAACTATTTCTTATGCTGCTTTCATACCTGCGTTAGGGTCAGTTCAGGGTTTTCATCTCTCTGCTCCGTTTTTGGAGGAGAGAAAGGCTGGCTGTCCACAGGCGATATTTCATTCCGTTACCGGCGGAGATGATCCGCATGTGGGTAACACAATGATATAACTATGGAAAGTGCAGCCCGATGTACACAAGCAGAAAATCGCAGCGATTTTCTGCTCGCATATAAAAATCGTGGCATACCGTGATTTTCCACAATGAGCTTATGATAATGATAGGCTCATTGTAGAAAATCGTGGTGAAAATCGCAGTGACAAAAGTGTTCTCCTGTGGAGGCTCCCACGGCAGAAGCTTGCTGCGGTATATGGCAACGCCCGTGGACAGGGGGCCAAACGGAAATAGAACTGAAAAAATGGATCTATTTCTTTCTCCATTAATTTTAATGGGTTTTCAAAAAAACAAAAAGCTTTTGTTCAGTTGTCAGGTTTCCATTTTTTTTGGACGGGAGAATAGCATAGACTTCAGCGTTATCTTTCCATCCAAAAAAAACCTGAAACCTGATGGAATGGAGGCAAACTGAAGCCTTTCCATTAGCTTTTTGTT
Source organism: Eleutherodactylus coqui (assembly GCF_035609145.1). Classification (NCBI taxonomy): domain Eukaryota; kingdom Metazoa; phylum Chordata; class Amphibia; order Anura; family Eleutherodactylidae; genus Eleutherodactylus; species Eleutherodactylus coqui. The sequence continues at coordinate 160,375,759 of NC_089844.1, forward strand.
TTTTTTTTGCTTGTTTGTTTCTGCAACATTGAAGAGACAGATTTTTATTGAAACCCTATCTGAGCACCAAAGTTCTCCTATTTTTCTTTTTTTTTGTACAAAACTAGCTTTCAGTCTTTTCTTATTCCTTAAAAACCCACAGATACTGCTGCCCCATGATACTGAAGCCCACCAGCAGTCCTGTACTCCGTCTTATTACCTGAGAACCCACAGATCCTGCTGCCCCTTCATACTGAAGCCCACCAGCAGTCCTGTACTCATTCTTATTACCGAAGAACCCACAGATCCTGCTGCCCCCTCATACTGAAGCCCACCAGCAGTCCTGTACTCATTCTTATTACCGAAGAACCCACAGATCCTGCTGCCCCCTCATACTGAAGCCCACCAGCAGTCCTGTACTCCGTCTTATTACCTGAGAACCCACAGATCCCACTGCCCCCTCATACTGAAGCCCACCAGCCGTCCTGTACTCGGTATTATTACTGAGGGACCCACAAGCTCCTGCTGCCCCCTCATACTGAAGCCCACCAGCAGTCCTGTACTCGGTATTATTACTTAGGGACCCACAAGCTCCTGCTGCCCCATAATACTGAAGCCCACCAGCAGTCCTGTACTCAGTCTTATTACCTGAGAACCCACAGATCCTACTGCCCCCTCATACTGATGCCCACCAGCAGTCCTGTACTCAGTCTTATTACTTAAAGGGGTTGTCCCGCGAAACAAAGTTGGGGTAAGCACTTCTGTATGGCCATATTAATGCACTTTGTAATGTACATTGTGCATTAATTATGAGCCATACAGAAGTTATTCACTTAACTGTTCCGTTGCTAGCGTCCTCGTCTCCATGGTGCCGTCTAATTTTCAGCGTCTAATCGCAGCGTCTTGCGCAGTCCGGTCTTCTTCTTTTCTGAATGGGGCCGCTCGTGCCGGAGAGCGGCTCCTCGTAGCTCCGCCCCGTCACGTGTGCCGATTCCAGCCAATCAGGAGGCTGGAATCGGCAATGGACCACACAGAAGACCTGCGGTCCACCGAGGGTGAAGATCCCAGCGGCCATCTTCACAAGGTAAGTAAGAAGTCACCGAAGCGCGAGGATTCAGGTAAGCACTATCCGGTTTTCTTTTTTAACCCCTGCATCGGGTTTGTCTCGCGCCGAACGGGGGGGCTATTGGAAAAAAAAAAAACCCGTTTCGGCGCGGGACAACCCCTTTAAGGACCCACAACCTCCCACTGCCCCCTCATACTGAAGCCCACCAGCAGTCCTGTACTTGGTCTTATTACTTAAGAACCCACAAGCTCCTGCTGCCCCCTCATACTGAAGCCCACCAGCAGTCCTGTACTCCGTCTTATTACCTGAGAGCCCACAGATCCTGCTGCCCCCTCATACTGAAGCCCGCCAGCAGTCCTGTACTCAATCTTATTACTTAAGGACCCACAAGCTCCCACTGCCCCCTCATACTGATGCCCAGAAGCAGTCCTGTACTTGGTCTTATTACTTAAGGACCCACAAGCTCCTGCTGCCCCCTCATACTGAGGCCCACCAGCAGTCCTGTACTCGATCTTATTACTTAAGGACCCACAAGCTCCTGCTGCCCCCTCATACTGAAGCCCACCAGCAGACCTGTACTTGCTCTTATTACTTAAGAACCCACAAGCCTCTGCTGCCCCCTCATACTGAAGCCCACCAGCAGTCCTGTACTCCGTCTTATTACTTAAGAACCCATAATCTCTTGCAGCCCCCTCATACTGAAGCCCACCAGCAGTCCTGCTCTCGGTCTTATTACAGGTCAGTGAAGTATAATCATGGCACTGTAGAATGATTCTACATATTAATCTCTCTGTCTCTTTTGCTCAGACAGATCGTTGTTCCTAAGTGTGGGAATCCGTACTTCGCACACAAACATCCATTACGTTCTGTAGAACTGATTGGTCAGAGAAGAATGACATTAAATTCAATTTTTTTCCCCAGGAGTCAGGTTTTCTCTTTCTTCTTGAGGGTCTTCTTATATATCGTCATCTACCCCATCTGCTCACTGATCCACTTTATCATTGGCACCAAATGGGCATATTTATTTAAACCTACAAAAGACAACACCGATTATTTCTCTTTTTAACCTAATTTGTAAAGCCATAAAGATCAGGATGTTCCGTCAGGTCGGCTGGTTCTGTATACAGGAGGCGTCCGTCTACGAATCAGCTGATTTATCTTACTAATGGCCATAAGTCCTATAATAGTCAGGGGGCACAGAGGTAACTCCATGGTCATCAGGAACTGAGAACAGGAGATCACCAAGGACTGAGGACTGTATATCCTGGGAAATACTGAGCGCTGCAGGAGTCATACAGTCACCCGGCACGTGGTGGGAATGGACTGTACATGGTGTAGTGGTAATAGTAATAACCTTTATAAACTGGTGCCAACATGATCCATAATACCCGACACTCGGGGCACAATAGCATCTCATAGTGACGGACCTGACCCTAAAAGCTTACAATCTAAAGGAGAAGGTGATGTAGACTGTACACTCAGTATACAGGGATTCAACATAAAGCTCAGTTCATGGTTGTCTCAGTTCTCCCCCTAACTGGATGAGTTGTGGCCCCCCACTATAGACCCCCAGAAATGTCAGACAGTATCCCACTATAGAATCAGTGATGTCCGTGTAGAGATGTGACTGGTCAGTGACGGCATCCTCACCCGGTGGTCCCCTATATCACTTATAGAGATGTGCTACAGAAGATGGCCTGTAGGGGGTAAGAGACAATCAGTCTGATGCCTGAAACAAGAGGGAAAACACCCACAGGTGTGGTCAGTGCTATAAAAAAGGGTTGTTCCCACTGCAGAGGGAGAGTGCAGGGCTGCCAGGCCCAGTGTGTCAGCTCAGGAGAGTGCAGAGCTGCCAGGCCCAGTGTGTCAGCTCAGTGGAGCTGTAAGGCTACCAGGCCCAGAGTGTGTGGCTAAGAAGGCCAAAGGTGGATAGGGAGACGCCCCTCACCTCAACACCAGAGACAGTGTGACAGCTCAGTGGAGCTGGGGCTGCTAGGCCCAGTGTGTGACTAAGAAGGCCAGAGGTGGAGAGGGAGACGCCCCTCACCTCCACACCTAGGAGAGGTGTGTGGTTGGGAGATCCAGGCTGCGGTGATTCCCTTTGTGAGCGGAGAGGCGCTGTGGACAAGGCGCTGCGAGAGGTAGCAGGACCCCTGAAATACACCTGCCCTGGGACTAAGGGTCTGAAGGCACAACAGACTGAGGACCAGCTGCGCTCTGGACATTCACAGGTCTGTGAGACTCTATGGACTTATATGGTCTCCTCAGCTGAGGATTTATCTGCTTGCCCTATGGACTGTAAAGGGTTAAAACTTGACAGAGACTTTTGTTGTTGCAATCATTTATTATTTATCTGGAGACCCAGTCGTTTATGTTGCTGTTAAAGATTGTGTGAATAAAGTGCAAGTAAAGAAGAGAAGTGACCGTTTGGCGTGATATGTAACCCCCGTGTTGTCACACACTCATCACACCACACACCATTTACTATATAATAACTCTGCTTGATTAATAGAATAACTTACAGTTTCCTGAAGCGAAGTAGAAATTTACTTTTAACACCTGAAACAGAAGGAGATGATTTAGTAGGAATTAAACATGAAGGTTATAATGTGACATAAGAATATTCCAGAAGCTGCTGCTGCTGATAATTACTGGACTGCGGGGGGGATTTTGCTCCGTATGACCTGATCCCCACAGATAACCCCCCCCATAAGACATCCCACCGTCTCCCTGTAATGTCCCCATTATACAGTACTGACATTCTGGGATTATATAGTCATTACATCCTCGGGGGACGGACGTCTCACTGCGCTGTAGTGTGAGGCTGGAAATATCATCTATCAGTAATCACATATACTGCCAGTAAGATTATATAACAGTTGTGTAACCCTTTAATGACAGATTCAGTGATGCATTAGGGCCCATTCACAAAGCTGTATTTTCATGCCGTGTGCGGTCCGTGTATTCCATGCTCAGCACACGGCTCCATTACAGATCATAAGGCCATTCACAGGAATAATTTTTCACACGGACCAAAAAAAAGAATGCTGCCATGTCCTATTTTCGTCCATTTTCCATATTCACGGACCCTGCATGTTGGGTGTCCATGGAAATCAGACGGGTCTCTGTGTGCTGTTTAGGCCTCATTCACACGAGTGCTGTTTTAGTGCAGTATAGGTGCGCGGGGGAAAAAAACAAAACGCACCTATACAGGTCTAAAAATCACGTGAACAGGAAGCTGCTCACTGGAGCAAAAAAAGGACAGCTGTTCCAGGAAGAGAGAGAGTAGAAGCCCCGCAAGACTTTGGAATTTCCTCATTGCAGGGGAAGAGAGAGAACGGGGCTATAGGGAATTAATCCATAGCCCTACTCTGTCTCTCTGCGCTCTGAGGATCTTCGAGGAATATCCCCATAGCGCAGAGCAAGTCGGCGGGGCTATAGGGCTTCTCACAGGGATTACCCATAACAAAGAAAGAGGGGGCGGGGCTAAAAAGGTGGACCAGAGGGCGGATCCCTCTAGCCCTGCCCCTCCTCCCAAGCCCTTGACATCCACTGAGTAGGTATATACTACGTCAGGATACTTTTTTTTCTTTAGTCCAGCGGCGCATGAACGAGTCAGATTCCGCATGCGAGAGCCTGTAGTGTAATCCAGCTTCGATCGGGGCTCCTGTCCGCATGGAAATGCTTAAATCTTTATTGCAGATGGACCTGGTGGCTCGCCAACAGACAAGCGTGTACAGATTTTTTTAAAAAAAGGTTAATTCTTCCTGCGCAATTGCTAGGCGATGACAAGGGTGTCAATTGCAGATGGGCCACGGGTCAGACAGCTTTCACTGACTTCGGAATCTACATGAAAAAAGAGCCTGCTGCGATTTTTCCTCTGCTCACGGAAATCACAATTTGATTCCTCGAGTGTGTAGGAAAAGGCGATTTTACATGATCCGAACAGTATTTACTGTGGATCCACGGTGCAGATGCCAATCGGGGATTCTGCAATGCAAATCTGTTTCTGTGCCACCGGCCTTACTGTATAGGAACGCACAGCCTGCTACACTTTCTTCTACAGCAGACGCCCCCAATAAACACATAATGGTGTTTATGTGTTTGCATATTTTTTAACATAAGGCTTATGGATGTTTACACTGTGCAACCTAATTTTTGTAACAGATAAGCAAATATGTGGCTTATAGTAACGTTAGTGTGCTGATTTCAAATATGATATCCGTTTTTTTCTGCCACGTAAGGTTTTCCAGTTATGGGGCATAATGTAATCAAATTGCTGTTGTACTTTATACACTACAAGGGTAGGTTTATGTAACATATAGGGTATGTTTTCGCGTGGTGGATGTTTACACTGTGCAACCTAATTTTTGTAACAGATAAGCAAATATGTGGCTTATAGTAACGTTAGTGTGCTGATTTCAAATATGATATCCATTTTTTTCTGCCACGTAAGGTTTTCCAGTTATGGGGCATAATGTAATCAAATTGCTGTTGTACTTTATACACTACAAGGGTAGGTGTATGTAAGATATAGGGTATGTTTTCGCGTGGTGGAAACACCGCAGATCATCAACCACTAAGTTGTAATTAATTAACTGTGTTTTTACAGATCATTGGTTAGACTGGAACTTATTTTCAAAATTTAATAACAATATGGCTAATCAGCGTAGATGTCTGAACAACCCAAACAGTTTCTGCTATGTCTGCGGACAATTCACAACAAAGACACATCGGAGGAAAATAACATCCTTGGTAAATTGTGCCACAAGTATTTCAAATAAAGCTGGGTGACCAATATAAGAAGTGGCATTGCACAACATCTGTGTGTCATGTAACACTCATCTCACACAATGGCTGAAAGGCAAGAGTAGAATGCCATTTGCCATTCCGATAGTATGGAGAGAACAAACATATCACCATACTGACTGTTATTTCTGCCTGACAAATACCAAAGGTTTCTCCAGTAAACAGAAAGATAAAATTCTGTATCCAGATATACCTTTTGCAATAAAACCTGTACCTCATGACGTATCTGGTTGGGCAGCATTCCTGGGTATACTGTAATGGAGTGTAATAAGCTAAGTAAAATGCCTATTGCAAATGTGTGCTTTTTCTACACTACTAACACAGTTATCTGAAAGTGCTGACTCACTAACTCTCTCCTCTCTTCACTCCCTCCCACCGTGTTTCCAACAATTTACTCAATATGGCGACTCCCTCGTTCAGGAATTCCAAGATAAGGACATCAGCTCTTGCAGAAAGAGACCCATATAAGGGCAATAACCAATCAGCTACAGATTCGTACTTCATGACATACTAACTGTGCATACAGTCTATAAAACCCCATGCAGCTTAATTAGAATAAAGAAGTTTCCTTTAGCTGAGCAGCAGTTTTAGTATGATTCTTTTGTGCATAGACAGGCCTCAGGCTTAGACCTACTAATCAGGAAGGGGGCAGATATTCATCATTAGGTATATTAGTACCAATCCATATCACTACTATGGTGGTCACTATTACTAATTGGGTCAATGTAGAGGACACTTACTACTGGGGCCACTATAAGGGATGCTGTTACTACTGAGGCCACTGTGGGGGGCATTATTACTACTTGGATCAATATAGGGGACACTGTTACTACTGGGATTAATATAGGGGGCACTGTTACTAGTGGGGCCGCTAGAGGGGATACTGTTACTACTGGGGCCACTATACATAGTTACATAGTATGTTAGGCTGAATGAAGACAATGTTCATCTAGTTGAGCCTGTATCAACCCCTTGTTGATCCAAAGGAAGGCAAAAAACCCCAAGACGCAGAAGCCAATTAGCCCTTTCAGGGGAAAAATTCCTTCCCGACTCCATGGGAGAGATCCTTGTATTGTCCCCTAATGTATTTATACATAGTTATTTGATCTCCCCTTAGCCGTTACTACTGTGGAAACTATGAGGGTCACTATTACTACTGGGGCTACGATAGGGGTCACTATCGGGGCTCATTCCTGTGGACTTAAGTGCATTTCAGTCGTGCAAATGTGATATGTATTTGCACAACCAAAAATCGCTTATGCCCACATTTTTTGCCTGCTCTGGCATGTTTTAAGTACACAAACACACTACATATTTGTGCATACAAAAAAGACAAGCTCATTGAAATGGTATGCAAATAAGCAGGTGTCCTGCGTATTTGAACCCTTCCATTCACTTCAATAGCTTAATGCAGTGTGTAATAAGCCCCAACAAGGTCATGCTGTGTATTTTTTTTAATGTTATTATGTATTGGAACGGAGGATCCTCTAAAATAGCCACATCACCATCTGTCCTGTAACACCTAGCTATGAGCTCCTAGGAGACGTAGAAAGTGCTGTATGTCGGAAAGTCCCTATATTTCGCCTTTATTCTCAAATTAAAGCTAACTGCTTGGCAACAACTGGCTGCTTATTAGCTGCTTGTCATGCAAGCACTGATTGGTGGAGGGGGATGGTGTGATAGTGAAGAGCAGGAAAATACCAGGGTGAGACAGGATGTTAGGGGGAGAGGTAGATAAAAAGTGTGGGAGTTAGACAGGAAGAGAAGGAGTAGTAGGGAGAAGTTGGTAGTGAGCAGTCGGAGGAGGAAGACATGCAGAAGAGGTTTGCAGAATGAGTAGAGATCACACATTCAGAAGTGGGAAGTCAGGATTTTACAAGCTTCCTGACCCTATGCAGCGTCTCCTTAGGTGACCCCGGACACATGACATATGCTGGGGAGCTGGGAGGGCAAGATGCCGACCAGGCCAAGAAAGCATGCAATGGGCCACTACAGTTCCCCTGTACTTAAGAGTAAGCCAACCCCGGCGCCTCCAAAGCAGAGTATAAGAATCCGGAGTCACTCTATATTCAGTGTGTTACTTCCATGAGAGGCCTCTGCACACTTAAAAAGTGTGCAAGGTGAAACCTATAAACACATCTCCTACCCCTGGTTACCTACGTGAAGGATTAACTCACACCAGGTGTACTGAGACTACAAGAAGTGTAATTTCTGTGTATGGCTTTTTGTTTGTGACAGCATGTAAGGAATATGACTTGCAAGTACATTTGAAAATTCTACTAGGATGAACAGAATTCAGGGACACTAGTTTTGCTATGGAGCACATTCATGACTCTTCTCTCCAAAGACTAAAGGACTGAGATAAGTGGAATGACCATCACTTTCTCTACTGAGGATGAAACACACTGTGACCACCACAAAAATTAGAAAGGGCTACTGGCAGGAAAAAGAAAAAAGAGACGAGTGGAATGACCATCACTCTCCCTGATATAGTAGAAATCAATTGAAGAGAGGTAAAAGAAAGGCCCGCCCACTGGGACAGATTAGATGGGCTGAAAACGCTGAGACGCGACATGGGGAACGTGAAACCTCCAGCCATACACATAAATCAGACATACCATGCCCACAGACTCATGCAAACATTGGAATATCTACACTAAGCATAATTAAATTAGCATATCACATTATAAAATGATAAATTACTATAAATTAGACATGAGCAAGGGAAGCAAACAATAAGCGCTACATTAAACCTCCTCCTGCACATTACTTAAACGTTACACATAATGCCAACAACAGTAACTTTTCAATATGAAAAAACAGTATGAGGAGGCTATGCAAGGGGACTAAAATGTTTGAGTCCTTTTTAAAGAATCAGGTGGTTAAATGGGGGATCAGGAACAAATCTTTTACGTAAAAAGAGTCTTTTTAATGGTTCTGGGACATGTACATCTCCTCATCCTTTGCTTCTGTGGACCAGTCGGTGGAAGACAACGCACTTTCCCAGAAATGAACTCCCAGGGAGGCCAATGATGAGGGGCTATCAGGGTCCCTAATACAACATCTCTCAGTCCAGAGTGGCATAGCAGCATCGGCCGGTTGTGGTCCTTCTAAACCCGGTGTGTGGAGTACGCAACTTCCTCCACAAGTGGAAATGTTCCCTGGTGCTGAAGTAAGTTTGTACCCCTGGGTCCTCAAAATCCCGTAGAAAGAGATGCAACCCTGGGGTATAGCAGCACGGGCCACCCTGTTTGCCGGACGGATTACAATCCAGGGGAGATGTGGTTCTTCTCTTCCATAGAGCAACAGTCTTGGCGCAAATCTTGACCTCAGGACGTTTGTGAATGGGACCGCAGGAAGAATCCCAAAAGTCTCACCCGGTTAACAGTCCTCAAGGGCCTAGCTGGCTGGAGTGGTCCCATGTGGGGCCACCACTTTTTTACTGAGGCCTCCTGATCAGCCGAAGATGGTGCCGTGGGGGCATTTGCAGGGTCCGGCTCCTGGAGGTCCTCTGGATCGCCCCAATAAAATTGCGGCCTTGGCGATACGTAACTGACAGCCACACCAGCAATGTGTGGTGGGGGCTGCTGAAAGCAACATCTCAACTCCACTCTACAGAAGTTCTGTTTTCTGGAGCCTGCAGTCGCAGGTAGCCCCTCCCCTTGGGGGTTGCATTAAGTCACAGTGATGGGGGGAGTTCTCCCACCTACCTTGCTCCTGGCCAGGGCACAGTCTTTTTGAAGCCAAATACTTGGCAGGAGTCTTTTGGTGGTAGTGAGCTGGAGAAGGAGAGAGTTAGTGTTTGGGTGCCATCTTGAGCAGTCCTGGGCGGAACATGGAGTGCAAACATTTGTAAACTATTTGAACATTTCTTCTTTCTGGGTAGCATTATTGCAGGCATGACTGTGTGGCACAGAAGATTCCAATCCTGTTCGTAGTGACAAGAAGAAGTAGGGCACTGCAGCATCCCTTAGGGTAACCCCAGACACATGGCATACGCTGAGGAGCTAGGAGAGCAAAATGCTGGCTTGTCATGGTGGCACTTAATACGCTCCCTCCTGGAGGGACGCATGCAGCCAAGACCAGGGCAGCACCGGGCCTCTTCCACACCCCTAGAATAGGGATGCCTAATACATGGTAGAACAGGTGCGAAGTTTGTCACTGGTGAAGTCACTATTTTGGCACCCACAGGCATGAACATCGGCGGGGAAATAATTGAGCCACAGACAGTGATAGAGTACCTCAGGTCCCCGGGATTGGTCAGGACCTGGAATAACTTTACTTAACGTTACTTCAGCAATATACAAGGCACAAATGACAGACTTGGAAAAGGCAGGAATTATATACAAGTTAGAGTACCTCCACATGTCAGCCCCAGACTTCAGGATGCCTGTGTGTGACAAATAAAGATGCGTACCATGACTCAGCAGGACCCAGACTTCAGGACGCAGGCACTCCTGGAAATCTCTCCTCCTTTTCCATTCTTCACTACATGGGGGCTGAAGGTGCCCTCATGTAGCTGGCACTCTTGGTCAGGAACCCAGAAGAAATTGACCTTTTTCCTGCTCACAAACACTCAAATGTATACCTTCACTCATACAATGTGACAATATAGAAATTGCTACATTTACCAGACAGTCAGCTCATACTTTGCAGACATTTAACCTCTCCCTTGTTGCAGCTATGCAATACACATAACAGAATGACAAGACTGTTTTTCACTGAGCATCTACATAAGACAGACATGTATGACATTATGGAGGGGACCAAGAAAGCATGTACTGGGCCACTACACCCACAGCAGTGTGGCGGAGAAAACTTGGGACCTTATCCAGTAAAACAGTGAGTTATACAAAACCCGGTGAAGTCAAAGCCAGGGAAAGTAAAGAGGCCCATCTTAACCCTTTCCAATCCAATTTGTATCCTGGTTTTCCTAGGGGGCTTACTCTTTTTCTGCCGTTATGCAATGGCGCTATCTGCTGGCTAAAGCCAGTACTGCATGAGGTGACACGTTGGATAGGCTCTGACAGCAGAGAGACTGGCAATATACAGTAAGAGAACCCCCGATGGATGTCTTCCAACATCGGAGCTATACAACCTTAAGTCATAATGTCTTCAGAGGTCAGACAGTGGTCTGGAAAGGGTTAAAATCCACTCCTTTAACTGTCTTAAAGTCATCCAGTCAGCCTAGTAGATAACTAGGACTATAGTAATTCTACTGAGTAACCTTCAAAGTCAAATAGAGAGAGCATTGACGGGTAAAGTGTGCTATACTGAATTCAGCTATGAAGTGCTGGCCTCACATAACAAATCCACTGTTTTAGTATTTAGAGACTGTCAAAACTCTTTTGCCACTATGTGGCGACCGAGTAAAGCACCTTTACCGGGAGAGATCGCAGAGCCACCCGTGACATCCATCTTGTTTTCCCCGTGGTCTCCCCCCACTTTGGTGCGTCCCACTCGGATACTACAGTTGTACATTGTGCAAAAAAATATGCTCATATGAACGAACCCATTGAAATCAATGGGTTCTATTCACTGCGTATATCAGTACATCTTAGTCACCGAAGACCATTACAAAGGGAAGTACAATCCACCAAAAACAGTTGAATAGTAATATTATTGCATGTCTAAACTGTTATATCAATAAAGGAAATGGTTTGTAACTTGAAAATGAGACGTGCTGCTAGTATTCAACGTCACCAGTGTAATCAGCATGTTGTAATTTTACAGAAACATATGAATTACTTTGCTATGAAATTTTTTTAACATTTTGTTGCACAGTGTTTTGTGTCTGTGTATTATACTGTGGCAATCATTGAGGCTTTATGTTGGGGCATTGGTTGCAAAATGTTCTTGACATGTATGCCGGACATAGAGTCCAAATGCAATGTGAGTAGAGCCGGACTCTGGGGGTGGTTTAACTGAAGAATATATAAGGAGATATTTTGTTATTTTAATTTATTTACCAAAAATGAATGAATAAAACTGATCCTTTTCCGTAAAGCTGGAGGCAGCTATATATGTCTATAAATGTTTATACACTCACCGGTGACTTGTAGCCTCCCTGTGGTTTTCTGTATGGGTTTCTCCAGGGTGGGATGGTCCACCAGACATATATACTTTGCCCCCTGATGTTCCCCCAGTGTGGGGGTGATGGTCAGACGGGCGGTACAGCTGTAGGTGTTATCGGCCGCTCTCATGGATGTCACACTCTGGTTAACAGCAGGGTCAGTCTCTTCATATAACTCCTGTCCAACAAGTCTCCACCATGTCACAATGATTGCATCTGGGAAATACCCCGAGATATCACACTGCAGGACGGCCGGGACGCCGTGAACTAGACGGGGAATCTGAATCTCTTCTACAACTGGAGTCCATATGTAATCTACAGAACAGGACAGCGAAATGTTTTGTAATTGCAAAAACCAACTTTACCAAAGAAAAACCACCCCCCACATAAATATCACACAGGTATGTACTGTATGTAACATGTCAGGATGGGATGTGTAACGGCAGCTCATATTACATACAAGTGGAAGGCAGTAAAAAATGTTTTACCCTCCACTAAACCCAATTTCTGCCTCATCCTGCTGCAAAAATACCATCTCTTACTGCTGATGTCTTTAGCACAGGGATATAATATATGTACAGTACAATGAAATGCTACAGCCAAACTAGAGCTCTAGTCTTCATGTGCCGGAGAAAGTCTCCCGGGTTCATCCTGTGCTCTCCATATATACAGTATTAGAGGTAACATCCCGCTCCTCACCTGAATCTCTGATAGACAGCTCCCTGAATTCCAGTCTCTCCATATATCACAGTATTAGGGGTCAGCGAGGAGGTAACATCCCGCTCCTCACCTGAATCTCTGATAGACAGCTCCCTGGATTCCGGTCTCTCTATATATAACAGTATTAGAGGTCAGCGAGGAGGTAACATCCTGCTCCTCACCTGAATCTCTGATAGACAGCTCCCTGGATTCCAGTCTTTCTATATATAACAGTATTAGGGGTCAGCGAGGAGGTAACATCCCGCTCCTCACCTGAATCTCTGATAGACAGCTCCCTGGATTCCAGTCTCTCTATATATAACAGTATTACGGGTCATCGAGGAGGTAACATCCCGCTCCTCACCTGAATCTCTGATAGACAGCTCCCTGGATTCCAGGGTCTCCATATATAACAGTATTAGAGGTCAGCGAGGAGGTAACATCCTGCTCCTCACCTGAATCTCTGATAGACAGCTCCCTGGATTCTGGTCTCTCCATATATAACAGTATTAGAGGTCAGCGAGGAGGTAACATCCCGCTCCTCACCTGGATCTGTGATAGACAGCTCCCTGGATTCCAGGCTCTCCATAGATTCATGTTCCCAGGTCACTTGTACTGTGAATCCTGGATCCTTGTGACGATCCTCAGGGATTCGGACCTCACTGGAGACGCTGTAGGTTCTATCAGGATTATCGGCCAATGATTCAGTGGATGATATGACGTCTTCTGGTCCTCCCACTCGGCACCTCCATGTAATCCTGATACTTTTAGGATAAAAGTTCTCCAAATTGAGGAAATACTTCATCTCCCCGGAGATACACGGACTTCTCATCACCGGCTGTGACAGTCTGGGCTTTACTGAAATGTGAACGAACGGCCTGTTACACTTTCCTCTACAGTAGATGCCCCCTTATGGATGATTATGTACCTGTGTATTATACTGTGGCAAACATTATGTTTGTGCAAAGATAGCAAAATTCTCCTGACATGTATGCCGGACATAGAGTTCAAATGCAATGTGAGTAGAGCTGGACTTTGTGGGGGGGGGGGGGGGGGGGGGGGGTTCCTGAAGAATATTTTGCTATTTTAATTTATTTACCAAATGTCAATGAATAAAACTGATCCTTTTCCATAAAGCTGGAGGCAGCTAAATATTTCTATAAATGTATATACACTCACCGATGACTTGTAGCCTCCCTGTACTTTTCTCTGTGGGTTTCTCCAAGGCGGGATGGTTCATCTCACATATATATTCTGCCCCCTGATGTTCCCCCAGTGTGGGGGTGATTGACAGACTGGAGGTACAGCTGTAGGTGTTATTGGGCGCTCTCCTGGATATCACACTCTGGTTAACAGTACCATAGATCTTAAGTTCACCAACTCTCCACCATACCACATCAATTGCATCCGGGAAATACCCCGAGATATTACACCACAGGACGGCCGGGACGCCGTGAACTAGACGGGGAATCTGAATCTCTCGGACAACTGGACGCCATCTGTAATCTACAGAACAGGACATGGAAATGTTTTGTAATTTTAAACTAACTTTACCAAAGAAAAACTCATCCCCCACATAAATATCACACAGGTATGTACTGTATGTAACATGTCAGGACGTGATGTGTAATGGCAGCTCATATTACACTGAACTACAAGTCAGTAAAAAATGTTTTACCCTCCATTAAACCCAATTTCTGCCTCATCCTCCTGCAAAAATACCATCTCTTACTGCTGATGTCTTTAGCACAGGGATATAATATATGTACAGTACAATGAAATGCTACAGCCAAACTAGAGCTCTAGTCTTCATGTGCCGGAGAAAGTCTCTCAGGTTCATCCTGCACTCTCCATATATACAGTATTAGAGGTTACATTCCGCTCCTCACCTGAAGCTCTGATGGACAGCTCCCTGGATTCCGGTCTCACCATATATAGCAGTATTAGAGGTCAGCGAGGAGGTAACATCCCGCTCCTCACCTGAATCTCTGATAGACAGCTCCCTGGATTCCGGGCTCTCCATATATAACAGTATTAGAGGTCAGCGAGGAGGTAACATCCCGCTCCTCACCTGAATCTCTGATAGACAGCTCCCTGCATTCTGGGCTCTCCATATCTAACAGTATTAGAGGTCAGCGAGGAGGTAACATGCCGCTCCTCACCTGAATCTCTGATAGACAGCTCCCTGGATTCCAGGCTCTCCATATGTAACAGTATTAGAGGTCAGCGAGGAGGTAACATCCCGCTCCTCACCTGTATCTCTGATAGACAGCTCCCTGGATTCCGGGCTCTCCATAGATTCATGTTCCCAGGTTACTCGTACTGTGAATCCTGGATCCTTGTGACGATCCTCTGGGATTCGGACCTCACTGCAGATGCTGTAGGTTGTGTCAGGATTATCGGCAAATGACTCAGTGGATGATATGACGTTTTCTGATCCTCCCACTCCGCACCTCCATGTAATCCTGATGCTTTTAGGATAAAAGTTCTCCAAGTTGAGCAAATACTTCATCTCTCCGGAGATACACAGACTTCTCATCACCGGCTGGGACAGCCTGGGCTTTACTGAAATGTGAACACACAGTCTGTTACACTTTTTTTAACAGCAGACACCCCGTTATGGATAATTATGTGCCTGTGTATTATACTGTGGCAAACATTGGGGCTTTATGTTGGTACATAGGTGGCAAAATGTTCCTGACATGTATGCCGGACATCGACTCTAAATGCAATGTCAGTAGAGCCGGACTCTGGGGGTGGTTTTAACCCGAAAAATATATAGGGAGATATTTTGTTATTTTAAGTTATTTACCAAATGTCAGTGAATAAAACTGATCCTTTTCCATAAAGCTGGAGGCAGCTATATATTTCTATAAGTGTATATACACTCACCGGTGACTTGTAGCCTCCCTGTGCTTTTCTCTGTGGGTTTCTCCAGGGTGGGATGGTTCACCTCACATATATATTCTGCCCCCTGATGTTCCTGCAGTGTGGGGGTGATGGGCAGACTGGAGGTACAGCTGTAGGTGTTATCGGCCGCTCTTCTGGATGTCACACTCTGGTTAGCAACACCGTCAGTCACTTCATATATCTGAGGTTCAGCACGTCTCCACCATGTTACAGTGATTGCTTCGGGGAAATACCCCGAGATATCACACTGCAGGACGGCCAGGACGCCGTGAACTAGACGGGGAATCTGAATCTCTCCTACAACCGGACGCCATCTGTAATCTGCAGAACAGAAGAAGGAAATGTTTTGCAATTTTAAACAAACTTTACCAAGGAAAGCCCATCCCTACACATAAATCTCACACAGGTATGTACTGTATGTAACATGTAACATGTCAGGATGGGATGTGTAACAGCAGCACATAGAAGTGGAAGGCAGTAAAAAATGTTTTACCCTCCACTAAACCCAATTTCTGCCTCGTCCCACTGCAAAAATTCCATCTCTTACTGCTGATGTCTTTAGCACAGGGATATAATATATGTACAGTACAATGAAATGTTATAGCCAAACTAGAGCACTAGTCTTCATGTGTCGGAGGAAGTCTCCTGAGTTTATCTTGTGCTCTTAATACAGTAAAATCTCTACTAACGTTGGTAATCCATCCGAAAGCAATCGGCTTTACCTGCAACCATTGGTGCTTGAGATAATTATTTCCATAGGAATGAATGTAAATCCAATTAATTCATTTTAGACATTCTAAAAAATATACTAAACCACATTTAATGGGGAATAAATATGGTCTTTAATACCAAAAACAATAACAATCATAAATGAATATAAAAGACTCTTGTAAAAATTAAAGGGACATTTAGCATGTTATTGAACATGTTACTGTGTGTTATCTATGCTGTTACATAGGACTGCAGGTCACATCTACTACATCATCTGTCCTCAGCGTTATCACTGTGTTCTCTGTGCTGTTACATTGGAGTGCAATTGTACTGTACTGTACTGTACTAGTGTATTACCCCTCGACGATGAGGAGAAGGGAGGGTTGCCTTAGCAGCAGGAGGAGGAGGGAGAGGAGACACCAAGCAGAAGATCACATGGGTTCAGCAGCAAGTTCACGTGGGCTGGCATACGACGGTGTTATTAGAGGCAACCAATGTTACTATGGTTATCCATCAGAATTAGAGATGAGCGAGCGTACTCGCTAAGGCAAATTACTCGAGTGAGTAGTGCCTTATGCGAGTACCTGCCCGCTCGTCTCAAAAGATTCGGGTGCCGGCGGGGGAGAGCGGTGAGTTGCGGGAGTGAGCAGGGGGGAGAGAGTGAGAGAGAGCACCCCCCCCCTTCCCCGTTCCTTACGCTCTCCGCCGGCACCCAAATCTTTTGAGACGAACGGGCAGGTACTCGCATAAGGCACTACTCGCTCGAGTAGTTTGCATTAGCGACGCTCGCTCATCTCTAATCAGAACCCATCACAATCGCCAACAAGTGCCAAGCAGCTAAAGCAGCGGGCACCATTGTTGAATTCAGACAGCTAAATGTGGAATTTCAAAGAAAAGTCAGATGAGACAAGGAGCGCTACTGGAATGACAAATGCGCAAAACTGGAGGAAGCAAACCAGCAAGGCTACACTCGAGCTCTCTTCGCCCATATGAAGCAGACCCAGGCACTGTTCGCACCCTGCAAGGCAGCAACCATCAAAAACTGGGATGGTGAATTATTGCAAGAAGAAAATCAAATCAAGAGAGAATATACAGCAGAGATGTATGCAGGCAATCAAACAGACAAGCTGTTGGATCACGTAGAACAAAAACTGGGCATTCTGGAGGAAGTAGTCACATGGGCCCTGAAACAACTACCAAACAGGAAAGCTCCAGGCGTTGATCACATACCAGCCGAACTGCTCAAACTAGTGTCAGTCAAGATCCTAACTGACCTATGTGAGAAGATCTGGAGCTCCAAATCGTGGCCCAAAGACTGGACAAGGTCTGTCTTCATCATACTTCCAAAGAAAGGTGATGCTCAAGAATGTTCCAATTACCGCACCATCACCCTCATACCTCACGCGAGCAAAATTCTTTTAAAGATCAGACAAAAATGCATTGCGACACTTGTTGAACATGAACTGCCGAACGTTCAAGCTGGCTTCAGCAAAGGACATGGCATTAGGGACCAAATCACGAACCTGCGGTGGATCATGGAGAAGACCCGGGAGTATTAAAAAGATGTGTACATGTGTTTCATTGACTGCAGCAAAGTATTTGACTGTGTTGAACATGACAAGCTTTGGAAGTGTCTGAAGCAAATGGGCATCCCAGAACATACTGAACAGCTGATAAGGTCGCTTTACAACAACCAAGAAGCAAAAATCAGGACAGCTTATGGAAACACTGATTAGTTCAAAATCGAGAAAGGCGTACGGCAAGGCTGCATTCTATCACCAGTCCTTTTCAATCTGTACGCAAAAACGATCATGAGGCGATGCAATCTGGACAAATTAGAAATTGGCGTCAAAATCGGTGGTAGAAATGTCAACAACCTCTGATAGGCAGATGCCACCCCCCTGCTTGTGGGAAGTGAAAAAGACCTGGAATACCTTATCCAACGAGTGCAAAAGGAAAGCGAACGCATGGGACTGTATCTTAACAGCAAGAAGACGAAAATCATGACCACGGTAGGCAACGGTACAGTGAATATAAAAATTAACGATGAAGAAGTCGAGACGGTCCAAGATTTCATCTTCTTTGGATCCAAAATCGAATACAATGGGCAATCTGGACCTGAGATCAATAGACGGATACACTTGGTAGGAATGCAATGCAAGGAATGGAAAAGATCTGGAAAAGTAAGGATATTAGCATTGTAGCAAAAACTAGACTGGTCAATGCAATGGTCTTTCGCATAACGACATATGGCTGTGAAAGTTGGATGCTCAGGAACAACAGACAGAGGGAGAATTGATGGGTTTATACCATAGTGCTGGAGGAGAATGCTATGGATACCTTGGACTGCCATGACAGCAAACAAGGTAGTGTTAGATTGCGTCAAACTGAAAATATCACTAGAGGGCAAAATCATCAAACAGTGGCTCTCTTTTTTTGGCCACATGATGCGCGCTAACTCACTGGAAACAGTACTGATGCTTGGCAAGCTCAGTGGAAAGAGAAGATCAGGATGACGAAGAACAAGATGGCTAGATGCAATCAAGGCCGCCAACAACATGTCAATCGTGGAACTGAAAGAAGTGGTTAAAGATAGGAATGCGTGGAGAACATTGATTCATAGAGTGACCGAGGGTCGGATGCGACTGAACGGATAATCATCATAAATGTTACTAGAGACAAAATTTTGTCTAAAAAAATGGCCTTACTTGAAATCAGCTTAAGTAGCTGTCAATGCTAGCAGAGGTTTTTCTGTATATCTGTTCAACTTTTCGACCAACAGAAATTGATCCGAAATCAAAAGAAAATAATGCAGGCAACAGGGAGACGGTTGCCATATTTTTTATACTTATCAGCTTGCTGGTTCCTGTGCTGCCTACTTGCAAAGTCCACATGCTAACTGAAAATCTGACTCTTTTCAGAGTCCTGTGCCCTCCTACAGACTTGTATAGGAAAGCATGCGACTTGGACTCTGAAAAGAGTCAGATTTTCATGCTGTGCACTGTCTTCAATGTAGGACGCCATTGGATCACGGGAGCGGGCAAGTATAAAAAAATACATCATTCCTGTCAAATCCCATACAGTAGTATAACTTAGGCTGGTCTCTTAAAGGACCGGATTTGAATTGTGGATTTTATGATTGTATGATCTGTGGTAATATGTAGAGATGAGCGAACGTACTCGGATAAGCACTACTCGTCCGAGTAATGTGCCTTATCCGAGTACCGCTGTATTCGTCTTGAAAGATTCGGGGAGCTCCGCTGCTGACAGGTGAGTCGCAGGGAGGAGCGGGGCAGAGCGGGCGGGAGAGAAGGAGAGAAAGATCTCCCCTCCGTTCCTCCCCGCTCTCCCCTGCAGCTCCCCGCTCCGCAGCGCGTCCCGAATCTTTCAGGACGAGCGGGGAGGTACTCGGATAAGGCACATTACTCGGACGAGTAGTGCTTATCCGAGTACGTTCGCTCATCTCTAGTAATATGCTGTTCAATCAAGTGCATTGGATTACAAAATTCCGCTCACAATATTGGGTTGGAATTGCATAAAGCACTTGCGGAAAATAGAACTCAGCATGTTCTATTTATTGTGGTATCCGTAACAAAGGGCCCATTGTGCTCTATGGTCGTGGATATACCCGTAGCCCATACTCAATTACATTGTGGACATGCTGCAGGAATTTCTATGATCACTAAGTGACAGCGCGAGAAATATAAACAAAAAAAAAGGTGTACTGCACATGACTACTAGCATGAGTATGTGGCTATATGTAGGGTCATGGCCGGGCTCACAGCTGAAATACGGATATGGTCGTGAAAGCCCGGCCTTAGTTTCTAGTGCTGTAGGGAGGTGACAGGTTCCCTTTAATGGATCTATCTACAATCCTGTAAACCAATTTAGAAACAGATACCAAACTGAAACAAATACAAACTAAGGTTTCCTCTTTTTGATATATCAGTCCAACACTCACCGATGACTTGTAGCTTCCCTGTGCGTTTCTCTATGGGTTTCTCCAGGGCGGGATGGTTCACCAGACATATATATTCTTCCCCTGGTGTGGGGGTGATGGTCAGACGGGCTGTACAGCTGTAGGTGTTATCGGCCGCTCTCATGGATGTCACACTTTGGTTAACAGCATCGTCACCAACTCTCCACCATACCACATCGATTGCATCTGGGAAATACCCCGAGATATCACACTGCAGGACGGCCGGGTTGCCGTGAACTAGACGGGGAATCTGAATCTCTCCTACAACTGGACACCATCTATAATCTACAGAACAGGACATGGAAATGTTTTGTAATTTTAACCAACTTTACCAAAGAACCCCCCCCCCCCACACACACACACACACACACGCACACATAAATATCACACAGGTAGGTACTGTATGTAACATGTAAGGATGGGATGTGTAACGGCAGCTCAGATTACATAGAAGTGGGGGGCAGTAAAAACTGTTTTACTCTGCATTAAACCCAATTTCTGCCTCATTTAGCTGCAAAAATACCATCTGCCTTCAGCACAGGGATATAGTGTATGTACAGTACAATGAAATGTTGTATTCAAACTAGAGCTCTAGTCTTCGTGTGCCGGAGAAAGTCTCCCGGGTTCATCCTGCGCTCTCCATATATAACAGTATTAGAAGTCAGCGAGGAAGTAATGTAGTGACCCAGCGGGTCCTACAAAACACTCACAGCAAATCTGTCCTGTCCTGTCTTCACCCGAATTAATGACAGTCGAGAGCTGCCTGTAATTGGCTGAGCACCTCAGCCAATCACAAACAGCTCTTTCAGCAGGCGTGGATTTTAAATCCCGCCTGCTGATAGATCAGCACTACAGAGTCAGGGACAGCGAGGAGAAGACATGGCTGAGCCCCTGCAGCTGAAGGGAGGTGAGTATGTATTTGTTTTTGATTTGTAAACCACTTTTACTGGATTTTCAGGAAAGAGCTTATATTTAAGATTTCCGCTGCTGCATCTGTCATAGATGTGGCAGATGTAGCAGCAGGGAATTCTTTTAACTAGCAGGGGTAAAGGACACATCTGCCACATGCGGCAGATGTGTTCTTCTTCCCCACGGGGGAAGCGGCAGCGGCGGACAGGTAAGTTTTTTTGTTTTTTTACACTAAAATCTTTCTTTTTCATGGAAGGGCTTATATGTAAAGCCCTTCCCTGAAAAAGAATGCAGGGTTGCCGGCAGACCATTGTTTTCAATGGAGCCGCTGGCAGCAGCCGCGGCTCAGTTGAAAACAATGCATGCATTCACTATGGAGCACACATGTCCTATCTTTGCAGATACACGCCTGTAAAGCACGGACATGTGAACACACCATAGGGAATGTATTAGGGGTAATAGATGAGTGTTTTTGTGCACGCATATGCACGCACAGAATACATGCTCGTCTGAGGCCAATCTTAGCCTAGAACTTTGCCCTGATGTCAGCTAGTGTCTTATTAGCTGATAGTCAGCTTCAAAGTTACTGGTGCAGAGCCCAAAGGCAGGAAAACATCAACACAAGTCCCTATGCAAGAGTGGGAGGAGAAGAGAAAGTGTGGGAAGGAGAAGAGGAGATAAAAGGAGGAGTCAGTGAGCAGTAAGGGAGATGCAGCCAGGAGGGAGAGAGTGGAGGTTGTAGTCAGGCGTTGGAGGAGAGAGGTTGTTTTGGAGAAGAGAAAGTACTAGGGCAAGGGAGAAAGCAGTATCAACACGTTCTTCCTGAGGTTGAGCAAAGTCTCATTCAGTTCCCTTGGTGTCTCACAGCAGAGAGGACAAATTATCTTTCAGAGGTCGGTCCTTCACCAAAACAGTGAGTCTGAAAATTACCCAGTAAATTCAAAGCCAGGATTAGTTCAACAACCACGTTACACTCTGTTTCATCTACACTATAACCCTTTATGGACCAAGCTGGTTTATACCTTAACCCCTTAGTGACCAGCTCATAGTGTTTTTACGTCCTAGCAAAGTGGGCTTTAATCCCTGAGGATGTAGAAACATGCTTCCTGCAGGGATTAAAGCCACGTGAGAGCTCCATGCTATTGGTGCCCACAGGTAGCCGACAGCCTGGAGGTGTCATCCCGGGCTGCAGTAAGTCTCCTTAGGCAATCCGATCTGCGCCATCCAATGGATAGCGCCGATCAAATTAAGGTGCAAAAAAAGTTTTAAAAAAGTTAGAGATTCAGCTGCCCTCACGGATCGGATTCATAGGGGCAGCTGAGATTACTCACCCCCATCCTCCACGCTGTCCCCCGGTGATCTGGTCCTCGAGGACCAGATGCCAGCCTTCTGCGCATGTGCACCAGATAGATGACATCACATGCATGCGTAGAAGGCCAGGAGCCCCGGTATATTTAAAATCTCCTGGCTTCCGACTCCTGAAAGTAGCCGGGAACCAGGAGATGTCACCGGGGACCACGGTGACCGGTCCCCAGACCCGCGATCGCTGCTATCCAATGGATAGCGACGATCATGAAAAAATTTAAAAAGTAAAAATAAAGTTAAAGTTTCACCTCCCCTCATGGATCGGATCCATGGGGAGGTGAAAATACCAATTGCGGGTCCTCCACGATGTGCTGGTCTTCCGAGACCTGAAGTCCCCTCTGCACTTGCACGTCTGATGTCATTCATCGGGCACGTGCACAGAGTGGTTCGCTCCCCAGGAAATTCAAAATCCCTCTGCTCCTGACTACCATGTGTAGCCAGGAGCAGAGAGATGTCACTGGGGACGTGATCTCTGTTATCCAATGGATCATAGTGATCATTTAAAGTTAAAAAAAGAGTGTAAAAAAGTGTAAAAAAAAGTTTTAAAAAGTTAAAAAAAGTTTAAAAAGCTTACGTTTCATTTCCCTTCATAGATCATATCCATGAGGGAGGATGAAATTACGTACCTAAGGCCCCAGGATTTATCCGCGGACCTTACCCCAGCTTCTGCGCACGCTCCCATCGCCAAAATGGCAGACGCATGCGCAAAAGCCATGGATTGCCAGGGTAATTTAAATTCTCCCTGCTCCTGGCTACAAAACTTAGCTGAGAGCCTGGAGATTTCACGGGGGGCCGCTGTGAGCAGTTCTTGATCACATGTTCACCGTTATCCAATGGATAATGGCGATCACGTACAAGTTTTAAAAAATTAAAGTTTCATCTCCCCTCACCGATGTGATCGGTGAGAGGAGATTAAACTTTTTACCGGAGGCCTCCGTATTTGAACCCCGACGTGATCCTCCTCCGTGAACCTTCCCACATTCTGCACATGCGACCACTGGCAAAATGCCAGACACATGCGTAGGAGCCAGGGAGCCCAGGAAATTCAAAATCTCCTTGCTTCCGGTGCCCAACGGTCGACGAGGGCCTGGAGCAGTGACTTCATTCAGTGGTCCCTGGTCACATGATAAAAAGGTATTGATCTACCTTAGGCCGGTCTCACATGACCGGATAGGAATCACGGATTCTGCATGCATCTTATCCGCGGTAATACGTGCATCGATAAAATACATTGAATTACACATTTCCACTCACATTAGAGCGTCGGAATTACGTAATCCACTCTCAGAAAACAGAACACAGCAGGTTCTATTTTACCACGGATATCCGAAACATAGAGCCCATTGTGCTCCATGGTCACAGATATACCCGCAGCCCATACAAAACTACATTGTGTACGGGCTGCGGGTACCCGTGTCATCACTAAGCAACGATGCGGGAAATACAAAGAAAAATAGGTGTACTGCACATGACCACCTGTGTGAGTACACAGTTATGCGCAGTACATTACACAGCCATACGCAGCTCCACGGCCGGCTCATAGCTGGGATTCGCTGCGGGCCTCTGCAAGCAAATTCCACATCTGGCAGTGTGCGCCCAGCGTTATTCAGATCACTACCTGTAATACTTAATTTACAAGAAGTCCCGTGAACGCCCGCCTTCCTGCAGTTCCAGGAGCAGCTTGTTGAGTGCCTTCTGTGTGAGACCGCCGCACCTTACGAAGCCTCACAGAGCGCCACTCTTTACACCCCATCCCTGCCGCTGAGGTCAAGAAATACCCCCCAAAAAGCATGAGAGGAGGGGGGATGCCCGGTTTTATTGCCCCATGTGCCCATCCCAACCAGGCCGCCATAATTACCCCTGTCTTTGGAAATACCACACAGTTCACATTATTACTTTTATCTAAGATTTGAGGAATGCCAAAAAGGGCATGCGGGTGAAGAGGGGGGAGGGGGGGATATTATTAGGGAGTCCGTTTTTATTCCATACAAGTGAGCAATGGGGCCTGGAATTTATTCAGTTGTGCCCTGCAATCCAACGGCCATTATAGGCATTGCGATGGGTCCTGTAAGTGGATTAGGGCCACAACGGGAATGTTTCTGAAAATGGGACAAACGTGGGGATCCATTTTGGGGTGAACGTCTTCATTTCTATGTACACTGTACAGAAAAACTGTTTTTAAATTTACACAATTGCCAAAAAATGAAAATTGTAATTTTTTTCCTTCTGCTTTGCTTAGATTCATTTAAATACTGTGGGGTAAAAATATGCAGTACACCCTTAGAGGAGTTCGCTAAGGGGTCTAGTTTTCAAAATAGGGTCATTTGTGGGGGTTCTCTGCTTTTAAGCGCTCAACGGCTCCACAAGTGGGCAATGGGGCCTGGAATTTATTCAGTTGTGCCCTGAAATCCAGTGGGTGCTCCTTCCATTATAGGCCTAATCATGTGTCCTGTAAGTAGATTAGGGTCACAATGGGTATGTTTCTGAACATGGGGCAAACAGAGGATCAATTTTGGGGTGAAGGTCTTCATTTATATGTGTGCTGTACAAAAAAACAGTTATTAAATTGACACAATTGCCAAGAAAATGAAAATTGTAATTTTTCCTGCTGCTTTGCTTAAATTTATTCAAAAACTGTAGGGTTAAAATACACAGTACACCCCTAGATGAATTCCTTTAGGGGTCTAGTTTTCAAAATGGGGTCATTTGTAGGGGTTCTCTATGGTTTTGAGCGCACAAGAACTCTACAAGTGGGCAATGGGGCATAAAAGTCCTTCAAGCAAAATGTCTGTTCTGAAAGCCACCGACTACTCCTTTCATTTTGGGCCCCGTTGTGCATCCAGACAGAAGATTAGGGCCACAATGGGTATGTTTCTGAAAACAGGACAAACAGGGGTATGCATTTTGGGGTGCAAGTCTTCCTTGATATGTGTGCTGTACAAAAAAGCTGTTTTTAAAATGACAGAATTGCCAAAAAAACGAAAGTAAAAATTATTTTTGCTGCATTTTTTTTCCGTGACATAGAGCGATTTTTAAAATATCTTTCACTGATTTTTTTCCCGTTTCTTAGTTTTATTGGGGGTAAAATGCTAAAAAAATGATTTTTTTATACATTTATAGTTATTTTTTTTATTTAGCATATTTATGCTAAAATAACGTATAGGAAAGAGTTTCACTATTTATTTTGGATGTTTTGATATATAATATGTATGGTTTTGGTATACAGGGTACACACAGCGACGGTTTTAGTTGGTGTCGGCTTCGGGTTATTTTTTTCTTAAGTATATATTGTTGTTGTATTATCTAATTTTTATTTACTTGTGTATGTAATTAAGTTTTTTTTACTATAAGACCTCTGGTGGACATTCAGTTTTTTATTTTTTTTATTTGACACTTTCCCACAGTAACTAGGGCATCCATAGGACCCCAGTTACAGGGGAAAACATCCCTTGTAGTGACATTAGTCACTGGCAGAGCTCATCAGGGTCTAGTATGACCATCCAGCTCTGCTATAGCAGGGAACCCCGGCAGTCACATGACCCCCCGACTCCCATAGTGGAAGTTACACTTCCACTTTTAATTTCTAGTACACAGCGCTAATTGAGTACTGTGTACTCGGGGAAGGAAAAGGGATAAAAGGTTAAAACCCCTCCTGTCTTTTTTTCCAGGTTATCAGCAGTTACTAACAGCTGATAACCCATCCTGCCTCTGACTGCAGAGGAAGGAGGCTTAAAGCGCCGCCGTAATTTTACTATTGGCGGGGTTTTAAGCCCAGGAACAGGTGCCGTATATTTACCGCGCCTGGTCCTTAATGGATTAATCAGTTCACTCATCTCTCCAGTTAGAGCAACTAGTGGGAAAACGTCTTTCAATCTGCATACTGTTGTATATCTCTGTACCGCTACCACATACTGTATTGGAGATTTTACACTGTTCAACTGTTTCAAACTTCCACTTACTAAATCTGCGTACTCCCAGATTACTACCACAAGCTACCAGACTTGTCTCCTTTATTTAATCAGCATTCCATCCTGAGAGTCCTGGTTGGAGTACTGGCGTCACGAGTGAGAAAACAGGCCTTCCTGTAAGTGCACTGTGGTACGTTCTTTGGGTCACTAAACAACCCCTGAGTACAGCAGCTTTGGCACCACTGTCTGGAGGGACCAGAGAGACGCCCGTGACAACCCTTCTGCAACCCTCATGGTCTCCCTTTTGGGTGCTTTACTCGGCTGTTGCAGTAACATCCCGCTCCTCACCTGAATCTCTGACAGACAGCTCCCTGGATTCTGGTCTCTCCATAGATTCGTGTTCCCAGGTTACTCGTACTGTGAATCCTGGATCCTTGTGACGATCCTCAGGGATTCTGACCTCACTGGAGACGCTGTAGGTTGTGTCAGGATTATCGGCCAATGAGTCAGTGGATGATATGACGTCTTCTGATCCTCCCACTCCGCACCTCCATGTAATCCTGATGCTTTCAGGATAAAAGTTCTCCAAGTTGAGCAAATACTTCATCTCTCCAAAGATAAAGAGACTTCTCATCAACGGCTGTGACAGCCTGGGCTTTACTGAAATGTGAAGGGCAGAATAAGGTGAACATCTCCACACATAACACTCTTCATCTCTCCATAACTACATCTCATGTCTGCTCATTGAACATCAGCAACCAGCCACATTTTATAGTTCACTTTAAAGGGATTGTGCAGGAATTTCAACTTATCCCTTATCCACACTACAGGGTTAGAGTATTTGGCTTTTTTTCAGTAGTCCGACAGAGATGAATGGAGCAGTATATTCAACTGCTGACTCTATGCATACATGGGGACACAGGACCAGATATTTGTCATCGGTGGAGCTTCCAGTGGTCAGACCTCCACCAATAAGACACTTATTCCCAATCTAGTGCAAAGGGGATAAGATGAAATGTTGGGACAACCCGTTAAAGGTTATCTGATAGCATCAGGCATACATAACACAGAGCACCACTCAGACATCAGTGGATTGTAATTAAGCATAAAGATAAAAGTAACATTCAGAGTCTGTGTCTTTTGAAGGCATTTACAGTAATTTTGGGGGGAAATTGCTGACAGATTTCCTTTAATAAACTAACATTTTCCAATGTTACATATGCGCCAATAAATAGAAATTAATATATAGAACTCATCAGAGAAAGAACAAACTCTCATATGGAAAGGTCGATAGAGAAGGTAAGTGATATGGCTTTCAGAGCAAAGAAATTCAAAAAACGAAGAACACAGCAAAGAGCTGGCGATGGTCACAGTAGATAATTCTCTCTGTAGGTTTAAAAAAAATTTTCCACAAGCTAATTGTACAGAGAAGTATGTGCACCTATCCATGTGGTAGGTCACATATATGCTTTCTTAGTTTATATGTCATAATGTCAGGCTATCTTACCATAAATGGTCTTACAGTGAAACGTCTTCTCGTCATTATGCTGATTGTTGACACCTCTACAGATGAAGGTCACATCTTTGTGTCTTTCCATACGTGGTATGAAGCTCAGTGATGTTACATACTGACGTCCCTCCCGTTGTGATCTGATCACATAGGATGTATCCAGTAAACTCTCTTCTTCATGTCCTCTCATCTGAGACGTCTGGATCTCCTGGACCTGTCCAGCTCTTCTCATCAGCCACGTCACACTCAGGTCCTTGGGGCAGTGGTCCACTGTGTAGTACAGTATGGCTATTTTTCCATCAATAAGCTTAGGAGGACCCTCAATGTCTCTTATTATGAATGAAACATTAGCTGTCGGAAGAGGATAAAATAATCAGACATTACATGTACAATAACATGAAGCTGCAGTATGGATTTCCATCTGATATATAGTCACATGGACTCATTAGAAGGTTCTCCTAATCCCTCACTGGTCAACAAAATAAAACTTTTTCTGTCATCATAAACAAAAATACATTTTTTCCCGGCCAACTTTTCATGCTGATTCCATATATGCATTCAGTTTTCTCCTACCACGTTCAGTTTTTGAAATATGACCACCTATGATTTTTAATGATTTTTGTATTGTAGTAGAGCAGACTGGCCTGCAGAGGGTGCTAGATAGCAGTCTGGTACCTAGAGAAAGGAAAAATAAAGGTTAACACCTGATTGGTGTAGCAGGAAGTGGCTACACAAGAGCCAGTTCCTGCCGGAAAAAGAGACGTTGGCTGAGAGAGCCAGAGAGATGTTGGCTGAGAGCCGGAGAGGCAGTGAAGGAAGCCGCATCAGGCACTGGAAGACTGAGGTTCGGTGCGGACTAGTTGGGTCTGTCACCCTGTCTGACGGAGAAAGATGGCCTCCAGATGCCCCAGGTGGGGTTAGTGACAGGACCCTGTGGGTTGTTAAACCTAAAAGCTATCTAGATGGTGTATGATTTGTGATGTGCTGTGAATAAAGACAGGCAGGAGCCAGATCTAAAGAAACCTTCAGACTACTGGAGCATAGTTTTGTGCAAGTTGTGCCACTTCCTAACTGTGTGGACGGCGATCCAAAGGCGAGTGAACCCCGACTTGTCACAGTATATTTCAGAATCTACCAGCAAAGGAATCATTCCAAACTAAGGGCTCTTTCACACGAGCATATATCGGTCCGCTGTTTTCACGGTCGGCCGATATATGCTATGATCTGATGCATTGGATTCCAATGCATCAGATCACATGGTCATATTCCCACAACATAAAAGCACCCAGACAGCCAATATAGCGCCAGGCATTTTTACTTTGGGCCCAAAGGATAGTCCTGGAACTATATTTTGGGCCGGAATATGTTGGCCACTGCATGGGCTCCTATGGGAGCCAATGACAGCAGCCAGAGAGGGGAGGTGGGAGGGAGTTTAGCGGCGTGACTGCTAACTTCCCTCCCTCTTCTCTGCTCCCCTCCGGCTAATTGCAATGGGAGGGGGGCAGGATGGGGCGGAGATAAGCACTGCCCCATCCCGCCTCCTCCCATTGCAGGCATCCCCTCCCCGCCCCTTGTCTGTAGCCAGCGATGGGAGGAGGCGGGATGGGGCAGCGATTAGCTCCGCCCCCTCCTGCCCCCCCCATTGCAATCAACCGGAGGGGAGGAGAGAGGAGGTGAGCTGGCAAGGTGGAGGGAAGGGGCGAGGGCTTGGCAACCTCGGCATATATGCGCTGGGGCCCATGCTGTCTGAACGGGCGCACAAATGTTAGATTTGTGCACCCGTTAACAAGTTTTTGCACCTCACACTTAGCATATATTGGCCGGCTGTGAAAACGGCAGCCAATATACGCGCATATGAAAGTGCCCTCAGTAACATATGGATACGTTTTTGATAGTTGCGCACTTAAGGCCCATTTAGACACAATGATTATCACTTAAAAGATGTCTTTTGAGCCACTTTTGAGCGATAATCGTTGTGTCCATTTAAGGACAAGGTGATTGCTCAAACGTTGAACGGTCACCTTGCGCTCCAAGCGAAGGATGCATCCAACTGTGCCCTGCTCGGAGAGCCCGGCTGTTAAATACAGCGCTGTGAGCGGGGTATGAAGAATGCAGCTGGACAGCTGTGTTCTTCATACCCAGCCTATGTTCATGGAGCAGGATACAGCTGAAACAATAGTATCAGCTGTATCCCGCTGTGAACCCCTGATAAGGTTCATCGTTCAATGATGAGCGACGGCTTAAAGAAGACTGCACGATGTCAGTGCAGTTAGACACAACGATTATCGCTCAAAAGACGGCTTTTGAGTGAAATTTGATCAATAATCGTTGTGTCTAAATGGGCCTTTAAGCATTTTTTCCAAGTAGGTGTTTTTGCTTAACTCTGGATGCCAAAAGCTTTGCCTTATCTTTTGGGAGAGATAAGTCCCTAATCAGTTCCTAATCAAATCCATCAGCTTTTCCGGGGAAATGTTTCTGGCTCTCTTTCAACATCAGGCATGTAGTCTAAATCTGCAGGATCTTCACCAGCAGTGGCATGCATATCAATTCAGTTTCTTCCTTAATGGAATCCAATATTTTCACTGTAAAGCCTGATTTAGACACAACGATTATCGCTCAAAAGATGTCTTTTGAGCGACTTTTAAGGAATAATCGTTGTGTGCCTTTAAGCGCAAGGTGATCGCTCAAAGGTTGAGCGATCACCTTGAGCTCTGAGCAGGGGATGTAGAAGACAAACGCGGCTGCTTGTCTTCTGCATCCAGGTGTTCTCTGCTCGAAGCGCCTGGCTGTTATACAGACGAGCGCTCAGAGCAAGGGATGAACAATGCAACTGGACAGCTGTGTTATTCATACCCCCCCCCCCCCCCAGTGTTCAGGGAGAGGGATACAGCAGAAACAATAGTATCAGCTGTATCCCACTGTGAATTCCTTATAAGGCAGATCATTGTCTTTTAGCATCCTGAGGGTGCGTTCACACGAACGTATATCAGCTCGGTTTTCACACCGAGCCGATATACGTTGTTCTCGTGTGCAGGGGGGGGGGGTAGGATGGAAGAGCCAGAAGCAGGAACTGAGCTCCAGGCCCCCTCTCTGCCTCCTCTCCGCCCCTCTGCACTATTTGCAATGAGAGGAGGCGGAACGGGGGTGGGGCTAAGGTCCTCGAATTAGCCCCGCCCCTGTCCCACCTCTCCCCATTGCAAATAGTGCAGAGGGGTGGGGAGGAGGCAGAGAGGGGGCGGGAGCTCCATTCCTGTTCCTGGGCTCTTCCAGCCTCCCCCCCCTGCACACGAGGACAACGTATATCGGCTCGGCGTGAAAACCGAGCCGATATACCTTCGTGTGAACGCACCCTGAAAGACAAGATCAGCAACTGCTTAACGAAAATTGCACCATGTAAGTGCAGTTACAAACAACAATTATCGCTCAAAAGACGGCTTTTTCAGCAAATTTTGAGCAATAATCGTTATGTCTAAATGGGTCTTAAGAACTGGAATTGGCAGTGAGGCATCATGAGTAACTTGTCTAAAGGCCGAATCCAAATTTTGAGAAAATGATTTTATGCCTAATTTTAGCCGAAAAGCCAGTTGTAGTAATACCGCAAAAGTAGCAATCCTTGTCATAATCGTTTGGCTCCCTCCATATTATAGGTATCACAAATGAAAGTGAAGACTTCCGCCCATGAAGCCAATCAGAACCCACTAGAACATGCTGAACACATAACGTGTGGAGCCCATGATCCACCCTGATCACCCAGTGCACACCCCAAGGACAATGTGTAGATTTTTGAAAGACTTGCAGTAATTTTACGTCGCTGTCCTGAAGCTATAAATTACCCACAGATCTAGCATTTTCTGCATTCCAACAAATACATTTATGGTAAGTGAATTCAAATCTGAAATGAGAAATAATACTGATTACATAGCAGTTATATTACAACCAATAGGAAACATGATGCATTTCATCATAGAAACAAGACGTGCTACAAAAAAACTGAAAACACAGTTGAAATCAGCATACAGCAATATACCCTGTTTCTCCAAAAATAAGACGTACCTTGAAAATAAGACCTACCATGTTTTTTTTGGATTTTCTGGGAGGCTTGACATGTAACCCCTACCCCAAAAATAATCCCTAACTGCATTACATTAAAAAAAAGGAATACATTACCCAGCAGACTAGGTTCAGGTCCCTCCCACTGCTCTCCGGAGCTCCAACGCACTTCTTGCAGTCCTCAGTCGCCCACAGAAGATGACTAAATACAGCATTTTAACACTTCTCTGAGAAGCTCCATTAAAATGAATGGCGGCATTGTACAGCGTTTAGCGCAGCTCTGAA
Source organism: Eleutherodactylus coqui (assembly GCF_035609145.1). NCBI lineage: Eukaryota > Metazoa > Chordata > Amphibia > Anura > Eleutherodactylidae > Eleutherodactylus > Eleutherodactylus coqui. The sequence continues at coordinate 160,408,012 of NC_089844.1, forward strand.
AACACAGCGTTAAACACTGAAAAAAACACCTGCATTAGGAAGGCCTCAGGCCAGCTGCACACAGGTGAGAAAATCATAAGTGATTTGTGCATTACGAGACGCACAAATCTCACACGAATATATGCTCATCACTCATGGGATAATACACGAGTGACGTTTTACCGCATCACAATGTGGGAAACAAATAGCAGCACATCCTGGTGCGCAGAAAATCAGCTGTGGGAACTGCAACCTTTAAAACCCATAGATTGCAATTGTTTCCCTCACATTGCTCTATTTTTGTACACATTTGCTCACCTGAGGCCCCATAGGAGTCTATGGGGTGCGCGAATGTGCACTTCTTCCTACCTAAATTTTGTGATGTTACATAACACTAATTAGGCTGACCGCCTACTCATTAGACTGCCCTTCCTGTTCTATCATGGCACGGGTATGTCCTGCGCCAATGTGAACAGGACTGGCAGTGGGTAAAAGTACAGTAATGAGGGAGAATGCGCTTGCCAGAAGACATGATAGCACTCCAATCAGAGCGCAATCCCGTCCTCCTTTTGCGAGCGTGAATACACTTAGGCACGTGTGAAGGTGCCCTAAAGGAGTAATCCCACAGGATAGGGGAAAAATGTTTGATTGTTGGGGTTTCCCTAACTGCCTCATGTGATTGGATCAGCTGTGCACATGTCCAACCGCTACTCTATTCACTTCTATGGGATAATTGGAGATAACTGCACTCAACAAACCCCTTCCTTCCCATAGAAGTGAATGGACTAGTAGTCATGCATGTGCACTACTGATCCAATCACATGGGGTAGTTGTTATGCAGTTCTCCGAATGGCTGGGGGTCTTCATCTTCGAACCCCCAGCAATCAAACATTGTCTTTGTTGATAAAACTCCTTTAGAGATAAATAACGGGGTCCATAAACGGATAAAGTCTCTGCATTGCAGACTAGTGGGATCCATGTTTATAATCACTCTCTTCACCATGTCTTAATATACAGAGGGGTCCGCTGCTTCTCTCTATTGGATGCTCCAGGCTGGGATGCTCCACCCTGCAGATAAATTCTGATCCTTGGTCCTTCTTAGCATCTGGATTGAAATGTAGAACTGCAGTACAACCAAATGTCATGTTTTTCCTTTTGTGCGGTTCGATCTTTGTCGCTATGTCCTCAGAGTCCTGCACTGCAGAAGTAACTCCATTCTCCTTCTTATACCAAGACACACTCAGTTTATCTGGGAAGTAGCCAGTAATACTGCACATCATGCAGGTTCTTAGCTGATCTTCCAACCTGAGGACAAAGATTTCATCCACACATGGGCTCCAGGGGAGATCTGTGGGAAAACATTCAAAATCAACTCTTATTTTATGTATCTGGGTCACAATAGTGTTAACACGGAATACACTTATGATGATGTACAGAACGTTTCTGTGACTCTGATGACTTCTGTCACTCTATTTCTTGTCACTCTAATAAGGTGTAGGAGTGCAGTACACAGAATGGCCTGCAGAGTGTGGTAGATAGACATTCAGGCTGCAGAAACAAGAGGTAACATCTGTGAGTGTGGCAGGAAACATAAAAGTATTAGCTCCTGCTACACTCAGGGGGAAAAGTTAGCTGAGAGCTAGAGTGAGAGGTGTTGTGAAAATGCCACATCAAGAACTAGGAGTCTTAGGTCCGGCACAAATGAGTTAGGGCCTTTCTCAAGTCTGACAGAGGGGGGCACCTCTAGTTTTCCGTGGTGAGGGGTGGTGATAAAGACCCTGTGGGTTCTGAACCATGAGGACTGTATGTACTAAGTATTGCATGTGCTGTAGATGAAATAAATAATGGCAGATGCCAGAACTTAAAAGAAGCTCCAAGTCTCCCGAGCCTTTTATGCACGTGTGCCAACCTTCCTGACTGAAAGATGGCGAACCGATAGGTGAGTAACCCCCACTTGCCACAAATGGTAAAGAGGTTAGATATCGCTTAACGCCTTAACGCTTCAGGACATACATTTATGTCTTGCAGCATTGGGGCTCACCTCTCTTTAGCTGTTTATTACAGCTGACACTCGCAAGCAATAGCTGCAATCAGCTACGCAGCTGATCAGCGCTATTAACCTTGTGAACACCTTGCTGTCAATTCTGGCCGCGGTATTTAAATCCCCCGAACCATGATGAGATCGCAGCCGGGGTGTCATAGCAGCCAGGGTCCTTCTGAAAGGCCCCAGGGCTGTCTATCGATCCATCCCCGTGGGGTGGCTTGATAGACTGCCTGTCAGATGGCAGTATGATGTAATGCCACAGTATTACATCATACTGCAAGATCGATCAAAGCATCGTTAGTTGTGGTCCTCTACAGGGGCTAAAAGAAAAAGTAAAAATAAGATCAATAAAGTTTTACTGATTGTAAAAAAAAAAAGTAATAAAAATGTAAATCACCCTCTTTTTGACATATCTATAATGAAAAAAATCTAAATCATAAAATAAAAATGCATGTTTGATATCGCCACGTCCGTAAAAGTCCAATCTATCAACGTTGCTAATTATTTACCCTGCAAGGTGAATGTCGTCTGGGAAAAAAAATAAAGAATGCCAGAAATGCACTTTTTGGTTACCCTGTCTCCCAAAAAAAGGCAATAAAAAGCGATCAAAAAGTCGTATGTATTCCAAAATGGTACCAAAGTAAACTACAGGATGTCTTGCAAAAAGGGAGCCCTCGCATAACTATTTCAATGGAATAAAATAAAAAGTTATTGTGCGCAGAAGATGACGGCAGATAATAATTTTAAAAAAATTAAATGTCTTTGAAAAAAAATAAAAGTAGTACAGCAAAAAAAAACTAAATAAGTTTGATATCATAGTAATCGTACTGACCAATAGAATAAAGCTGTCATGTCATTTTTGTTGCAGTTTGTGCGCCGTAGAAACAAGATTCACTGAAAGATGGCGGAATGTCATTTTTTTTTTTTCATTTTACTCTACTTAGAACTTTTGTAAAGTTTTTCAGTACATTTTATGGTACACTAAATAGTACCATTAAAAATGTAACTCATCCCACAAAAAACAAGCCCTTATACAGCTACGCCAATGAATAAATAAAGGAGTTACGATTTTTTAAAAGGAGGAGGAAAAAACAAAAATGGAAAAACAGGCCCGCAACCTTAAGAGGTTAAAAATGTCCATCTCCTAAAAGTATCACCCTAAGCCAACCCTAACTCCAGATAATTCTAACTGTAACATATCTTCACAGTGACACAGTAGAGCAATGATTGGGAATTGAAAACCAAGCCAGAATCTATACACAGACAGCTGTTTCGTGATTTTCGACCCTCATCAGTGTGCATTAGGATCCTGGCTTGGCTAGTGAGAAGCCTATGACGTGGGTTGGGAGCGGAGACATCACTCCTTAGGATATTGTTCCATCTTCCTTATTTCCATATTTCCTAGAGGAGCATGGACAGCCTTATAAGTTTCCTCACTCACCTTATTGGTGCTCTCCCTAAGGTGCATTCTTTGTGGTATGCAGCACCAGTCTAGGCTCTCTATCCCTCCATAGTTTCCATGTGTGTAATAGGGTGTACTCCTTTATACTGATAGACTGCTGAGATTCCAGAAGCAGAAAGACCCCACAATGTGTGGTGCATGAAGATGTGAATGAGCTGCCCCCAAGTACTGTGTAGAAGAGGCTGAGGGTTGTCGCCTAATGGGCTACAGAGAAGTTGTACATTACTGATACTGCATGGTTACCGGAGAAGCCGATCCAGGTATTCAGAGAGCTGCCGGAGCTTTCAGTACCTCAATGCCTGATCACTAAGATTGTGCCTGCCTTTATTCAGCCAAGAGGGGTAAGACAACAAGTGTCAAGCCAGACACTCAGAGACCGGATCTTAGACCAGAAAGTATTGCTGTTGTTGTGTTCACAAACTCATTACAGTTTGTCCAGAATGTGGAATTAGTGTGAATCTCTTGTCACCACTAACCAGGCCAAGTGAGCTGGGTCTAACCATTGATTTTGTCAAAGCCTTCCAGTGATCCAAAAAACCAGGGCCCGTACGGAGCAGCATCACCCTTCATCTGCACCTGCATTAAATGTAAGACCCAATAACCCAACCCCCCAGTGGTTTATGCCCCAGGTTGAGAGGGTAGAGGATGGCCTCGAGCTTGCTATACATGCCCCTTAGCTCATGATTGGCATTCTGCGCTCCACCCACTGTTCCTGCGATGCACTTCTTATATCAGTGCTTAATTACAATCTTGTGCTGTAATTACATGCTGATGTAGAATTATCAAAAAACACTGTGTGACAATCCCACTAAACAGCTCCACTAACCTCAGCTTTCTGAATCATCTCCTGAGGGAAGGAAATAGGTATTAGTTGGAGATATACAGTTGTAAGTGAACTTCTTGGAATTTCTGCATTGATCACTAATCAAATGTGGTCTGATTGTATGTTCATGTCTTTTATTGAACACATCAAGTACTCACCCACAGTAAATAAGATTTACACAATGGTGAGTAGGAATTTTTGACCCATCAACCCTGCAAATGTGTTTCAGTAAATCAATATTTCTGGGATGCCTTATGTGCACAGCCCTCTTCAGGTCACCACAACATATCCATAGGGTTAAAGGAGTTTTTCAGGCAATTTCTATTTATGACCTATCCTCAGGATGAATGATCAATAGTTGATCGTCTGAGGTCTGCTACTCGGGAGCCACAACACATTGGCTAGTTAAGTGGCTAGCACTGGTAATTAAAATCAATGGGAGCTTCATCTGCAATTACTATCGCGGCCCACCACACAGGGATCCGAGAAAATAACTCATCAATAGAAATTGCCTGGAAAACCCATTAAAGGTCAGGACTCGGATTCGGCCATTTCAAAACACAAATCATCTTACAACTATATTGTATCTGATAGCTCTTTATAGAAATCTTCTTACCTTGATCTCTGATAGAGAGAGTTTTCTGCCCCCTGGTGTTTGTATACTCGTGTTCCCAGCTGACGTGTACTTCAGACTCTGGACATCCGAGGGAATCTTCAGAAATTCTGACTTGACTGCGCACTGAGAATGATGTTTGATCAGGACTTTCTTCGTAGAGCTCCTGGGATGATAACACTTCTGTTGACTTCTCTCTTCCACACTTCCATTCAATGTGGAGATATCCAGGGTAAAAGGCTTCTAGGGTGACAGAGCACATCACCTCGCCCGTGTCACTCAGGTGTAGCATCGTGGGTCTGGCTGAAATCCACAAAATATCTTCATGTTCATTACAAACAATTATTTCACCTACCAAATACCCAATGATTCTGCACTAATAAAAACTCCCTCAGTACTTCTGTACTTCCCTGCAGCTGAGGGATATGTTGTTTTATGGGATGCTGTAGTGTTTTCAGGAAACATTGGCAACAATAACCGTATGCAGTTATCCATTATACTTGTTTTGTATCTATCAGCAGGCACAGCTGACAGTCCATCTCTCTTGTCTTCCTCTATTGACACTTGGTTCTCCTTGTGGAGAGCACCAAGATGTCATAGGGACTCTTATAGGCCATGCAGGGCTCCTTGGGAAAAAAAGTATACAAATGAGAGATGGAAAAATGCCTCCAGAGCGCCAATTATTGGAAAGTAGCTTTCCTATAAGTCAATGACTGAACTTTTAACAAGCCCTATAACATGACAAGTTATATACCAGAGTCTTAACCATAACTACAAGTCACCCAGCTACAGAGACTGTTTTGGTGTTCTGGTCAACCCTATTGTGCACTGATGATGGGGCAAGAACCCCAAAACAGCTGGCTGCAGATGGGTGGTTTCTCCACCTGGAGAAGTCTCTGGCTTGGCTTATATCCTTAGTCATGTTACAAGGTCTGTTAAAAGGTTGGTCATTGCCTTTTAGGATATCTACCATCCAATAGGTGGTGCAATGGAGGCATTCTAATATCTTCCATTTGTATACCTATTCACAGTGAATATTGGTGGAATGGCAGCTGATCGCCATGAAAGTCAAGCAGAAAAAGAAGCTCAGCGGATACACAGAGATCAGGAAATCTCAAGAGATCACTATTACATTACTGATGTCTGTGGTCACCAAGTCCTGCATTTGGGAAATAAGTGCTGAGAAAAAGCGAAGAAAGCAGGAAATCTTGTACTTTCTTATCCTTACCTTTAGGAGCTAACCACCTCAATTCCTCTACTTGATTTAGCCTTATAAATCTGTTCACTGCATAAAAACAGAGGAAAAGGTTAATACTAGCGAACTGGTGGGTCACATGACTTAAACAGAAACTCAGAAATGATAACGATAATGAGCGAATGTGCCAATACTGTACTCTCAGAGCTTCCTTTTTGGATAGTTTAACTGTTTAAGGCATCCTATTACCTTTTTGCAAGTCTTCCTGGAGCTTCTCCGCTACTTTCTTCTCATTGATCTTGTCTAGAACTTCCAGGGTCAACTCCACCCCATAAACATCCTTGTAGTATTCCCTGATGAGATCAGCAACATCCTCCCAGTCCTTGTCCTCCAGTTTGCCCCTCGGGATCCTCCTATAGTTCTGCTTTACTTCAATTTCAGGTAACTGATTGCAGAACTTCTTAAATCCCATCTTCTCCAGATTCTCGAGAGCACAGACCAGGGCGTCTCTCACCGTCAGCCTCATCTCCTCCTATAAGGGACTGTTACATAATGTCCACCTTATTGCAGGCACTGCTTTTGTAAGACAACTCCATTAAAGACTACAATAGAAATACATCTAATAGACAGCGATAGATAATAAATGACGACCCCCATCTAGTAGCGCATTGGACCTCCTTTGGTCTAGAACTGAAGCAGTTGGTCGTGGTGTAGATTCCATTTCACTTTTGTGGACTACATAGCGCTCAACGAGGAAGCGGACGTACGGCGTCCAGTAATTAACCCAGTGATTACGCGGCCAGCAGTTCACTGACCAATCACAACTGCAGTCATTCAGCGTAACGGAGAAGCATGCATCCGTGGAGTCTGCAGCCTGTAAACTGTCTGCTGACCCTCTCTTCTCCGAGTACCACCCACACCCAGCCTGTGGGCTGCGGCGGTGACATGGCATATGGCGGGGGCCCGCCAGACCCTGTTTGTTAAGGGGCCAGGTCACAATTGCGACCCCTAGTGGTACGTTGGTAGCTTCAGCACTTGCTGTAGGAGCTTACACTGTAATATAATGCACAGTCACCTGCAGAGAGTTACTAGTTACAACCTCTGAGCTCTTCCATACCTGAGTGCTGTACATACAGAGAAGGGAATATTCCGGCCGCTGGAGTCACTTACATTGCTTCTCTCCTGCTTGGCTTCCTTCTTGCTAAACTTGGCCTCTTCAGAAATGAAACAACATTCATCCCACCTATCAGAGAGGAGGCGATGAGGTCGGCCAGCTCTGTCTATTGTGGAGATATGCTGCATGGGTTTCTATTTGATGAGTCATATTCAGCGCTGTGAAGAGACGTCACTTCTTACCTGTACTTTATACTGGGAGGCTGTTCCATATACCTGAGTGCTGTTTGTAGGAGGTCCATGTCCTTGCTACAGAAATAAGGCTTTGTTCACACCTGTGCTGCAGCTTATGTTCATAATGGAAGCAGTGATGAAGTGTCAGATCCATCGTACTACAGATACCAGCGACCCTGACCAACCCCATTTACTTACAGGCTACACTCCTGGTTTTCGCTTGCAAATACCATTGCAAAATACTGATGTGAGAGCGGTCTGAAAGAAGAGTGCCTGTGTTGTGTGAGACATTATTATTTAGTCATTTAGATTCACATGCAGAGGCATATTTACTTATATCAGCATTTCATGTGCTGCCCAAATTTCTGAGAGCCTCATGTGGCAGCACCTCCATGAGCCAGATGGAAACTATGCCAGCTGGGAACTTAGAACAAAGCATGTATGCTACCATGTTGGTCAAGACTAGAAGTGTGTTAGGACTTACTTGGACTTACATAATGCTTTCGGGAATATCCACTCGACCTGGCCGTCGATATTGGAGCCAACTCTGATAGATCACCCTATGGGGGGTCCTCCCCCTGCTGTGGAAACGCCAGTAATCTAAAAAGCAGAAGACCTCTATTGCCAGCTGGTCCTCGAGGGTGGCATCTAACACCATCTACACGGCAACCTTCACCTTCCCCTGTAGCCTCCTGGGTGGCTGACATAAGCGGCCGGCAATCGAGCAATCAAAAAAATCAGCCCAATCATCATCTGTCCAGAATTTCAAATATTGCAATACAGCACGCTCAATATCTCCGGACAGATGATGATGGGGCTGCTATGCTCATCAATGCCGAGGGGGAGTCCTATGGCACCGCCTCGGGGTAACCCCAGAGTGCCACTGAGGGGGGGCCCTAAAAGGATTCCTTCTGAGACTTTTAGGGGGCTACATAGGGGGAGTCTGAAGAGGACCCCTGGTTCGACTCCTAGGGAGACGCCGAGAGGAATCCTGATGGGGAGTCAAACCAGGAGTCCTCAGGGAGCTCCTGGTTTGACTCCTAGGGGGACGCCTACAGGGCCACTGAGAGCAATCCCGAGGGGGAGTCAAACCAGGAGTCCTAAGTGGACTCCTGGTTTGACTCCTAGGGGGCCACCTAGAGGGAGTCATCTAGGAGTCCTCGAGGGCAAATTGGTTTCAAAATCTGAGGGTCGCCGCTGAGGCCACCTCTCAAACACAGGGCGGTGCCGAGCCTGGTTAGACGATGATGTACTTTGAGATGGTGATGATGCCATCTCGGGGTCCCTTCTCTGACAGATTCTCCTATGACGATTCCTCTTGACCCACATTGCTGTATCTCCTAAGAACATGAAGGAGGGAGAAAACAAATTAGTATCAACATAGCTTCAACATTTTGAAAGCTCAATTAATAAACAAGTCTTAACTAGTAAGACAAATTAGCTGAGTCTTATTTGTAGCCTCCATCGTGCAATAGACAAAAAGGAGCCTTGCTAGAGGCAGGTGTATTTTGCCTTTGTGGGTCATGTGGACTTATGTTTCACAAAACAAACCAATTCTTAAAAAAATTCTTACATGTGCTGCTGAATGAGATAGCTTTATCAAAGGGCCATTAAACAGACAGCGCATGACCTTAAATATGGGGGGAAAGTATAGAGGCACGTGGCGAATGGAAGCCGCAAGATTTACATATGCTATAACAATGGGGAGCGTACTAAGCAGGTGTGGAAATACATAAATCGAGGTCCAACATAATTACAGACGATTGCAACATTCAGGTGCCGACGTTGAAAATTCCATCAAGCGAAACAGGTATGTAAAATGTGTAATGTTCTGTGTTTTCTCGTTAACATAGGCCTAATAGATTTTATGCGAGAGCAGCTAACCTAAATTAAATCCGGTTTGGTAACGAACAAAACCGCAGCAAAAACGCATGCATCTCTGAGCCTTCACCAGGAGGGGCACAGGCAATGCAAAGCTTCTTTAAATGTCTTCATTCACTCGACCCTTTTGCCCAGAAGTTACACAGTAGCCCCAACAATGGAAACACATCGTCAGCATTTGCAATTGATTTCACTTTCACATAGAAACCTATGCACTCATTCACATGATCGGAGTGCAGTGCGGCGTGTTCAAAAGAACACAATAGCAGGCAATGCGAATTCAAGCGTTTTTGAGAAAATTCTTTGCGATCGCAGATAGACGCGTTTTAAATTCCGGTGTTCTATCATTTGCATAGCGGACTTTTTCTGCGCATGTAAAAATTGGACATGTAAAAATTGGACCGCTGCCATTGTGAAGTCTCACCCACCTGCCCTATTGGAGAAAAATGTTAATATTTTGAAGGGGGGAATGTGTGCATTGTCATAGCAGCGGTTAGGGGGGTTCTTGGGGTTGGCATAAAAGTTGGGTGAGGGGAAGGCAAGGGCTTGATAGCTACCCTCTCCCCCTTTATTGAATAATGTTTATTGAGGGTCTGTCGCCTCATGGCTCTGACAGAGCTGAGGCCTTGCAGAGATGGTGGGAGTGTCTAGCCTTTGATTGGCTAGTAGGTCTCCAAGTCAGAAGGTAGGGGGCTGGAGCCAATTAGTGTTGGGTCTCCCAAGTCGGTTGGCTTGCGGCGGGTGGCAGGTTTTGGGAAATTGGTTTCCTCAAGTCAGTTGGTCTGCAGTGGGAGGCAATATGGATATTTCCCAAATTGGTAAGGTGACAGAATTTGTGGGGCTTCAAGGGCCTCCCCCCTTTTTGTTGGGTGAAATATGTTTATGTATTGTAAAGTTATGTTATAATAAAATGCTCCTGTGGCCAATTTATCCAAATCAGTGAGTGCATGTCTTTAATTCAGGGAATGGAGGGGGTGGGTGGAGATAATACTATGGGAGGCTACAGTAGCAATGACTCTGTTATACCCAGGTCAAGGGACAAGGCGTGTAACATTCTGAAACGTAATTGCAGTCCAGAGGTCATCGGCATTCTACAAGTACAGATATCCGGGAACACACAGAACTGTAGAGGCTCATAAGGAAGAAGAGAGATTTAATCATCATCGGCACTAAGCAGCCCTCAATGTCAAGCAGTAGCTGCAAAAGCTATTAAGATTTGTGGATTATAAGAAGAGATAAAGACCTGAGTGGTGCAGGAGAAGGAGGGCAACACATGTCTCTCTGAAGTCCATTTCTCGCCCGAATCCGTCATCGGATTAATTCAGGCTTCTCACTTCTTGTGGACGAGCCTGCAAATGCTTAATCATATCTGTACATTACCGAACTCTTCTATTTATTCCTTACCTCCCAGGACTAGTGACTCATGTGGGGAATTTTTCCTTTCACTTTAGGTAAAAATTAACTCTTACCTTACTTGAAGAAGTAAACAATATGTTTATCTTGAGTGTTTTATATGACTGTATCTGTTCTGTGAGTATGTAATGATATGATTAATATATTTTTCTAATCAGCAGCTTCCTTATAGCCATAATAGCTGAATTTACACTGCATGGCCACTTTGTTTTTTAGACACCCACATCTAGTAATGCATTGGACCTTCTTTTCTTTCAAACCACAGTAATTCATTGTGGAGTAGATTCCACTAGTTGATGAAATTGCTATGTAGAATTATCAGCCCCTGCAGACAGAAAGCTTCTTGTAGTTGCTATAGATTAGAAGGATGTGGTTATATGTTCTGAGCAGCGGAAAGGAATGGGGCATCGATTCATGCTGCTAGCACCAAATTCTGACCTTTCATCAGCATGGAGAAGCAGAATTCTGGATTAATCTGAGCAGGCGATCCTTTTCCTCTGCTCAGTGATACAATTTTTGAGCTTTTTTGCCCCCTCGAGTCTCGCCTTTCTGTTTCTCTTAGACACAATGGTGCTGCAACAAGTTGTCTTTTGTTACAGCCATTCATGCTAAGGAACAAGGAGTTCTGTGTTCGGACATGTTAGTTGGAGCACCAGTGTTATTTTCGGTTACTCTTGACTGTGCACCGCCTTTTAATCAGAACACTACTTGACATTCCCCTCTGACCCCTTTCGATGACTAGTGGTTTGCGTCCACTGGATTCCCTTTATCTGTATGTTTTTCCCTGATCATGCTCTTCTCAGTATATTCTGTACATCGTTACATGGGAAAACCCCACAAGGTTGGCAGATGTTGCACAGATGTAAATATTACCCGGGGAACATAGCTGTTTTTTCCATCGAATCTAAGAGGAATTGGACGGGAAAACAAGACTGTGCCTGACTTTATTGGATGTCACATGTAGAGGAAACATTGCTTCTAAGGGAAAATAGCAACATACATGCAACATTCAACAGAGCATGTGCGGCAGCAGACGGAGTCTTAGGTTGCTTTCATGTATCACAGAAAAATCCACCATGGACAACTGCACACCAAACCCCTCATGTCTAACATGGATTTTGATACAGATTTACTGTGGAATTGTAGTGAAATTTTATTTTTGCAAATCGGCAGTAGTTACACACAGTGGTGTACTTAGGGGTCGCAGCAGTTGCGACCAGGCCCTAAAGCTGGGGGAACCTTTGAGTCCCACATAACACACTATTCTTTCTGGCTGCTTTCCTACATGATGCATTTATGGGTAACAGAGAGACTCAATGACACAACATGGAACTGTGAAGTGAAGAGTTTGTTCCTGGTGCGAGGGGAAGGTGATGACAATGAATGGTAGCTGTGGGTGTCTTTTACCCTGTGCCAGTTTCCAACTCAGAATATAGCACAATAGCCTCAGATCATCATACTTGCTCCCCCATACTTGTTTGACAGTTGGTGTCACCCACTCAGGAAGCATCCTTTCACTTATTCAACAGTGTACAAAAACCCTGTGTGGTGTAACAAAGATGTCAAATTTTGATTGATCAGTCCTGGAGTGTTGCTGTTTTGCTGTAAAACAACATGGTCCTCTAGGTTGTTATTCATAGCCTGAGGTTGATTTCAAAGTAAATTAACGTTTGTCTTATGATCAGCTAATTTTAAACCCCCCCCCCATCCTTATTATTGAAAAAAAAAAACCATAAATATTGAAGAAAAAAACATAAAACAAACCAACAATCAAATTCAAAAGAATACATTTATAACTAGAGATGAGCGAACGTACTCGTCCGAGCTTGATACTCGTTCGAGTATTAGCGTGTTCGGGATGCTCGTTACTCGTAACGAGTACCACGCGATGTTCGGGTTACTTTTACTTTCATCTCTGAGACGTTAGCGCGCTTTTCTGGCCAATTGAAAGACAGGGAAGGCATTACAACTTCCCCCTGCGACGTTCAAGCCCTATACCACCCCCCTGCTGTGAGTGACTGGCGAGATCAGGTGTCACCCGAGTATAAAAATCGGCCCCTCCCGCGGCTCGCCTCAGATGCGTTGTACGAAAAAATACGTCAGGGAGGCGCTAACTGTGCTGGCTTAGAGCTTTGAGCTATCTGTATACTAACTCTAAAAATGAGTTAGAATACGTGAGAAATAAATCAAAATAGAACTCACCCGGTGTCTGGCGAGCACCCCTAGAAAGAGGTCTCACCAGCACCTCCACATCCTCGTTGGCTTATAAATCCTCTGGTGTATCCGTTTGGCTGCTGGGCTTCTGTGTCCTGCTGGCAGGCAGGACCCACTCGAAGTGTATTCGTATATAGCAAAAAAGAAAAGAAATGCCCGCGCTCTTTTTGGACCTAAGAACCAGGGACGGGCTGCAGACACCACTTGCTTCAAACTTTTATTCTTAGTATCCTCTGTGCAACGCGTTTCATCGTCCTTACACAACAACTTTCTCAAGCACAATAATGACAGCTTAACATATGCACTGTATATATAGTAAACTCACTTTTGGATGGCAGCGTCCCATTTGTTGCACGTGTACCAGGTGTCGGCGTCCTCAGCGTCTGTCAGATGCGGGGTGCCATGTCAGGAAGTAGTAACGGCACGATACTTCCGGGTTGGATGACGTGTACCGGATAGAACTATGTGTCCGGAGCGTTCTATCTACGTGCTGATTGGTCCCTGAAGATGTCAATCAACCTGTTAAGGGTGTTTGCGCAATGTGCGTTAGCTACGCTGGAATAGTGTGTAAATACCGCGTGTCTCTTGTGCCGCTGGCCGTATTGTTGTATATAGGCGTATCCTAGGCGACCGGGGAGCGTGTCTCCGGCCGTTTGTTTTACAGCGGCTATTAGATTTGGAGCGTTATTGCGATCTGATTACACCTAGATGGCCCAAGTGGAGCAAAATAATCCGGAGGGAAGGGAATATGTGTATTTTGGAACGGGGTGCTGCCATTTACAAAAAGTGAATAAGTACATCATACATATAACAGATGAAAATGAAAAATAAAAAATAAAAAAATGCATTTTTAAATAAATATATGTCACATCTTACATAAAATTATGGAACTAGAATAGCCAAATTGATTATACTCTTGGATAATATATAATATATACATGGTAAAAACAATAACCATAAACAATAAATAAATAAATAACTAATGATCATAAACAGTGTTATCCTAAATTTATAAAACCCATGTGTATATATATATATATTAATATGTCTATACAAAAGTCATTATATATGGACATGTCTAGAAATAATTACTAATAAAAACAATTATAGAAACTTTATACGCTTAAAATATAAAATATAAAATATGCTAATTTGAAATATATGATTTACTAGTGTATATATGTATATGACTTGTATGAAGGATATGTAAAAGAAATTTGTTATATATAATATAATATAAATATATATATATATAAAAATATGTATATAAAAAAATTTTTTTGAATTTTTTGAATTTTTTGATATTTTGACAACAACAATAATAAAAGTATTGAATACAAAAATAATAAAAGTATTGAATACAATGTGGTGTCTCGGATTTTTTTCAAATTTTTTCAAGTACCTCGTTTAAGCCATTTGGTGTGAGTGTATTGAGTCTAAAAATCCAGTACATTTCTTTTTGCCTGAGTTCTTGTACTGATTTGGAATTTATATATTCTAGTGGAGTGATTCTCAAAGCGGTATGATCTCTATTATGTTCATTTAGAAAATGTCTCGAGACGCTGTGTTTCAGGAAACCGTTTTTGATGTTGCTGCGATGTTTGCTCATACGGTCTCTTAGTATATTAATCGTTCTCCCTATGTATCTAAGATGACAGGGACATTCCAGCATGTACACTACTGCTTCTGTTTTGCACGTTAGTCGTTGATTAATCTCTATGGATCCTCCTTCTCTAACTTCAACCTCTGTTCTTCCATCAGAAATATTTTCACAGCATTTACATTTTTTGTCACCGCACTTATGGACTCCTTTCGGTCCCCTCTGTATTTTCTCCTGCTTCTGTCTCTTTTTCCTTTCCTTTTTCGGACATGAGGGTGCTAGTATATTTTTAAGGGTTTTATTCCTCCTGAAGGTACATAGTGGCCTTTCTGGTATTATTTTTTGTAAGAACGGATCTTCTTGTAATAATGACCAATTGTTTCTCATGATTTTCTTTATATTACCAAATTGATTACTGTATTTTGTTGTGAAAGTTATTCCAAATCTATTCCTGGACTCGTCTTCTCTTTTTGTGCCCCTCTTTGATTTTTCCATGTTCTGTTCGTGGCTGATCTTATGTTCTTCAGTCACTTTCTTATAAGCCGAATCGATTACGGTGACCGGGTATCCTTTATCACGGAATCTATTTTTAATTAGTTTTGCTTGGTCTTCAAAATCCTCTTGGTTGGTACAGTTTCTTCTCACCCTTTTCAATTGTCCATATGGGACGTTAACTTTCCATTGTTTGTAGTGACAGCTATGGAAATCCAGATAGCTATTGGTATCCACAGCCTTGAAGTGAGTGCGGGTGACGATGTCCTGTTCTTTTGCTAATAACTCCAGATCTAAATATACAATTTTTTCAGAATCTATAGTATATGGTGAAGCTGAAACCAAACTCGTTTTCCATTAAATTTTTGATGAATATTTCGAGCTCTTGTTCTTCACCGTCCCAGATTATTAGCAGGTCATCTATATATCTTTTGTAAAGAATGATCCTGTTGTCCAAGAAGCGACTTTTTTCGAAGACTCCCATGACACAATTTGCGTCACTTGGGGCACAAATCGTGCCCATTGCAGTCCCCCTTATCTGCCTATAAAAACTCCCGTTATACGTAAAAAAATTATTATTTAGTATAAATGAAATAGCTTGTAATAGAAATTCTCTCTGGTTTTCTGGCATTAGAGGATCACCTTTCAGTGTTTCATTTATGGCTGAGATGCCTACCTCGTGATCAATATTTGTATACAGGGCTTCCACATCCATTGTGCACCACTTGTAGGAATTCTTCCAGGGGATCTGTTTAATAATGTCCAGTAGATGACCCGTGTCTTTAAGATATGATGGCAAGTTCTTCACGTATTTTTGTAATTGCACATCAATGTATTCGGACAGTCGGTTCGTTATAGCTTGCATGCCGGCAATAATGGGACGCCCCGGGGGGTTAAACACATCTTTGTGTATTTTAGGCACATAATAAAAATAAGGCATGCCTATAGGTGTTTCCACCAGGTATTTATACTCAGGTTTCAGGATGCATCTATCCCTATATCCTTCCTGGAGTAATTGGTGAAATTTCAATGTAGTTGTTTCTGTGGGGTCTTTACTTAGTTTTTCGTAATATTTTATATCCTGGAGAATCCTAGTTGCTTCATGATCATATTGTGCATAATCAAGAATAACTATCCCCCCCCCCCCCCCTTTGTCTGCGTTTTTGATGACTATATTTTCTTGTTGCATCAAGTTATTTAGGGTGACCCTCTGGGTCTTCGTGAGGTTGTCTGTCCTTTGTTGCATTTTCATATCTTTCTGACACATCTGTTTGAACTCTTTCATCACTTTATTGTAAAAGAGCTGTATATATTCCCCTTTTACTTCCACTGGGTAAAATCTACTCCTGGGTTTGAGGTCAGTGGCTATGGGGTCATCAATATTAAATGTTTGTTCAATTTGTCCCCCATTAGTTTGCCTGTCCTTCCCATTCATTTCTTGGATCACAAAATATCTATTAAGTGTTAATTTACGTATAAAAGTGTTCAGATCCACAAATAAGTCAAAGAGGTTAGAATTAGTGGTGGGGCTAAAGGAAAGCCCTTTAGCTAAAATATCCACTTCTTTCCGTCTTAACATGTAACTCGATATATTAAATATGCCCTGGCTCCTGGCCTCTTCAAAAGACACTATTTCTTCATTTGGGGGGTTCCTTTTGTTCATATTCCTCCTTCTACCTCCCCTTTTCCCCCTCCTAGTCTTTCTTTTTCTGTCCTGTTTGTTGGTCTCATTGGTAGGTAAAACTGGTTTATTTTGGATTTTACTGTTGGGTTCACACTGGATCTCTGAATTGCTCCGTATCTGTGGGGGACCGTGTTGTTCTTTGATGTCATTCTTAGGGAATTTCTCGCTGTCGTAGGGGGCATATGGTCTGTTGCTTTGTCTAAAAAAGCCCGGTACTCGTCCGTTGGTTTGGAGGTTTGTCCTCCTACGTTAGATCTCCTTCTATTCTCTGTATTAGAAATACAGAGATCCAATATGTCCGTTGGTGAATCTGCCATAGGCGATGTTAATAATGCACTTTCCACTTCTTGTGAAATTAATTCTGGTGTGAATGACATGAGTTCCTGAGCACACTCAGTGGGTGGATTTTGGTTTTTGTTCCTTCCCCCACTAGAGGTTCTGACCCGTTTAGGGGTGTGTTCTGTTGTACTGCAAAATGTAGAATCCACAGTGATGAGAGCATGGGCATTCTCATCTAGATATTTCGCACCCCCTAAATTCATGGGAGGGGTTCTCCAGTTTTCCGTTTGTGGACCCCTTAGATGTCTGTATTTATTTATTGATCCACTGGTGTGTGTTAGTATCATGTTATCAGGTTTGTTTGTAATGTTTATTCTCCTCATCTGATGTGGTCTTTGTTCTTCCATTTCTTCCTGATGTTGCTCCTTTTGCCACGTTGTTCCATTTCTGTCTCCACGCCAGTTTCTTCCTCTTGATTTCTCTGCTCTTCTTTCTTGTCTTTGTCTAAAGTTATTCACATTCTGTGGTCGGGAGTCATTCTCATATCTGTTGTTTGTTTGTCTTTTGTCCCATTGTCTTAATTGTTTTCTATATGCATGATTAGTGTTTTGTCTATTTACCCACTGGCTAGTATGTTTCCCATATGTGTCCGTTCTGTCTTCATTGTAGTTATCATATTCTGCCTCCTCATGGGTGTATATATGATTATTATTCTTATAGTTCTCTCTATATCTATAATTATTATTGTTATTATGGGGGAATTGTTTTCTCATTTTCCTTCTATAGTCTCTAGGGAAATAGGTTTTATTTTTAAAATCATGCGAATCTCGTATTAATTTTTTAATTTTCCTAATAATGGTCTCTTTTTCAATTCTTTCCATAGAATATAATACATCATATATCAGATCTTCCTTACTCTCCTGCACATTTAATTTTTTAATACAATCAGACAGCATGGACATACGTTTCATAATCAGTTTCTCTATCATTAAAGTAGAAAATGTATTCAACATTAATGCCCATTGCCCCACAAAATCCTCATCCTGCTGAAATGCTGGGATTATATTGATTCTCAAACCTCTCGGGAACACTTGGTTCTCCTTATAAATCTTTAAAAAATTACATCCAATGAATGCCTCCAAATATCTTGTATACAATCCCTGATTATATATTTTCCTTTTAGTTCCTCTCCTTCCTTTGCCATCCACTCAAATGGTTCCTTAGTGAGAGGAGGGATGCAGTCAATTTTTATTTTATGTAGATCTTCTTTTACCGCTTCTAAAGTCTCCTCAACCTTCAGGTCTAACAATAACCACGCTTTTTTAATTTGCTCCATAGTGCCACACCTGGAATCGCTCTTTCCCCTGAAAAATAACCGATCTCACCCCAATGGGGATGAGGCCGTAAGACAAATACGAAAAAATACGTCAGGGAGGCGCTAACTGTGCTGGCTTAGAGCTTTGAGCTATCTGTATACTAACTCTAAAAATGAGTTAGAATACGTGAGAAATAAATCAAAATAGAACTCACCCGGTGTCTGGCGAGCACCCCTAGAAAGAGGTCTCACCAGCACCTCCACATCCTCGTTGGCTTATAAATCCTCTGGTGTATCCGTTTGGCTGCTGGGCTTCTGTGTCCTGCTGGCAGGCAGGACCCACTCGAAGTGTATTCGTATATAGCAAAAAAGAAAAGAAATGCCCGCGCTCTTTTTGGACCTAAGAACCAGGGACGGGCTGCAGACACCACTTGCTTCAAACTTTTATTCTTAGTATCCTCTGCGCAACGCGTTTCATCGTCCTTACACAACGACTTTCTCAAGCACAATAATGACAGCTTAACATATGCACTGTATATATAGTAAACTCACTTTTGGATGGCAGCGTCCCATTTGTTGCACGTGTACCAGGTGTCGGCGTCCTCAGCGTCTGTCAGATGCGGGGTGCCATGTCAGGAAGTAGTAACGGCACGATACTTCCGGGTTGGATGACGTGTACCGGATAGAACTATGTGTCCGGAGCGTTCTATCTACGTGCTGATTGGTCCCTGAAGATGTCAATCAACCTGTTAAGGGTGTTTGCGCAATGTGCGTTAGCTACGCTGGAATAGTGTGTAAATACCGCGTGTCTCTCGTGCCGCTGGCCGTATTGTTGTATATAGGCGTATCCTAGGCGACCGGGGAGCGTGTCTCCGGCCGTTTGTTTTACAGCGGCTATTAGATTTGGAGCGTTATTGCGATCTGATTACACCTAGATGGCCCAAGTGGAGCAAAATAATCCGGAGGGAAGGGAATATGTGTATTTTGGAACGGGGTGCTGCCATTTACAAAAAGTGAATAAGTACATCATACATATAACAGATGAAAATGAAAAATAAAAAATAAAAAAATGCATTTTTAAATAAATATATGTCACATCTTACATAAAATTATGGAACTAGAATAGCCAAATTGATTATACTCTTGGATAATATATAATATATACATGGTAAAAACAATAACCATAAACAATAAATAAATAAATAACTAATGATCATAAACAGTGTTATCCTAAATTTATAAAACCCATGTGTATATATATATATATTAATATGTCTATACAAAAGTCATTATATATGGACATGTCTAGAAATAATTACTAATAAAAACAATTATAGAAACTTTATACGCTTAAAATATAAAATATAAAATATGCTAATTTGAAATATATGATTTACTAGTGTATATATGTATATGACTTGTATGAAGGATATGTAAAAGAAATTTGTTATATATAATATAATATAAATATATATATATATAAAAATATGTATATAAAAAAATTTTTTTGAATTTTTTGAATTTTTTGATATTTTGACAACAACAATAATAAAAGTATTGAATACAAAAATAATAAAAGTATTGAATACAATGTGGTGTCTCGGATTTTTTTCAAATTTTTTCAAGTACCTCGTTTAAGCCATTTGGTGTGAGTGTATTGAGTCTAAAAATCCAGTACATTTCTTTTTGCCTGAGTTCTTGTACTGATTTGGAATTTATATATTCTAGTGGAGTGATTCTCAAAGCGGTATGATCTCTATTATGTTCATTTAGAAAATGTCTCGAGACGCTGTGTTTCAGGAAACCGTTTTTGATGTTGCTGCGATGTTTGCTCATACGGTCTCTTAGTATATTAATCGTTCTCCCTATGTATCTAAGATGACAGGGACATTCCAGCATGTACACTACTGCTTCTGTTTTGCACGTTAGTCGTTGATTAATCTCTATGGATCCTCCTTCTCTAACTTCAACCTCTGTTCTTCCATCAGAAATATTTTCACAGCATTTACATTTTTTGTCACCGCACTTATGGACTCCTTTCGGTCCCCTCTGTATTTTCTCCTGCTTCTGTCTCTTTTTCCTTTCCTTTTTCGGACATGAGGGTGCTAGTATATTTTTAAGGGTTTTATTCCTCCTGAAGGTACATAGTGGCCTTTCTGGTATTATTTTTTGTAAGAACGGATCTTCTTGTAATAATGACCAATTGTTTCTCATGATTTTCTTTATATTACCAAATTGATTACTGTATTTTGTTGTGAAAGTTATTCCAAATCTATTCCTGGACTCGTCTTCTCTTTTTGTGCCCCTCTTTGATTTTTCCATGTTCTGTTCGTGGCTGATCTTATGTTCTTCAGTCACTTTCTTATAAGCCGAATCGATTACGGTGACCGGGTATCCTTTATCACGGAATCTATTTTTAATTAGTTTTGCTTGGTCTTCAAAATCCTCTTGGTTGGTACAGTTTCTTCTCACCCTTTTCAATTGTCCATATGGGACGTTAACTTTCCATTGTTTGTAGTGACAGCTATGGAAATCCAGATAGCTATTGGTATCCACAGCCTTGAAGTGAGTGCGGGTGACGATGTCCTGTTCTTTTGCTAATAACTCCAGATCTAAATATACAATTTTTTCAGAATCTATAGTATATGGTGAAGCTGAAACCAAACTCGTTTTCCATTAAATTTTTGATGAATATTTCGAGCTCTTGTTCTTCACCGTCCCAGATTATTAGCAGGTCATCTATATATCTTTTGTAAAGAATGATCCTGTTGTCCAAGAAGCGACTTTTTTCGAAGACTCCCATGACACAATTTGCGTCACTTGGGGCACAAATCGTGCCCATTGCAGTCCCCCTTATCTGCCTATAAAAACTCCCGTTATACGTAAAAAAATTATTATTTAGTATAAATGAAATAGCTTGTAATAGAAATTCTCTCTGGTTTTCTGGCATTAGAGGATCACCTTTCAGTGTTTCATTTATGGCTGAGATGCCTACCTCGTGATCAATATTTGTATACAGGGCTTCCACATCCATTGTGCACCACTTGTAGGAATTCTTCCAGGGGATCTGTTTAATAATGTCCAGTAGATGACCCGTGTCTTTAAGATATGATGGCAAGTTCTTCACGTATTTTTGTAATTGCACATCAATGTATTCGGACAGTCGGTTCGTTATAGCTTGCATGCCGGCAATAATGGGACGCCCCGGGGGGTTAAACACATCTTTGTGTATTTTAGGCACATAATAAAAATAAGGCATGCCTATAGGTGTTTCCACCAGGTATTTATACTCAGGTTTCAGGATGCATCTATCCCTATATCCTTCCTGGAGTAATTGGTGAAATTTCAATTTAGTTGTTTCTGTGGGGTCTTTACTTAGTTTTTCGTAATATTTTATATCCTGGAGAATCCTAGTTGCTTCATGATCATATTGTGCATAATCAAGAATAACTATCCCCCCCCCCCCCCCTTTGTCTGCGTTTTTGATGACTATATTTTCTTGTTGCATCAAGTTATTTAGGGTGACCCTCTGGGTCTTCGTGAGGTTGTCTGTCCTTTGTTGCATTTTCATATCTTTCTGACACATCTGTTTGAACTCTTTCATCACTTTATTGTAAAAGAGCTGTATATATTCCCCTTTTACTTCCACTGGGTAAAATCTACTCCTGGGTTTGAGGTCAGTGGCTATGGGGTCATCAATATTAAATGTTTGTTCAATTTGTCCCCCATTAGTTTGCCTGTCCTTCCCATTCATTTCTTGGATCACAAAATATCTATTAAGTGTTAATTTACGTATAAAAGTGTTCAGATCCACAAATAAGTCAAAGAGGTTAGAATTAGTGGTGGGGCTAAAGGAAAGCCCTTTAGCTAAAATATCCACTTCTTTCCGTCTTAACATGTAACTCGATATATTAAATATGCCCTGGCTCCTGGCCTCTTCAAAAGACACTATTTCTTCATTTGGGGGGTTCCTTTTGTTCATATTCCTCCTTCTACCTCCCCTTTTCCCCCTCCTAGTCTTTCTTTTTCTGTCCTGTTTGTTGGTCTCATTGGTAGGTAAAACTGGTTTATTTTGGATTTTACTGTTGGGTTCACACTGGATCTCTGAATTGCTCCGTATCTGTGGGGGACCGTGTTGTTCTTTGATGTCATTCTTAGGGAATTTCTCGCTGTCGTAGGGGGCATATGGTCTGTTGCTTTGTCTAAAAAAGCCCGGTACTCGTCCGTTGGTTTGGAGGTTTGTCCTCCTACGTTAGATCTCCTTCTATTCTCTGTATTAGAAATACAGAGATCCAATATGTCCGTTGGTGAATCTGCCATAGGCGATGTTAATAATGCACTTTCCACTTCTTGTGAAATTAATTCTGGTGTGAATGACATGAGTTCCTGAGCACACTCAGTGGGTGGATTTTGGTTTTTGTTCTTCAGTCACTTTCTTATAAGCCGAATCGATTACGGTGACCGGGTATCCTTTATCACGGAATCTATTTTTAATTAGTTTTGCTTGGTCTTCAAAATCCTCTTGGTTGGTACAGTTTCTTCTCACCCTTTTCAATTGTCCATATGGGACGTTAACTTTCCATTGTTTGTAGTGACATTTTATATTTTAAGCGTATAAAGTTTCTATAATTGTTTTTATTAGTAATTATTTCTAGACATGTCCATATATAATGACTTTTGTATAGACATATTAATATATATATATATATACACATGGGTTTTATAAATTTAGGATAACACTGTTTATGATCATTAGTTATTTATTTATTTATTGTTTATGGTTATTGTTTTTACCATGTATATATTATATATTATCCAAGAGTATAATCAATTTGGCTATTCTAGTTCCATAATTTTATGTAAGATGTGACATATATTTATTTAAAAATGCATTTTTTTATTTTTTATTTTTCATTTTCATCTGTTATATGTATGATGTACTTATTCACTTTTTGTAAATGGCAGCACCCCGTTCCAAAATACACATATTCCCTTCCCTCCGGATTATTTTGCTCCACTTGGGCCATCTAGGTGTAATCAGATCGCAATAACGCTCCAAATCTAATAGCCGCTGTAAAACAAACGGCCGGAGACACGCTCCCCGGTCGCCTAGGATACGCCTATATACAACAATACGGCCAGCGGCACAAGAGACACGCGGTATTTACACACTATTCCAGCGTAGCTAACGCACATTGCGCAAACACCCTTAACAGGTTGATTGACATCTTCAGGGACCAATCAGCACGTAGATAGAACGCTCCGGACACATAGTTCTATCCGGTACACGTCATCCAACCCGGAAGTATCGTGCCGTGCTACTTCCTGACATGGCACCCCGCATCTGACAGACGCTGAGGACGCCGACACCTGGTACACGTGCAACAAATGGGACGCTGCCATCCAAAAGTGAGTTTACTATATATACAGTGCATATGTTAAGCTGTCATTATTGTGCTTGAGAAAGTCGTTGTGTAAGGACGACGAAACGCGTTGCACAGAGGATACTAAGAATAAAAGTTTGAAGCAAGTGGTGTCTGCAGCCCGTCCCTGGTTCTTAGGTCCAAAAGGAGCGTGGGCATTTCTTTTCTTTTTTGCTATATCAGATGCGTTGTGACATAGCTGAGGGACAGTGCTATTGGTGCCGGAGCTGCTATAGGGAGAGTGTTAGGAGTTAGTGTAGGCTTCAAGAACCCCAACGGTCCTTCTTAGGGCCACATCTGACCGTGTGCAGTACTGTGGAGGCTGCTTTTTTGCAGTGTTGCACAATTATTTTTTTTTTGGTATATCGGCCGTGCAGAGCATTGCGCCCTGCAGTAATACTACAGGGACAGAAGTGGTGGTTAGGCAGGGAGAGTGTTAGGAGTTAGTGTAGGCTTCAAGAACCCCAACGGTCCTTCTTAGGGCCACATCTAACCGTGTGCAGTACTGTGGAGGCTGCTTTTTGCAGTGTTGCACATTTTTTTTTTTGGTATATCGGCCGTGCAGAGCATTGTGCCCTGCAGTAATACTCCAGGGACAGAATTGTGGAGGCAGGTACAGAAGACATATATTATTGATTGAATATACGCAGTGGGCCTTTTCAAAAAAATATTGGGCAAAAAATCTATTTGGCCTGCCTGTCACTGTGCTCAGTGTTCTGGGTCCGTGTGTGCTGGGTGTAGTAGTTCTACAAATAAATACGCAGCCAGCTAAGTGTTACAGCAGGCGTGCGCCAAATTATTTCCTGGCTCTGAAATCACTGCTCTGTTGCAGTTAATAACAGTGCAACACTCTGCAGTTGTGTGACACACTCCAGGGACAGAAGACATATATTAGTGATTTAATATACGCAGTAGGCCTTTTCAAAAAAATATTGTGCACAAAATCTATTTGGCCTGCCTGTCACTGTGCTCAGTGTTCTGGGTCTGTGTGTGCTGGGTGTTATAGTTCTACAAATAAATACGCAGCCAGCTAAGTGTTACAGCAGGCATGCGCCAAATTATTTCCTGGCGTTCCGTAAGCGAAGTCAGCCTCCAACCACAGGCCAATAAGCGGCACATTTAATTACAGCGTTCTGTTTCTGCATTACTGGTAATACAGCATGCTGAGGGGTAGGGGTAGGCCTAGAGGACGTGGGCGCGGCCGAGGACGCGGAGGCCCTAGTCCGGGTGTGGGCACAGGCCGAGCTCCTGATCCAGGTGTATCGCAGCCAACTGCTGCGGGATTAGGAGAGAGGCACGTTTCTGGCGTCCCCACATTCATAGCACATTTAATGGGTCCACGCGGTAGACCTTTATTAGAAAATGAGCAGTGTGAGCAGGTCCTGTCGTGGATAGCAGAAAGTGCTTCCAGCAACCTATCGTCCACCCACAGTTCTGCGCCGTCCACTGCTGCAACTCAGAATCCTCTGGCTGCTCCTCCTCCTTCCTCCCAGCCTCCTCACTCCATGAAAATGAGACATTCTGAGGAGCGGGCAGACTCCCAGGAACTGTTCTCGGGCCCCTGCTCAGATTGGGCAGCAGTGGTTCCTCTCCCACCACAGGAGTTTATCGTGACCGATGCCCAACCATTGGAAAGTTCCCGGGGTCCGGGGGATGAGGCTGGGAACTTCCGGCAACTGTCTCAAGACCTTTCAGTGGGTGAGGAGGCCGATGACGATGAGACACAGTTGTCTATCAGTGAGGTAGTAGTAAGGGCATTAAGTCCGAGGGAGGAGCGCACCGAGGATTCTGAGGAAGAGCAGCAGGACAATGAGGTGACTGACCCCACCTGGTTTGCTACGCCTACTGAGGACAGGTCTTCAGAGGGGGAGGCAAGGGCAGCAGCAGGGCAGGTTGCAAGAGGCAGTGCGGTGGCCAGGGGTAGAGGCAGGGCCGGACCGAATAATCCACCAACTGTTTCCCAAAGCGCCCCCTCGCGCCATGCCACCCTGCAGAGGCCAAGGTGCTCAAAGGTCTGGCAGTTTTTCACTGAGAGTGCAGACGACTGACGAACAGTGGTGTGCAACCTTTGTCGCGCCAAGATCAGCCGGGGAGCCACCACCACCAGCCTCACCACCACCAGCATGCGCAGACATATGATGGCCAAGCACCCCACAAGGTGGGACGAAGGCCGTTCACCGCCTCCGGTTTGCACCGCTGCCTCTCCCCCTGTGCCCCAACCTGCCACTGAGATCCAACCCCGCTCTGAGGACACAGGCACTACCGTCTCCTGGCCTGCACCCACACCCTCACCTCCGCTGTCCTCGGCCCCATCCACCAATGTCTCTCAGCGCACCGTCCAGCCGTCGCTAGCGCAAGTGTTTGAGCGCAAGCGCAAGTACGCCGCCACGCACCCGCACGCTCAAGCGTTAAACGTGCACGTAGCCAAATTTATCAGCCTGGAGATGCTGCCGTATAGGGTTGTGGAAACGGAGTCCTTCAAAAGTATGATGGCGGCGACGGCCCCGCGCTACTCAGTTCCCAGTCGCCACTACTTTTCCCGATGTGCCGTCCCAGCCCTGCACGACCACGTCTCCCGCAACATTGTACGCACCCTCACCAACGCGGTTACTGCCAAGGTCCACTTAACAACGGACACGTGGACAAGCACAGGCGGGC
Source organism: Eleutherodactylus coqui (assembly GCF_035609145.1). NCBI lineage: Eukaryota > Metazoa > Chordata > Amphibia > Anura > Eleutherodactylidae > Eleutherodactylus > Eleutherodactylus coqui. The sequence goes on from NC_089844.1 coordinate 160,434,434, forward strand.
AGGGCCACTATATCTCCCTGACGGCACATTGGGTGAATTTAGTGGAGGCTGGGACAGAGTCAGAGCCTGGGACCGTTCTCGTCCTACCCACCCCCAGAATTGCGGGCCACAGCTCGGTGGTGGTATCTGCGGCGGTGTATGCTTCCTCCACTAAAGCACCCTCCTCCTCCTCCTCCAACGCAACCTCTGTCTCGCAATCAAGATGTGTCAGCAGCAGCATGTCGCCAGCAGTCGGTGTCGCGCGTCATGGCAGCACAGCGGTGGGCAAGCGTCAGCAGGCCGTGCTGAAACTACTCAGCTTAGGAGATAAGAGGCACATGGCCCACGAACTGCTGCAGGGTCTGACAGAGCAGACTGACCACTGGCTTGCGCCGCTGAGCCTCCAACTGGGCATGGTCGTGTGTGACAACGGCCGTAACCTGGTGGCGGCTCTGCAGCTCGGCAGCCTCACGCACGTGCCATGCCTGGCTCACGTCTTTAATTTGGTGGTTCAGCGCTTTCTGAAAAGCTACCCACGCTTGTCAGACCTGCTCGGAAAGGTGCGCCGGGTCAGCGCACATTTCTGCAAGTCCCACACGGACGCTGCCACCCTGCGCACCCTGCAACATCGGTTTAATCTGCCAGTGCACCGACTGCTGTGCGACGTGCCCACACGGTGGAACTCTACGCTCCACATGTTGGCCAGGCTCTATGAGCAGCGTAGAGCTATAGTGGAATACCAACTCCAACATGGGCGGCGCAGTGGGAGTCAGCCTCCTCAATTATTTTCAGAAGAGTGGGCCTGGTTGGCAGACATCTGCCAGGTCCTTGGAAAGTTTGAGGAGTCTACCCAGGTGGTGAGCGGCGATGCTGCAATCATTAGCGTCACCATTCCTTTGCTATGCCTCTTGAGAAGTTCCCTGCAAAGCATAAAGGCAGACGCTTTGCGCTCGGAAACAGAGCAGGGGGAAGACAGTATGTCGCTGGATAGTCAGAGCACCCTCCTGTCTATATCTCAGCGCGGTGAGGAGGAGGAGGAGGAGGACAAAGATGAGGAGGAGGGGGAAGAGACAGCTTGGCCCACTGGTGAGGGTACACATGCTGCTGGCCTGTCATCCTTTCAGCTTGTATGGCCTGAGGAGGAGGAGGAGGAGGAGGATCCTGAAAGTGATCTTCCTAGTGAGGACAGTCATGTGTTGCGTACAGGTACCCTGGCACACATGGCTGACTTCATGTTAGGATGCCTTTCTCGTGACTCTCGCGTTACACGCATTCTGGCCACTACGGATTACTGGGTGTACACACTGCTCGACCCACGGTATAAGGAGAACCTTTCCACTCTCATACCCGAAGAGGAAAGGGGTTCGAGAGTGTTGCTATACCACAGGACCCTGGTGGACAAACTGATGGTAAAATTCCCATACGACAGCACTAGTGGCCGAAGGCGCAGTTCCGAGGGCCAGGTAGCAGGGGAGGCGCGAAGATCAGGCAGCATGTACAGCGCAGGCAGGGGAACACTCTTTAAGGCCCTTGACTGCTTTATGGCTCCCCAGCAAGACTGTGTCACCACTCCCCAGTCACGGCTGAGTCGGCGGGATCACTGTAAAAGGATGGTGAGGGAGTACGTAGCCGATCGCACGACCGTCCTCCGTGACGCCTCTGCCCCCTACAACTACTGGGTGTCGAAGCTGGACACGTGGCCTGAACTCGCGCTGTATGCCCTGGAGGTGCTTGCTTGTCCTGCGGCTAGCGTCTTGTCAGAGAGGGTGTTTAGTGCGGCTGGAGGAATCACAGATAAGCGTACCCGCCTGTCAACCGACAGTGCCGACAGGCTAACACTCATCAAGATGAACAAAGCCTGGATTTCCCCAGACTTCTCTTCTCCACCAGCGGACAGCAGCGATACCTAAGCAGTACGCAGGCTGCACCCGCGGATGGAAGCATCGTTCTGTATCCCCATCAAAAACAGGGAACTTTTCGCTTCATCAATCTGTGTATAATATTCCTCCTCCTCCTGCTCCTCCTCCTGAAACCTCACATAATCACGCCGAACGGGCAATTTTTCTTAGGCCCACAAGGCTCAGTCATATAATTTTTGTAAACAATTTTTATACGTTTCAATGCTCATTAAAGCGTTGAAACTTTCACCTCAACCAATTTTTATTTTAACTGGGCTGCCTCCTGGCCTAGTTACCAATTAAGCCACATTAACCAAAGCGATTAATGGGTTTCACCTGCCCTCTTGGTTGGGCATGGGCAATTTTTCTGCTGTACATTAGTACTGTTGATACACCAATTTTTGGGGGCCCTCGCCTACAGTGTTATCAAATTAATTTTTAGCCCACCTGCATTACAGCTGACGTTACATCAGCTGTGTTGGGCACTGCAATGGGATGTATTTATGTACCGCCGGTGGGTTCCAGGGAGCCACCCATGCTGTGGGTCCACAGGGAGTTGTAAATGCATCTGTGTCCACTTCTAAAGAACCCCAGTCTGACTGGGGCATGCAGTGTGGGCCGAAGCCCACCTGCATTAAACATGACATTATTACCTCAGCTGTGATGGGCAATGCAATGGGATGTATTTATGTACCGCCGGTGGGTTCCAGGGAGCCACCCATGCTGTGGGTCCACAGGGAGTTGTAAATGCATCTGTGTCCACTTCTAATGAACCCCAGTCTGACTGGGGCATGCAGTGTGGGCCGAAGCCCACCTGCATTAAACATGACATTATTACCTCAGCTGTGATGGGCAATGCAATGGGATATTTTTATGTACCGCCGGTGGGTTCCAGGGAGCCACCCATGCTGTGGGTGCACACGTAATTCCCATTGCGGAGTTGTACCTGCCTGTGACTATTTATAAAAAACCGCGGTCTGACTGGGGCATGCAGACACCTTGACAGAATGAATAGTGTGTGGCACATAGGTTCCCCATTGCTATGCCCACGTGTGCAGCTCCAGATGGAGGTGGCACAGGATTGCATTTCTCATTGCTTCTGTACAGCATTGTGGACTATCGCCCCACCCCTTTTAAAGAGGGTCGCTGCCTAGCCGTGCCAACCCTCTGCAGTGTGTGCCTGCGGTTCCTCTGGCAGATGCACTTATAAATAGACATGAGTGTGGCGTGGTATGAGGGCAGCTGAAGGCTGCGCAGGGACAATTTGGTGTGCGCTGTGGACACTGCGTCGAGCGGGGGAGGGGGGGGGGGGGTTGGGCAGCATGTAACACAGGAGAAGTGGCAGCGGAGTGTCATGCAGGCAGTGATTGTGCTTTGTTGGAGGTAGTGTGGTGCTTAGCTAAGGTATCCATTGCTAATGAGGGCTTTTCAGAAGTAAAAGTTGTTGGGGGGGGGGGCCCACTCTTGCCGCTATTGTGGCGTAATAGTGGGACCTGGGAACTTGAGATGCAGCCCAACATGTAGCCCCTCGCCTGCCCTATCCGTTGCTGTGTCGTTCCCATCACTTTCTTGAATTGCCCAGATTTTCACAAATGAAAACCTTAGCGAGCATCGGCGATATACAAAAATGCTCGGGTCGCCTATTGACTTCAATGGGGTTCGTTACTCGAAACGAACACTCGAGCATCGCGAAAAGTTCGTCTCGAGTAACGAGCACCCGAGCATTTTGGTGCTCGCTCATCTCTATTTATAACCCCTGTATTAGAACCACCCAGTTCAACTGGGTGTATTGTTATGCACAAGTGCGGTTCCACCCTTTGATAGCAAATCTTTGCATTGACACTATATTGTAGGGCTATATAATAGATGATCCAGAGGGTCATGTGATCATAATCCTACTCATGTAACTATCTCTCCGTGTCACCAGATAGATTCATATGCTTAATATGAATTCTGATGAAATGATAAATTCTTACTACTATTAGAATGGAAACTAAAACATCCTTAAGATGAATATTGGCTGTTTGAATGTCCTTTAGATGATCCGACACATCAGGGGGTATACACATGCCCCCTGACATATGACCTGATACGTCACTATTTGTCTTTAATTGGGCTTGACATGTGACTTGATCCATCATACAGTATATCCACCCTCTCACTTAGGCCCTTATAAGGTAGCACATATACATGCCCACTTATAAATCACATGACCTGATATGTCATAATCACATGATCTCCACAGCTACCGGAACGCAAGCCAGCACTCCAAATCCTGGAAGGTGCAGTGTATAATAACTGTTCCCGATGCTAATCGCGCTCATGTTCACTCCATAAATATCCCTTCATCCATGAGAAGCATCAAGGCTTGAAGAAGGTGTCTATGAACACAGAAACGTGTTGCCAACTCCTGTAATAGTATGTTTATGCATTATGTTTGTAATGTATCTGGCTTTTTAGCCTTTATTATTGTTTCATTAAACTGCTTGTGGATACCTGTATAGCCATTGGAACCACCAGTACTTTGCATCACCTACCAGGATTACAAAGGAGGTAATGGGTTGTTGAAAGACCCCCCTGTGAAGTAAGTTATTATTTGCATATCTATTATCTGTTGCCTGAAGCGCTGGGGTGTTTTTACACATTTTGTATCTACATTTTGCATCCAAGGTAGAGGCGGACCAACAGGGTTCTAGAACCTCCATGTCTGCCTATATCACATCTTGTATCCAAACTAGAGGCGGCCCAACAGGGTACGAGAGCCTCCATGTCCACCTGTATCACATTTTGTATCCAAGCTAGAGGCAGTACAACAGGGTACCAGAGCCTCCATGTCCACCTGTATCACATCTTGTATCCAAGCTAGAGGTGGCCCAACAGGGTACGAGAGCCTCCATGTCCACCTGTATCACATTTTGTATCCAAGCTAGAGGCAGTACAACAGGGTACGAGAGCCTCCATGTCCACCTGTATCACATTTTGTATCCAAGCTAGAGGCAGTACAACAGGGTACCAGAGCCTCCATGTCCACCTGTATCACATCTTGTATCCAAGCTAGAGGTGGCCCAACAGGGTACTAGAGCCTCCATGTCCACCTGTATCACATTTTGTATCTTGGCTAGAAGTGGCCCAACAGGATATTAGAGCCTCCCCTCAAGGAGTCAGTTTTCTGCAATAAATTATCCTTGTGTTCTGATATTGTAATAACTTAGTTATATCAACATTACAATCACAAATGTAAAGTTCCATTCCATTCTGACAACTCCTCCTAGGGGATTGATTTTTTCTTTACAACGACTGTTATGTTTCTGTTTCCCAGTTTTGTCATTTGCTCGATGCCCTGTTCCTGTCCTTGAACCAATACCAACCATTCCAGCCTTTTCCTGATCCTTACTGTGCTTGATCTTGTGTCCTGCTCTCTAAATGTATTCCTGTGTGTGAATTAAAGCCTTTATTTCATGAAGTATTTGCCTGCATCTGCCATTACTGCGAGGTCTCACCTTAGAGAGGACCACATCCACTCCTAGAGGATCCACACCGTCCACAAAATCTCACACAAACTGGCAGATAAAAGTCTGCTCTACACAGTTGAAATGGAAACTTGTTTAATATTTGCAGCATTGTGCTTGAATATGTTGTCCTGGAAGGCTCCAATTACGCAAACTATTATCTCTCAAAAACTTATCATTTGATTTTGTATTTGTTGCAGTGGTTCTGGGAATCATTTCCTTTCTAAATAATCTGATGCAGGTTATGTATGTGTTTCTCTATCTTCTGGCTCTGGTCGGAATGGTATCAGGTGAGACATGCTTGGCCTCACCTGTGGGTAATTTATCAGGACTTGCTTGGAGCTTAGCTCGTGTTTAATTTTCAGTCTTCCTCTGACTGTGATAGGCAGGTCCCTTTCCCAGGTTAGCTGTTTTCCTTGTTGTGGTTGTCTATATTACCATTGTCTCATGTGCACTGGCGTTTGTACTTCAGGTTATGGTTCCAGTGTATCCGGTCTGAACGCAACAGTATTGGCCTTTGGTCTGCCAAACCTCTTATTGTCAGAGTTTCCTCCAGTTTCCAAGTGCCTTTTGGTGGTATAGGAAACTATACTGACTCCTATCTTGGCTTCCTTGGCAATTTTTCGGTAGAACAGACCTATACTTCTAACAGTTATAATTTTCTATCGGTCTTCTTTGGTTAATTGCCTTTTTTGCTATTAAGATAGCAACATGTTCTGTCCTAAAGAGTAAAACTGTCCAAATCCTGCTCTAAATGGTGTTGTAATGCAGTGTGCTCCATCACTGGTTATATAAAATCAGAGGATTTGAAAGTAATCTACAAAAGTTAAGATAACTGTAGGAACAGTTTGCATCAAATTTCAAACCATAATTAGCTTTCTGTGCTGCCTCACAGGAGCTGTCTGTGGTGCTCCCTGAAAAAAGCTCTTTGGTTAAAATCATTGATTCAGACTATTGTGTTTCAGGTTAAAATTTTATAATATTTTTACATTCTTAAATATGTTTCAACCTTTGAACCATTTTACGCTATTTTCTGGACTTGAACTGTGTTAACATAAAAAGTAACTGGAAAATTAAGGTGTTGTCATGTTTCCTTTAAACATGCTATAACTGTAAATTAAAAATATAGGCTGGAAAGAAGGATTGGGATAGAAAAGCGTGCACACATGCTAACACCAAAAAAAAGTGAATTGTGAATGGGACTCATGAGCAGACATAACACAACAACTGAAAAAACTCCAAAACCTTTACCTAGCATACCATTACACATAGACAGATGGAATGGCTACAGTATGTACGAGGTATTGGTTCATATTTTAGCCAATATACTTAAGCCTACAAGCCCGCGACAAGGGTCCTCATTGTCTTTTAGGTCCATACTCTAACAAGACAACTTCTCCATACTTCCTGCCTGCAAGCAGGGTGATTGTCTCAATAGGGACAGCCCCATGCTGGAATCTAGGGGCCTGGCTAGCCCTAGATGGTAAATGATCAAAGCTGAACAGGACATTGTTCACACCAACACACAAAGGGAATGCATAACACATGGAAAAAGACCCTTCACACCACATATCTGGCCACATGGACAGACACACAGAACATGTCGCTGTTTACACCAGTACACACTGAAGAGGACTGCTCACCTCATGTCTGGACACCTGCACAGACACACAGAACACATCGCTTTTCACACCTACAGAACAACATGCATGAATGCAAACACCAGGGTATTGGGGAACCAGCATCCACTAGCCAAAGGAGCTGATATTTATGTGCACCTGGTATTTTGCTGGCTGGGGAAATCCACACATAGCCAGCACAAACATCCCGCACCTGTGGAAGTGTGCTCCTGGAAACCCATAGAACTACAGGTTCCAGGAGCACAACCTAACAGGTGTTCCAAAACATTCGGATGGTAGTGTATGTTACGGGTTTTTAACAGCAAATATACAAAAATACCTATACAGCTGCATAAACAATGATAAAAAAATTGCAATTCCTTATTAGGAAAATGATTAAAAAGCACCAAGCCCAAGCCACAAATACTGCCACATGATTATTTCTGATACATTTCGGATTACATGTCCTAAATCTTAGCCGTCACCAAATGGTATAACGCTCTTATAAAAGAGAAAAGAGCGTTTCTGACCCCTGTCCCAGGCCTCTCACTAGCAAAAGCCAGACTCCTACTGTACACTGATGATGGGCAATAACCCGGAAACATCTGTATGTACATGGAGTCTGGCTTTGCTTTTGATTCCCAGTCATTGTAAGAAGACTTGTATAAAAAGTCCCACTTTGACTCGAAGGAATGCTGCCTTTCAATAGGTGGCACTGTGGAGGATTTATTCCATCTCCCTTATTTTCAAATGGTATAACCCACACTTCTATAGCTACAAATAATTAAAAACACATTTGTAAAATAACAGCCTAATACCTGGGCAAGTTCTGAAAGTTTTCTATGCTTCCACCTTGGCTGTCGGCACATAGCAGTGACATAACAATTACATGACAGAGCATCACAAGTAGTTGACAAAGACTCATAAAGTAAAAATGTTGTATGTATTGATCTGTCGTTTGAAGGAATAAAATAATTTTCTTTGTACACCAGGTATGCTGTCACACCTATACTCTTCAATGACAGATCAACACGTGAGAAAACACATCACATGATCGCACGGTAATATAGTACATGCTGATACTTAACTGAAGATTAGTCCACATCTCAAAAAGGCCAATCTTATGACCTTGGGAAGCATATATATAACCAATCAAATATGGGTAAAACACCATATATTAGAAAAAAACAAATGTATGGTCAAAAACACACAATTGTGTTAATATTATAAAGGAAACAGGTAAATATTAATTATTACTTTCAATAGTGCATGATGTCCTCACAAAGGAATGGCTGCCTTCAAGTGTAAATATGGTGGAAATCAACATATCACAGCTGCACAACTCATCCAAATATAAATAAAACCATTGGAAACCGTTCACACTGAACCAGCGGAACTGCAGAGCTGCTGAATAGATCACAAGTATACATGATTTTAGCTAAAACCGACAAATGCATACTCGTAAGTAAGAAAAGGAACATGAACGCATGTCCTCACGTTAAATATTAACATATTCCACGGCTTCAGCAGCCTAAAGAACATATGATATAGCCATTCCAAACCAGTAGCCCATCCCCAATGTTTCCATCAATTCACTGCCCACAAACATGCATATGATTTAACTATGGTAAACACACATGAAATGTGTACTGTTACCAAAAACCATGCATGCAATTCTCATTGAAAACATAGATATATGTACACAGGCTCCAAAAATAGAAAGACGATTGTTGCAGCTTCCATATCCATATGCCAAAGCAAGAACATATCATTACTATACCAAATGCAGTGGATGGAAATTGTCTACACACCCCGGTTACAATGCCATGTTGAAAAATGCAACCAAAATGAATCATTTCAGATTTATTCCCACCTTCTATGTGACCCATTCTATTGAAAATCAACCTGAAATATTTCAGGTTGAAAAAAAAAACTTTGGGTCACTGTTGTACTGAAAAGTGAAATTCCTCTCAATCTTCAGCTTTTTAGCAGAAGCCTGAAGATTTTGTGCCAAAATGGACTGATATTTGGAACTGTTCAGAATTCCCTCCATTTTGACAAAAGCCCCAGTTCCAGTAGCAGAAAAACAGCCCCAAAGGATAATGCTGCCTCCACGATCTTCACTGTGGGTATGGTGGTCTTTTGGTATTATCACCAAAAAGTTCCCCCTTGGTCTCAGACTTTCTGATGTTCCCAGCCCTTTAGTAGATTTTAAAGTTCTAGTTTAGAGATGAGCGAGCACCAAAATGCTCGGGTGCTCGTTACTCGAGTCGAACTTTCAGTGATGCTCGAGAGTTTGTTTCGAGTAACGAACCCCATTGAAGTCAATGGGTGACTCGAGCATTTTTGTATATCGCCGATGCTCGCTAAGGTTTTCATTTGTGAAAATCTGCAAAACACAAGAAAGTGATGGAAACAACACAGAAACGAATAGGGCAGGCGAGGAGCTACATTTTGGGCTGTATCTCAAGTTCCCGGGTCCCACTATTAAGCCACAATAGCGGCAAGAGTGAGACCCCCCCCCCCCACTGTCAGCATAACGATCGTTCTCCTCTGCCACAGCTGTAACAGCTGTGGCAGAGAAGAACGATGTTAGCCCATTGAATTCAATGGAGCCGTCAATACAGCCGACTCCATTGAAAGCAATGGGCTGCCGGCGATCGCGGGATGAATTGTCGGGAAGGGGTTAAATATATAAGCCCTTCCCTGCAATTCATCCAGAAATGTGTAAAAATAAAAAATATATATATACTCACCTGGTGCCGGCAGACGGAGTTCAGCGAGCTGCCCCTGAGCCAATCAGAGGCAGCCCTCACTCACCCATTCATGAATTCATGAATGGGTGTGAGTGAGAGCTGCCTCTGATTGGTCAGGCTGTGACCAATCAGAGGCATCTTATTCAGCAGGCGGGGATTTTAAATCCCCGGCTGCTGAATACTACTTACAGCTGTTCAGAGCAGTTCAGGAGAACTGCAGCCTGCCGCGCTGAACTCCGTCTGCTGGCACCAGGTGAGTATATATATATTTTTTATTTTTACACATTTCTGGATGAATTGCAGGGAAGGGCTTATATATTTAACCCTTTCCCGACAATTCATCCCGCGATCGCCGGCAGCCCATTGCTTTCAATGGAGTCGGCTGTATTGCGGCTCCATTGAATTCAATGGGCTAACATCGTTCTGCCGGGACAAGGTAAGTATATATATATTTTTTATTTTTACACATTTCTAGATGAATTGCAGGGAAGGGCTTATATATTTAACCCTTTCCCGACAATTCATCCCGCGTATGCCGGCAGCCCATTGCTTTCAATGGAGTCGGCTGTATTGCCGGCTCCATTGAATTCAATGGTCAGTGCTCGTTTAATCGAGACGAGTATCGCGTGGTGCTCGTCTCGAGTAACGAGCATCTCGAGCACCCTAATACTCGAACGAGCATCAAGCTCGGACGAGTATGCTCGCTCATCTCTATTCTAGTTCCTTTTCCCCAATTTAACAAATGGGATTTTTTCTTTGGATTTTTATTGTCTGTCAATATAACATAAAAGAGCCTGGTATCTGATTTGTTCCCAGTCTTTTCTGAGGTTAAATTGTGAATAATTATATCAGGGAGTTGTATGCTATGGATAGATGTTTTTTGTAGAAAGTAACTGATTCTATAAAAAGTGAATAGTTCTTTTTGTGATAGATGGTATTTGGAGCTAAGTTTTATTAAAGGTCTTATATCGTTTGTGGCCAGTAAATCATCTTTCCGCCTCAAACCCCCTGTCTTCCATTGCTTCAATGCTAGGTCTGGCAGAAAGAGGCAAAGAAGGTTTTCCGAAACTATCAAATAGAACTAATCTCAGCGAAAGGTCACTCCATGCCTCTATTGATGCCAACATAGAGGGAGACATCCCTGGGATCTTTAACATTAAATCCAGCAATTTAGATACACTTGACAATGACATTGCATACAAGAGTGCTTGACCTGAGAGACCACCCACAAAGCTTCTTTCTATACCAGTCTGGTTCTGCATGGCTGCCCAGCAATACATTTTTTAGATTAGGTATATCCGCCCCACCACACTTGCGATGTAATGCTAAAATATATAATGCTAAGTGTTTTTTTTCCCCCACCCCAGATATAATTGTTTAATTGTTTCTGTAAATTGGATATGGAAGGATTTGAGATTGGAACGGGAGGACTCTAAAATAATACAGAATCTTAGGTAGAATTTTCATCTTGTATGACATGATCCTGCCATACCATGTCAAATTCAATTTAGACAGGTAATCAATTTCCATTATGTCATACTGCAGGAGCAATCAAAGCATTGCATGTTGTAGTCCCCCAGGGGGGCTTAAAAGAAAAGGGAAAATAAGACCAAAAAAGTTTTTTGTATAAAAAATATAGGGTAATAAAAGTTTAAATCACCCCCCTTTTGCCATATCTGTAATAAAAAATCTAAATCATAAAATAAAAATACATGTTTGGCATCGCAGCGTCAATAATAGTCCGATCTATCAAAGTAGCACATTATTTTCCCCACATGTTGAACGTTGTCCGAAAAAAAAATAAAGAACGCAGAAAATGCACTTTCAGTTACCCTGTCTCCCAGAAAAAACGCAATAAAAAGTGATCAAAAAGTCGCTCACACAACTTTGTCGACAGAAAAAATTAAAAAGTTACTGCGCGCAGAAGATGGCGACAGAAAATAATTGAAAAAAAATTCAATGTCTTTGGAAAAAAAAAAGAGTAGTACAGTAAAAGAAAAACTAGACAATTTTGGTATAGTTGTAATCGCACTGACCCATAGAATAAAGATATCATGTGGTTTTTGTTACAGTTTGTGCGCCGCAGAAACAAGACGCACTGAAAGATTTTACTCTACTTTTTACTCTAATTTTTTTAAAAAGTTTTTCAGTACATTGTATGGTACAGTAAATGGCACTATTTAAAAATACAACTCGTCCTGCAAAACACAAGCCCTCATACAGCGACGTCAATTGATAAATAAAGGAGTTACGATTTTTTTGAAGGGGGAAAGAAAAAACGAAAATGGAAAAAAGGGGCTGCGTCATTAAGGGGTTAAAGAGTCCAACAGGGCTCCGTCTACCAACACCCTAGCAGTAGGGGATGAGTACAGAGCCTGAACAGCACGAATCCCACTCTCTTCCAGTCCATATCTCTTCAAGGCCTTAAAAGCAAATTCCCAATGGACTCTGTCAAAGTCCGAGTGTAATGAATTTAGAATTCTCCTCGTGCCATCCAAGGCCTGCCTGCCCCTAACAAATCCTATCTGATCTGAATGGAGGATCTTCAACAGTCTATTACCAAGGGTCTGCGTAAATTTTTACATCTGTATTGGGCAACGATATAGGCCTGAAAGTAGCTGGGTTATTTAGTTCTTTGCCAGGTTTAGGCAAAACCACTATTGTTGCCTGGAGTATCTCTTCCGGTAATTTTCCCCTCTGCATAGCAGTGTTAAATGTGTTTATTTGGCGGAATATTACTGTGATTCCTTGGGGCACTGGTTAACAAGCCCCTCGGGGAGAGGCAGGGGCTGGGACAGGCGGTAGCTTGCCTGTCGGTGGACCACCACCTGAATCCTATTACGCAAGTACAAGATGTCGTTCAAAAAATCTTTCTGGTTTTTACTATGCACTCTTGGTAAACAAAACTTTCAAGGGTGCACCTATACTCTTGGTAAACAAATCCTTTAGGGGTTCACCTATACTATTGGTAAACAAATCTTTCAGGGTTTCACCTGCACTCTTGGTAAACAAATCTTTCAGGGGTTCACCTGCACTCTTGGTAAACAAATCTTTCAGGGGTTCACCTGCACTCTTGGTAAACAAATCTTTCAGGGGTTCACCTGCACTCTGGGTAAAAAAATACTTTGTTTTAGAATGGGTTGTTGAATTGTGGAGATGTGTAGAAGTACTGGCATCTGAGTCCCCTTTATGCCCACGTTTGTGGCTCATGAAATTTTGTGACGGAGGTGGCATGGGATTGGAATTATGATCATACATTAATTTATCAGCAATTCTCATCAGCATAGTGGGATATCACCCACAATTTCAAAGAGGGTCGCTGCCAGGCCTGCCAACCCTCTGCAGTGTGTGTCTCCGGTTCCTCCTCATCCAATACGCACTTATAAATAGATATGAGGGTGGTGTGGCTATCAAGCGACCGTGTGGACAGTTGAATGCTGCGCTGTGGCCTACTGAGTAGGCGAAGGGGTGCACCTTGCCCTGTCTGGGATGGAGACAGCTGGATGCTGCACTGGGAAAAAATTTAGTACACTGTGGACTACTGAGTAGGCAAAAGGGTGCGCCTTACCCCCTCTGGAATGGGGACAGCTGGATGCTGTGCTGGGAAAAATTTCAGTACGCTGTGGACGCAGGCTCGTGTCTGCGTCCTGGCGGGGATTGGACAGCAATGCCAGCATGTAACACAGGAGAAGAGGCAGTGGTGTCACCCGCAGGCAGTGATTGGCCTTCGTTGCACCTAGTGTGGTGCTTGGCTAAGATGTGCCAGCGTGTGTGCCTTGCTGATTATGGTCTGGACCAACTAAATTGTTAGGGGCATGACCACCAGGCTCTTGCCCACAATTTGGCTTAATAGTGCGACCTGGGAGCCTCAGATGCATCCATGCATGCTGCCCCTGCCACTCCCTATCCGTTTCTGTGGTGTTTCCATCACTTTCTGATGTTTTCAGGTGAATCACACACCCCCACTATGCAGAGCATCAGTCACCTTGAAAAATGCTCGAGTCTCCCATTGACTTCAATGGGGTTCGTTACTCGAAACGAGCTCTCGAGCATTACGAAAAGCTCGACTCGAGTAACGAGCACCCAAGCATTTTGGTGCTCGCGCATCTCTAATCCCCCCAAAATTTATATACCAACCCTTTGTGTCACATATTTGTTTATCTATGGCAAAAGTAACATTATCTTTAAAATCAATCATTACCACTGCGTGATTTTTAGGAGAACAGGCAAAAACCATTTTCTGAAAATTCTTGTGTGTCATGCGACTACTATCTCATTCTAGCAAATGAGTTTCTTGGATACATACAATATCCGCGCTGTAGGAAGATGCTTCCTTCCAGATGGCGTGTCTTTTGTATGGAGATTTTAAGCCATTGGCATTTAAGGAAAGATTTTTCAAAGCCATGTTGATGGTGGCGATAGATGACCTTGGTGACCTGGGAAATTGTGGAAATTAAAGATGCCTGAAAAAATACAACAATGTTGGAACCAAACATAAAACTCCTTCAAAATTTCTTCCCCAAATAAAGATGAGCCAAAGATGGAAAATGGCTTACGGGGAAAGCAAACATGAAAGTACATAAGGAGAGCATAGCAAGGCAAAGCTTGTATGATCATTTGGGGGTGAAAGGTCCGGCATAAATGGGCAGGCACTCATGTAGTGTGCATGTAACAGCAGGGAGAGGGAGCAGAGAGCGAAGCCTTCATTCCTGAGTGGAAGCATTACAGGGGACAGACTGTTGTCGCCTCTTGGGATCAGCAGAGTCCTGTAGAGGTACTTCCCATGATTTTAGAGATTGAGCAGTGGATTCCGGATTGTAGAAAATATGTGTTTCATTGTCTTTGGTATCTACAATTTTAGTGGGGAATCCCCATCTGTATATGATACCGGCATTCCTCAGAGCCGAGGTCACATTTGCGAAGGCCTTCTTGCCTCATTGGTTGCTTGTGAGAGGTCTACAAAGAGGCGAATGTCAGCATAAGGAATCGGAAGCGATGGTGATTTTCTAGCCACATTCATTAGGGTTTCTTTAGTGTGATAATAATGAATGCGCATAATAATGTCTCTAGGGCTGTCCACTTCAAGAAATTTCGGACACAGCAGTCAATGTGCTCTATCTATCATTAGTTCCTGATCAGGGGTATTGGGGAGGAGTTTTCTCATGAAGTGTATGACATAATTGTGGATTTCAGTGAAACTTTCTCAGGTACTCCCCTAATCCTAATGTTGTTGTGCCTGTTTCTGTCTTCAAAACCTACTAATTTGCTTTGAAGTTTAGAGACTTTTTCTTCTAGATCATAGTGTGCGTCGATAAGGGAATTGTGCAATTCAACTATTTCCTCCATTTTGTTTTCTGTTTTGTCCATTGTGTTTTTAACTTCAAGGACAGATGTATTCATTTCTGAGGACAGGCTTTTTTATATCCGATTGGATAGTATCTCTAAGGGCCATCACTATCTCTTTAATGTACAGTTCAGTGACCGGTCTATTAAGTGCTGACAGGTTTTCTATTCCCTTCTCCCCAGCTTTTTCAGTTAGCATCACAGCGATGTCATTTATTTCATCTGCAGAAGACATCTTCTGCCTCTGCTTTCCTAGGCTGCTGGTGGGGGAAGAAGAAGAGCAGCCTAGTGACAGCATGGTTGGCGCCATCTTGGAAAATGTGAGCCCTGCATTTGTGCCCCCCTACTAAACCAACCCCTCCACGTCGGCTGTCTTTGTCTGCTGCAGAGAACTGCCTTTAGTGTTGTAGTCCCCATCGGCAGCTTTCTGGGTCCTTTCCTCCTCTAGCACAGGTTCTGTTCTGCTGCCCCGCTCTCCCTCCAGGGAGCTGGGAAACAGAATGTCGCATGCGGCCATTGCAGCAGCGGTCCCGCGTGCTGTGAGGAACGTTTCCAATTTAGAAGGAACGGATTTAGAAGTCTTCCTCTTGGACATTTTCCTTGTCTGGGATGTTGCTGGGTCATTCTAGCAGCTTTCCCCTCCTCTGCTGCAGCTGTGTAACACTGAAGAGTGCCCTTACTGAGCGCAGCTCAGACTATTCCAGCCGTCTCGGTGCCTCTTCAAGCCATGCCCCCAAGGATAGCAATACTCTTGATCTGGTCTTCCTCTATCTCTCTGCTTCCCACTACACTAACTCCCCTCTCCCACTCGCGGACCATAACCTCCTCTCTTTCTCTGTTAAGCTTCCTAGCATCTCTCCAGACCTGCCTACCTACCATAAATACAGGAACTTTCAGGCCGTTCACACCCAAAACTTTGCTGAGTCATTACAGTCTTCTCTATCCCCTATCTATCTCCTCTCCTGCCCCAACTTAGCTGCCACACATAACAACAGCACTCTCAAACATGCAGTGGATGAAGCGGCACCCCCCGTGACTCAAGCCATCCAATGCAGATTTCGGCAACCCTGGCGCATGCCTCAAATGTAGTTCAAGGTGTGTTGAATGGCTGTAGAGAATGTCACTATCTTGCAACCCTAGACAACTCTTTCACACATTCCACTCCCTTCTAAGCTTTAGGGTGCCTACTAGAGATGAGCTAACCTACTCGTTTCGAGTAATTACTCGATCGAGCACCACGATTTTCGAGTACTTCAGTACTCGGGTGCAAAGATTCGGGGGGCGCCGGGGGGCGGGGGAGGCATGACGGAGCGGGGGTAGCAGCGGGGAACGGGGGGGGAGCCCTCTCCCTCTCCCCCCACTCCCCGCTGCAACCCCCCACTCACCCACGGGGCCCCCCGAATCTTTTCGCCCGAGTACGGAAGTACTCGAAAATCACGGTACTCGGGCGAAAAAGGGGCGTGGCCGAGTAGGCTCGCTCATCTCTAGTGCCTACCAATTAGCATTTTTTTCCTCTAGCGATGCGAGATTCAGTGCTTCGCAGCACAGATAAAACACTGCAATATCGCTCATTGTTTACAATGGAGCCGGTGGCAGCAGCACCAGCTCCATTGAAAACATAGGGAATACATTGCGGCTTCTGCCACAGCTTTGACAGCTATGGCTGAGGATACCTTTATTCCCGTGGGGACCGTGGCTCTTCTCTCTTCATCAATGAATGGCTGAGAGCTGCCTGTGATTGGCTAAGTGCTGAGACCAATCACAGGCAGCGTTCAGGTGTCAATCAGTGCCTGAGCGTTGCCTGTGATTGGCTGAGTGCTCAGCCAATGACACCAGCGCTTTCTGAAGACAGGGATTTTTCAGTCCCTGGCCTCTAGAACACAGAAGACAACTGCCGTGCCAGGGGGAGAAGAGCCGGACGGCTCTTCTAGGTGAGTATAATTATTTTTTTTAACCTTTTTTATAGCTAGCCATGATTTTCATGGCAGGGCTTATATTTTATGCCCTTCCCCGAAAATCATTGCTGCAGGGTTGCCGGCAGCCCATTGCTTTCAATGGGGCTGCAGAAGTGCCAGCCTCATTGAAAGCGCTGTAGAATATGTTGGAGGGGACAACATATACAAAAAACACTGTTACATGTAGTAATCGATTGATGGAAACAGTAGGGATGAGAGGCTGGCTCCAGCAAGCTCACATCCTACAAATAATGGGGTGATACAGAAGGTAAAGGGGCTTGAGATGTGCACGGTATGGCAAGGTGGAGAGTGAGGGATGCTAGACACATAAGCAATGGTCAAACATAAGCCGTGTGGTGGCTGAATCAGTATGACTGCAGGGAGCAGTTGATTGAGGCTAGCAGGGATTGCAATCAGTAGGACAGGGAGCATGTTATCAGGTGGAATAAAGAGGGGTTCAGTTTAGGGGATATGGTTTGCCTCCCTGAAGAGGTGCATTTTTAGAGCACGCCTGACGTTTTGTGTTTCGGGGATACCCCAGGTAGTTTTGGGTAGCGCGTTGAAAATTTTGAAAAAAAAATGTCATTTTTTTCACATTTTCAATTGCAATATCTCAAATATGTGCAAACATACTGTACAAATTTTTGATAAGATATATATTTTCATGTGTTTAGTTTATTCTGGACGCACTTTTGAAAAACTTTAGGTTTTTTTAACCATTTAGGAGACGTACAAATTTAACATTGATTATCAACATTTTGAGGAACAATTTGATTTCCTGCACCAAGCCAAGATTGCAAGGGCTCATAGGTGTCAGAATGATAGATACCCCCACAAATGACCCCATTTAAAAAACTACACCCCTTAATGTATTCACTGAGGGGGGTCATGAGTATTTTAACCACACAGTTTTTTTCAGGAGTTAATGCAATTTAGAGGAGAAAAAATAAAATTTCATATTTTTGCAAACGTCATTTTAAAGACAAACGTTTTTCCTATAGTACACATGAAAATGAGAATTTGCACCCAAAATGGATACCCCTGTTTGTACTGTGTTCAGACACATACCCATAGTGGCCCTAATCTTATATCTGCATGCACAACGGGGCCCAAAATGAAAGGAGCAGCCAGTGGCTTTCAGAACAGACATTTTGTTTGAAGGCGTTTTAGGCCCCATTGCCCACTTGTAGAACCCTTGAGCTGCCAAAATGATACAGAACCCCCACAAATGACCCCATTTTGAAAACTAGACCCCTTAACAAATTCATCTAGGGGTGTACTGTGTATTTTGACCCGTAAGTCCATGTGTTTAAGCCCTAAGAGGCCTTTCACCCAGATGCACATTATTCCACAGGATGCGGCACAATTTGAGATCACGTAAATCTGCACCAAAATATGTACATCTAGGGGCAAAAACACATGGGGCATGCGCTAATGATCCCCACGATGGAGCGTATTAGCGCATGAAACTGTTTTTTTGCAGACTGTTCAAATTCTCTGCTATTGCATGTGAGTTTGAAAAAAAAAAGCGGGAAGATAGGTCCTATCTTTCTTGCACATAGTATTAATGTGTGAGAATCCGATAGTGGAAACAAAGCCACGTCAAATCAATGCTTTTGTTTCATCCTGTTAGGCGGCCATGATTCTCAAAACAAATGCACAGTACACTGTGCAATTCAGTTAAGAAAAGAACAAGCTGTTTAAATCAGGGCCTGGGTGCGTTCAACGCACATATGTGTATGCCTTGCATGTGCAAAAAAGTACAGTAAACTACACAGACGCATCCATAGATCAACTTCATTCACATGGCAAATGCATTTCATTGCAGTGTATGTCTGCATGAAGGAGCCCCCAGAATGGGACAAAGCTAAATTGAGATTCTAATGCTAGAAAAAATAATACTTGCCCTATCTTTCTCGCACATAATTAGTACTATGTGTGAAAAAGATAGAGCAGGACCAAGCTTCCTGCTTTTTTTTTTTTCAAACTTGCACGCACTAGTGTGGAGTTGGAATAGTCAGAGTCTACTAATTCATCAGCAGCAGGCTCTGGTTCACCCCACCCAGGACCTCGGTCTCTGCCCACACCCTCACTCAGATGCCCGCATTCACGTTCACGTCCTCGACCCGTACCCCTACTCTTCATCATGTAGGATAAAGGATAGAGCAGGGCCCAAATAAATTAACCCACTGTATAGCGCTGAGAACTGGGGCTAATTCATCGCACACAGAGACTTGTAGATACCAGAGGCTCTATGCTGTGACAGAATAAATTAAACCGCTGTATTGCGCTGATATCTAGGGGTAATTTACCGCTCAGAGAGACTTGCAGATAAGAGAGGCTGTATGCAGTTTCAGAAAAAAATGAACCAAATGTATAGTGTGGAGAACTACGGCTAATTCAATGCACACAGAGAATGGTTGATGTGAGATGCTCTGCACAGGCCCAGAAAGAATTAACCCACTCTACAGCGATGAGAACTATGGCTAATTCACCGCACACAGCGAATGGTGGATGTCAGATGCTCTGCACAGCCCCAGAACAAATGAGAAATACGGATAATTCACCGCACACAGTGAATAGGGGGTTGTGAGATGCTCTGCATAGGCCCAGAAAAAAGTAACCCACTCTATAGCGATGAGAACTATAGGTAATTCACGGCACACAGAGAATGGTAGATGTGAGATGCTCTGCACAGCCCCAGAAAAAATTAACCCACTCTACAGTGGTGAGAACTACTGGTAATTCACCGCACACAGTGAATGGGAGATGTGAGATGCTCTGCACAGCTCCAGAAAAAATTAACCCACTGTATAGCGATGAGAAATATGGATAATTCACCGTACCCAGCGAATGGGAGATGTGAGATGCTCTGCACAGCCCCAGAAAAAATTAACCCTCTCTATAGCAATGAGAACTATGGCTAATTCACCACACACAGAGAATGGTAGATGTGAGATGCTCTGCACAGCCCCAGAAAAAAAATCCCACTCTACAGCGATGATAACTACGGCTAATTCACCGCACACCGCAAATGGGAGATGTGAGATGCTCTGCACAGCCCAAGAAAAAATTAACCCAGAATATAACCAGGATGCTTGAAAAAAAAATGGTGCACTACTAGTCCCAGCCAGCCAAAATGGTAATGCACACATTAAGGAGTAGCCCTAAGAAGGACTGTTGGGTTCTTGTAGTCAGGATTCCTGCCTAACTGCACCCCACACTAACACTTTCCCTATCTCAGCAGCACTTTCCCTAACCTCTGCCAGCATGCGTCTGGGGAGAGCCACGGGCAGGACCAGTTTATGTACTCACGGTCACCTGATCCTGCCAGCCACTCACTGCTGTAGACCTTCAGAGAGTTGGCACACCACAGCAGGAAGTGGTAATGCCTTCCCTGCATGTTTAGTGGCTAAAAAATGGCGCTAAACATGCGGAGAGGGGAAATGAAATATACTCCAGCACCGCGTGGTGCTCGACTGGAGTAGAGAGCATCTCGAGTAGTCTAATACTCGATCGAGCATATAGCTTGGACGAGTGTGCTCGCTCATCTATAATGGTTAGGTAACACAAACACCAGACAAATGAAGTAACATTGACCCAGACAAGGTAATACATATAATAATACACGGTCTGTGTGATTGTTCTCAGTAAGAGAAACCAAGTAATCTTGTAGATATGACACCTTTTAATGACTAACAAAAATACATGATGTTAACTAGAGATGAGCGAACGTACTCGGATAAGCACTACTCGTCCGAGTAATGTGCTTTATCCGAGTACCTCCCCGCTCGTCCTGAAAGATTCGGGACGCGCTGCGGAGCGGGGAGCTGCAGGGGAGAGCGGGGAGGAACGGAGGGGAGATCTTTCTCTCCTTCTCTCCCGCCCGCTCTGCCCCGCTCCCCGCTGCGACTCACCTGTCAGCAGCGGCGCTCCCCGAATCTTTCAGGACGAGCGGCGAGATACTCGGATAAAGCACATTACTCGGACGAGTAGTGCTTATCCGAGTACGCTCGCTCATCTCTAATGTTAACCCTTCCATAAACTCAATGAGAGACAAATGCTAAATGATGTGTATACATGTGATCAGATACGCTTCTTCCTTCGCATCTCCCACCTAGAGAAAATTAAATGTCCAACCAAACTGTTGGCATTCCTGCCGAAGCGGATGAACGCATGGGGTTCTCTGACTAGAAGATATTATAATGTTCTCTCAGGGGATAGCATAGGGAGAGAGCATAAAAAGATCCACTTAGTAAATTGTGGAAGGTACCTGAATGTAGTATTTTCCCCAGAGCAATGACTGGTCTCATTTGAATGAGCCAGCAAATCCATGCTTTCCACGCTTTCCGCCAACCTCCTGCAGACTCATTATAAGATTCTAACTAGATGGTATTACACTCCTTCAAAGGGGGAGCAACAAATGTTGGAGAGAATGTGGACAAGAGTGTATGCTGTTTTATTTCCTTTGGGGATGCCCCCTCTTACAATCCTTCTGGAAAGAAGTTATCCAAGTTATCAAATATGTAACAGGTACCATTATAGCATGCAATCCTCCTCTCAGCCTCCTGCTTATTCGGTGTAACTGCATCCCACGGGAATAAAGAAAGTGGGTCTGCCACTTCCTACTAGCAGCTAAAATACTTATAACAAGGAAATGGAAATCCCGTGCCCCCCCTAATCTGAAAGAATTATTAGACATGATAGCCGATCATTATACCTATGACAAAATTTATGCTAGATCTAATAACAAATTGGACAAATTTAATAACATCTGGAGCCCATGGTTGCGATATGTGTTGTTGTTACAATGTTGAGTTAAGTTATGATTCAATTCATATCTCCCAAATCATCTGGATTTAACAAATGTTAGTGAAATAAATATGACTCCATGTTCTATCCTATGCATAGCCATTTTGTGAGCAAGTAGCCATCTTTGGTGTCAATTATTTTGTGCTTTTCCTTTTACAAGATTTGCTAAAATGTATTGAAGAATAAGAAGGGACCCCGATGATTAGAACATTCCAAGGCCCTAGATTGAATGTCTTGGGTCATTGCGCCCTGTTCTCCTGTTTCTCTCTAAACAATTATTGTATTCTGAGAAGTTAATCATGCTGGATTCTACTACGTATGCGCTGCTTTTCCTTCAGCAATTTAGATATTAAATTCCTTATCTTGCATGTTTATGTTTCTTTGACAAACAGTAATAAATGACTTATAATAAATACAAATTATTGTAATTAGAGCACGTGCCTGTACGTAAACTGCTGTGTGTCAGTCAATAAACAGATTACTTTGGATGACATCCCATGCTGTGTGATTTAATGTTAGTCTCATGAACTCAGCTTACCTCTAATAATTGAATTGGGACCACAATAGCATATCGTATAGCAAATATTGGTTTTCACTAACACAAATATTATGCAAAAAAATGCTAGATAATTTCTGTATTATTATTTCAATAATATAGATGCTTATCAGTTGAGCATAATGTTTCTTTTTGTATATGCAATGTATTTTGAAAAAATCCTTGATACAACTGTAAGTCTTGGAAAATTTCTTATAAATCCAATAAAAAATATTTTGAAAAAAATACATGATGTTACAGCAAGCTTTCGGGTCTTCTATTGACCAGCCATAATGCAAAAATAAAACAGGTTTGGATGGGACACATATAATATACAAATGCAGAGACAACACCCTTTTTGATCTAAAGACAAATGTTCACACACAGAAATTTGAGACTGTTTTGCACTCAAAACACCAGACAAACTGAGCAGATGGATAAATACTTAATCAGTCCACTGAGCTCAGGTCTACAACATTTAACAACACAGACACATTAACACCCCAGAGGGTAGACATTAAAGGTCTGGAGTGTCCCTACTCTGGGACATTACACTAGTGCCCGCTCCCTCACTGCACCTCACCTGCTACTGCAGCAGCAGCTAAGGTAAGCCAGTGATTGGCTGCAGTGGTCACATATCTCTTGTTTCTGTGACATGATCACTACAGGAGGAAACACAGAGCAGCAGTTTCCCAGATACTAGAGTGGCGGCCGGGTGCATACCTTAGCGGGGAGACTGTGAGGAATCAGATGGTTATCAACGGCAGCTCTACTGTCCCTCCCTGGAATGTCCAGAAGTGGCCTAGCCCAACCAGCGTACAGTGACAAAACAATAACAGTAGCAATAAAATTGTGTCGTTTAAATGTTCTCGTGACACCAGTACCTTTTTTGATGTAGTGTTTCCAGTAACAAAGAAAGTAAGAGTACAAACCAGCTTTGAGACAGTAAACCAAAAATACAAAGTTTACTGTGGTGTGGTAGTTTTCATCTGCCAGATTAGGGCAGAGAAGGAGATAGGGGACAGGGAGGACTGAATGACCTCGACGAACTGTTGTGTGTGGACGGACTTGAGATTCCTAGAGGTGCGATAGGAGGGTTAGGGAAGATGCTAGGGTGCCTGATGGAGAAAGAGCGGAGGTTGTGATCTGAGAGTGGAAAGGGGGAGTTAGTAAAGTGAGAGGCAGAGCAGAGATGGAGGAAGATTAAATCAAGAGTGTTGCCCTTTCTGTGAGTGGGTGAGTCAGAGATTAGTGATAAGCTGAGGGAGGAAGTAAGCGTTAAAAGCCGGGAGGCAGATGAGGAGCTGGGGTCATTAGTAGGGATGTTGAAATCGGCAAGGATGATGGTTGGGATAGGAAAAGGGGGAACCAGGCAGCAAAGTGGTCTAGGAACAGGTGGGTGGGACCTGGGGGCCAGTAAATAACTGAGACATGCAGGGGCAGTGGGCAGAAGAGTCGCAGGTTGTGGACTTCCAATGACTGGAAGGTGAGAGAGAGAGATGAGGGAATGCCCTGGAAGGTACAGTTAGGCGAGAGGATGACGCCTACTCCTCCGCTGCACCTGTCATCTGATCTGGGGGTGTGGGAGAACTGCAGGCCATCATAGGACAATGCAGCGGGAGAGATAGAATTGGACCGCTGTATTCACTTTTCGGTGAGGGCAAACAGGTTAAAGTGTTTGGTGGTGAAGAGGTCATGGATAGTTAGGAGTTTGTTGCATGTGGATTCGGAGTTCTACGGGGCGCATTTGAATAGGGCAGGGGGAGCATTTTAGTAGAGAGCAGTATGGGGTGGGCTTGGGCCCTGGATGAAGCAGCACCACCTGTGACCCGAGCCGTCAACCGCACACCACGGCAACCTTGGCTCACGTCCCAAATGCGCTTCATCTGGCCATGCTCTAGGTGTGCCGAGCGGCTGTGGAGAAAATCAAAGCTGTCCACAGACTTCCTACACTTCAAATTCATGCTTAAAACTTATAACCTAGCCCTTCACCATGCCAAACAAGTTTATTTCACCTCCCTTGTCACCTCACTATCTCACAACCCCAAACGAATCTTTGAGAATTCCACTCCCTCTTCAGCCCCAAAGAACCAGCCCCCATGACGGATCTGACTGCTGGAGAATTAGATGCCTATTTAAAAGAAAAAAATAGAACAAAGAAAAAAAAAGAACAAAAGTAAATCTCCAAAAACTGCATGGGTAGCCCCCATCCCAGTCTCTTTAGCACTGCATCCAGCACCCACTTACTTTCTATGCTAGAACCAACAACAGAGGAAGAAGTCTCCAGGCTGTTTTCTGCTGCATGCCCCACCATCTGCGCTAGTGACCCTCTCCCATCTTCCAGTCCCTTTCCCCAGCTCTTATTGCTCACCTCACCACAATTTGCAAGCTCTCCTTAACCTCTGGCACCTTCCCCTCCTCATTTAAACACTCCATCATATCGCTTCTGCTCAAAAAAAACAAACCTTGACCCGACCAATGCTGTCAACTACCGACCAGTCTTAAACCACCCATTCATCTCCAAATTACTAGAATGCCAGGTCTACTTCCGCCTCACGTGCTTTCTCTCTGACAACTCACTCCTCGGCCCCCTCCAGTCCGGTTTCCACTCTCTACACTCGACCAAAACTGCCCTCACAAAAGTATCAAGTGACCTGATGATGACAAAGTCAGGAGGTGACTACTCTCTACTAATCCTCCTTGACCTCTCTGCTGCATTTGACACTGTCACCCATGACCTCCTTCTCACTAGGCTCCACTCTATTGGTCTAAAGGACACTGCTCTCTGCTGGTTCTCCTCCTACCTCTCTGACTGCTCTTTCAGTGTCTCCTTTGCTGGCTCTATCTCCTCTCCACTTTCTCGCACTGTTAGGGTACCCCATGGCTCGGTCCTTGGTCCCCTTCTCTTCTCAATCTATACAACCCCAATTGGACAAACCATCCACAAATTCAGCCTCCAATAAAATCTCTACGTTGATGACACTCAACTATACATCTCTTCTCGTGAGATCTCTGAACCATTCCTCCAAAATATCACTGACTGTCTGTCCGCGGTCTCTAATATTATGTCCTCCCTTTTCTCAAACTTAACCTCTCTAAAACTGACCTTCCAGTCTTTCTGCCTTCCAACCAACCTCCCCTCAACATCTCCATTCCAGTGTCTGGCACCATCATAACCCCCAGACAGCATGCCCACTGCCTTGGGGTCACACTAGACTCTGACCTCTCCCTTATCCCCCATATCCAATCTCTGGCCCAAACATGTCACACATTCCACAGAAATATTGCTAAAATATGTCCGTTCCTCACCACGGACACGCTAAAGACACTCTTGGTTGTCCTCATCCACTCCCGACTCGACTGCTGCAACTTGCTATTCATTGGCCTGCCCCTGCACCAGGCTCGCTCCACTCCAATCCATACTAAATGCGATAGCTAGGCTCATTTTTCTATCCAGCTGTTACTCAGATGCCTCTGCACTATGCCAGTCACTGCATTGGCTGACCATCCACTGCAGAACTAAATTTAAACTTCTTAACCTCACCCACAAAGCTCTCAATGGCACCGCACCCCCCATACATCGCCTCCCTCCTGTCCGTACACCACCCAATCCACTCACTTCGATTCGCTAACACTCTCAAACTAAACGCCCCTCTAATACGAACCTCACATGCTTGCCTACAGGACTTCATCAGAGCAGCATCTATCACCTAGAACACTCTACCACAAGACATCCGGACAATTCCCGATGCCTGAAATTTCAGACAAGCCTTCATAACACACCTCTTCAGGGAAGCATAACCAAATCCCCTGACCTAGTCCCCTGCCCCTCCCAATAGCTCTTACGCCTTCCACTCTGCCTATTACATACAACCTCTAGCTCTGTACTTCCTTACCGCCCCACCCCGTTTGCTATCTAATAACGGATTTCCATATGAAATCCCCTACTGCCTGTGTTACCCATGCCTCCCCCACCTTGTGCCTCCTGTACCACCCCCACCCCATTTGTTAAAAAAATTATTGTATCTAACATTGTAATTCTTGTATTGTTTGCATTTCTCCCATGCTTCAAAGTGCTGCGCAATATGTTGGCACTATACAAATAAAGATTATTATTATTATTATGACTTCAGGCTTGTAACATTAACAACAGTTCACACTTTGTAGAATTCTTAGAAAACATGCAATTCAACAGTTCTCTTGAGCAGCAAAGACAACATATTAGTATCTTAGGTTCTCTTCTGCACAGGAAGATGGGCCGCCTGTCTAAGTTATTTGGGGGTACTTCCAGACAGGTATTTATGGAGGAATGAAGGGGGAAAAAATGTGAGAGGCTGCGAACAGGTGGAGGTGCGTGAGTGGCTGCAAACGGGATGAGACTTATTTGCAATGTGACCTAATCAATCTTCACTACTTCCACAAGTAAATTGTAAATCCCCATTAGGATGAGCTCCATGCCTGACAATGCCATCCAATGTGCTACTTGTGTAATTTATGCGGTCATTGATCAGCCAATCAAGGGTGCATACTGTTGCGCAAGACGTGTGCTCGTTGCATATTTGAAAGCCCGAACCCTGGATCTAAATGTGTGACTGGCAATACTGAGATCCATTGGCAATATGGAAAGGAATTTGTTTCTAACTGAACATGAACTCGCTTGGGTGGAGGCGGATGGCAGTACGGAAGACCAGGGGGAGCAGGCAGCTAGCTGGGTGACAGAAGGGGTAGATGGAATAGAACCAGGGAGGCTAGTCTTCAACTGGTGCAACCCTACAAGTTTTCAACGTTGGCAGATGAGGGGGAAGCCATTACAGAGCCAGCACCCCTGCAGCACGACATGCCCTCTGAACGCCAGGGAGATGACTGCTCCAGTGAGAATTGGATGGGGAGCGTAGGGCAGACCTAGGATCCTAGCTTAGGACGAGGACCTCCAAGGTAGTTTTCTCGGAAATACTACCTGCACCACAAGCCACATTAGAAAGGCAGCAGGATCTTAGAGAGGAATTGGGTGAGGCGGGCACACCTTCTTTCATAGTTTGCATCACCAAGATCAACTTTTAAAAGCTTTTTGGGCTTGGATAACTGCTTAAATTCTTTATCACACGATCACTGAGCTTAAAGGGTGCAACACCTAATGCAAATAACCAATGCTAAGGACATGTGATCACCTTACTTAAATATCGGTGTCTTCTAGACTCTCATGAAGCATTTTGATTCCTCCAGTACTTTTCTTGATTTGCCTTTTACAGAAAAAAAGATGTTCTACTTGGCAAATATATTGGGGGTAATATCGTGATATGTGACACTGTAGGATGGCGGGGACAGCGTGATATATACATGGTGGTGCCTGTATGTCATTCACTACTGGCCTCCAAGGGAAATTTCCCAGAGAGACACATTACATGTGGATGTAGAGTGATCAAAACACCAGAGTGACAATCCCACCAAACAGCCCCAATAACTTCAGATTTCTGTCTATTTCAGCCACTTCCCTGCAGTGCACTTCCTTATCAGCCACCATCTTGGGAGTGAATTTTTTTTAATTTTCAGTTTTACATCAATCCCAAAAAGTATCAGAAGTAGCTGAGGCTATACCATTTCTGCCTGCTGTGGGATAGTTTAATTATTATTATCTTCTATGCTCACCTAAATCAGCTACAGGCCATAAGTATATAGTCAGGCGGATGAGCTGTAATTTCTTCTATTATACCTGTGTGACAACAGCTGTGTGATTATCATCAGTAACTGTGATAAGAGAGCTGTGTCCAGCAATAGGCAGTTTCAGTGGTAGGCGCATATAACAACATCACACAGACTGAGAATCTGACTAGAAAACAAAACACACAACCCCAAATAGATCTGAGCTGGTCAGAATTGAGATCACATGACCATCTAAGGAGGAAGAGGCTAGAAGATTCAGACAGAAGTAACTATCCAATTTCAACCTAGCCGACTTATATATAATGGTGGTGGTTGTGTGTGTGTGTGTGTGGGGGGGGGGGGGGGGGGGGGGGATGGTGGAGTTGGGATACCTACGTACTGAATGAAAAGAAAAAGATTCACTGGAGTGGCCCTTATTAATAATAACTCTTGCTTATCAGTGTCCCCTTATGTTCCCTCCTTTCCCCTTGTATGACACACAACATATTGTCATAATAATAAAAATAATTTATACCATGTTTATTAACTAACAGTTTCACACAAAGTCACGTAGTATGTTACACATGATATATAACAGTATACAATTAGTTTATTTCAATATACAGAATACATAAATATACACTTTTCTGTCCAATGATTTTTGATTGTATTTTCAGTAACATAACATACAGGTGTAATTATGGTTGTGGACATCAGTATTAAAGGGGTTGTCCCGCGGCAGCAAGTGGGTCTATACACTTCTGCATGGCCATAATAATGCACTTTGTAATGTACATTGTGCATTAATTATGAGCCATACAGAAGTTATAAAAAGTTTTATACTTACCTGCTCCGTTGCTAGCGTCCTCGTCTCCATGGTGCCGACTAATTTTCGCCCTCCGATGGCCAAATTAGCCGCGCTTGCGCAGTCCGGGTCTTCTCCTCTTCTCTATGGGGCTCTGTGTAGCTCCGCCCCGTCACGTGCCGATTCCAGCCAATCAGGAGGCTGGAATCGGCAATGGACCGCACAGAAGCCCTGCGGTCCATGGAGACAGAGGATCCCGGCGGCCATCTTCAGCAGGTGAGTATGAAGACGCCGGACCGCCGGGATTCAGGTAAGCGCTGTGGGGGTTGTTTTTTTAACCCCTGCATCGGGGTTGTCTCGCGCCGAACGGGGGGGGGGGGTTTAAAAAAAAAAAAAACCCGTTTCGGCGCGGGACAACCCCTTTAATTACAAAGGATAGATTATACATTCTTACACAGCATATGGGCCGAGTATGCAGATTTTTTACATAGCCTGTAATGTTGGGATTATTTTATTAGTAACATTGTTATCATTTGAAACAAGAAATAACATTTAACCAGTGTGCACCATAGTGATAGTTATTGAGAGGTTGAGTTTTTAGATTAACGAAGGACAATGGTTAAGCTATATGTTCTATTTGTCGGTGAAGGTGTCTAGTTTCCCACCTTGGACTGCTAGCATTATTTCATATAAGCAGTTGCTTGAAGCTATCAGTATGATATCTTCTATAGAGATGAGTGAGCATACTCGTTAAGGCAAACTACTCCCCGCCCCCTGCCGGCACCCGAATGTTTAGAGATGAGCGGGCAGGTACTCGAATAAGGCACTACTCACTTGAGTAGTTTGCCTTATCGAGTATGATCGCTCATCTCTAATCTTCTATGGAGGATATTCTATTGCTTTTCCAGTTTCATGCTAGCATAAGACAAGAATCATGAAGAACATGGCCTATAATAGTTCTAAAATTCACTGGGAGGATGTCAATGCCGAGAAGCAAAAGGTCCAGGCCCGGACTACTTTTTATTTGGGGTGAAGAGGCGAGTAAATTCAAGAGACGGAGTACTGAGCCCCATAGACTAGAAATAAGTGGGCAGCTCCAAAAGATATGTAAAAGCGTGGCCCTAACCCGCAGCCTCTACAACATAGAGGTGAGGTGTCAGTAAAGATATGTGCAAGTCTGTACGGGTGTGGTACCACCTAACTAGTAATTTAAAATATTGTTCGTGGTGGGAAGACTATGTAGTGGATTTAATGGCCCAGTTTATAGTGATTTGTCAATCCCAAATAGAGAACTGGCTCGCTAGGTCTCTTTCCCACTTGGGGAAGTGCCCGGTTCTCTCCAGGAACTTGTTATCTGACAGGAGTGTGTACATTTGTTCTGTGTTTCTTTGTGAAGTATTCATGAGGTTCAGTATCTGGTCCCCCAAGAACATTGGTATGCGGACGTGTGTATCTGTGTAATAGTGAAGAAGGTACAAGTTGGCCGTGGTGATAAAAGTCCAGGACTCATTTGATTCCTGAGCAGGACCATGCTTCAGTGGACAGGTTAGGGCTTAGATGATTTAGTACTGAGAAGGGGACGGGAGTTTTCTGATTGTTTTGTGATTCCATGTTTTTTGTTAGACATTCTTTCCATGCGGAGAGAGTCGCTTGTACTGAAAGTATAGATGGCAGTTCCGAAAGAGAAAAATATTTATGGAATGTCACTAGATATGCCTTACAATCCACAATTTGTGTTAAATGGGATTCTATGAGGCCATGCTTTGTCGGAGTGGGAGGTGCATAAAAATTTGGATTGGTCTACTAGGAATGAATTGTGGTAATTCTTCAGGTTAGGAAGGCCCAATCCTCCGTGTTTCCTAAACTTAGTCATTGTATGGAAAACGACCCGGGGTTTTGATTTTTGTCAGATGTATGCGTTTATTTGTTTGTGGAAAGAGGAAAAGATTGTTAACGGGATAGGAATCAACCCTTTGCAATCCAATTTTGGATTCAGGGTTTCCTAGGGGGCTTTCTCTTTTTGCTATTATACAATGGTGCCATCTGCTGGCTGGAGCCAGTACTGCAGTACATGACATACTGGAGAGGCCCCTGACAACAGAGCGGCCAGTAATCTATAGTAAGAATACCCTGCCGGACGTCTTCCGACATCAGCGCTTTACAGCCTTCAATCAGAGTGTCTTTAGACGTCAGACAGTGGATTGGAAAGGGTTAAGAGCGTTTTTAAGTGATACAGGATCTTGGGGAGTATTAACATTTTGTCTATCGGGATTCTTCCCATCCAACTTAATTCTGAGTGGCTAATTTGTTTAGTTCTTTTTGTATTGACCTTAAAAGGGGGGAAAGTTGGCATCTACCAAGTCACTGGTTTTGGAGGTGAATCGGATTCCTAGATAAGGAATCGACCTCAGGCTCCAGCGAAATGGGAAATTAGTAATTAGGTAGTTTTGGGGTTTTGGTGCTAGATTAATTCACATCATTTGAGATTTGGTGAGGTTAATTTTGTAGTAGAACAAAGATCCAAATTAGTTCCAAGGAAGAGTGGCAGCATAAGTGATGCTAAAATATAGACTTTATTCCTCCAATATGCGCAACGTTTCAACCTATTTGGTCTTTGTCACGCTTTGTGAGCGTGACAAAGACCTAATAGGTATATGAGAATGCTTGGTCTGGGCAAGAATGTGTGTAAGTGGGTGAGTAACTGGCTCAGTGATAGAAAGCAGAGGGCGGTTATTAATGGTACAGACTCTGAATGGGTCACACAAACTGAGAATTTGACTAGAAACTGAATACATAACCCCAAGTAGATCTGAGCTGATTAAAATTGAGATCACATGACCATCTGAGAAGACAGTGGCCAGGAATTTCAGACAGAAAGAAATAACTAACCAAATAACACTAGCCGACATATTTTGGGGGTGTAGATAGTGGGGTACTGCAGGGGTCAAAATTATAGCAGTCATTGTTACATTTGGGGTACCACAAGTGTCAGTATTGGGTCCTATTCTCTAATATGTTTTTAGAAAATATAGAAAATATCAATATTTGCAGATATTCAGGGGACAATACAGAGCTCTCTCCCATCATCTATTTATACCCAGGACTGCGACTGTAACAAGGGGGCACCCTCTGCAGCTAGAGGAAAGACAATTTTTACACAACATAGAAAAGGCTTCTTTACTGTAAGAGCAGTGAGAGTATAGAACTATCTGACTGAGGGTTTGGTGATGGCAAACTTACTAATATAGTACAAGATGGGCCTGGACCCTTTTCTTGAGCTTCACAATATTACATGTTATATTACAGATTACTGAGAAGGGACAGTGATCCAGGGATTATTCTAATTGCCAGATTGGAGTTGGGAAGGAATTTTTTACCTAATATGAGGAAAATTGTTTTTTTTGTCTTCCTTTGGATCAACAATGCGGGGTGGGAAGAATAATAGGCTGCAGATCCGGCAGAAAATACTGGAAGAAAAAGCACTGCATACAAGTACTGAAAACCAGGCAGCTAAACCGAATGGGCCCCATTATAGTCATTTGGGTCCGTTCAGCGCTGTTTCATTCCATCATAAGACGGAGCTGTCATTTTGTCAATGACGATTTTGCCAAATCTGTCATCTTTCTTTATTTCTCTCAGGTCTCCCATCCGGTTTTCTGGGATCAACTCAACACGATTCCAGGCTGGCTTCATTACTAAAAAGAGTCCTGAGGTCTTATTTTCTGTGGGGGCTTTACACACAGAGACGTGTTCGTTTTTGGTTATGGATAATTTATCCGTGGATGTTGTTTTTGGTTTACTCTGGTTAAAGCTCCGCAATCCCCAAATTGATTGGGTAAATTCTGAGTTAGTACGCTGGGGGGGGGTTTCTTGTCAAGATCATTTAACTCATGTACTTTTCCCCTCCATATCAGGTACCGAGGTTTGCCTACTCTCATACATTAAAGAATTTGCAGATGTGTTCTCTAATCGTTTGTCTGAGTCTTTGCCTCCACACCGAGAGTGGGATTGCAGGATAGACCTCATTCCGGGTAGCAAGATCCCCAAGGGAGGGATTTATAATTTGTCTGTTCCCGAACGTAGTGCTATGAAGGAATACATTACTGAGAGTCTGAATAAGGGACACATCCGTCCCTCTAAATCACCCACTGGGGCGGGATTACTTTTTGTTGAAAAGAAAGATGGTTCTCTCCGTCCCTGCGTGGACTACCGCACTCTAAACGAGATCACGGTTAAGAACCAGTGCTCGTTGCCAATTATTCCCGATTTGCTCAATCAGATTGTTGGAGCCCAGTGGTTTTCTAAGTTAGATCTTTGAGGAGCATACAACCTGATTCGTATAAAAGAAGGTGATGAGTGGAAAACTGCGTTTAATACGTCCTTAGGGCATTTTGAGTGTTTGGTCATGCCTTTTGGCTTGTGTAATGCTCCTGCCATTTTTCAGAGTTTCATGAATTCTATCTTTCATGACATTTGTGGGTCCTTTTTGGCGGTCTATCTTGATGATATACTGATTTTTTTCCCCCCGACTGGAAAACACATGTAAAACACATACATATCATGTTATCTCGTCTTCGCACTCAGAACTTATTTGCCAAGTTTGAGAAGTGTATTTTTGGGGTTCAAAAGATTTCCTTTTTAGGGTATGTAATTACTCCTACTAACATTCTAATGGATTCTGACAAAGTCAAGGCTATTTCTGAATGGGCACAACCTACCAACTTGAAAGCCTTGCAACGGTTCTTAGGGTTTGCGAACTTTTATCGTAAATTCATAAGGAATTTTTCTACTATAGCCAAACCTTTAACTGATATGACTAAAAAAGGGGTGGACTTTAATGCTTGGTCGGTAGAGGCAGTCCAAGCCTTTACTCAGTTGAAGAAGTACTTTTCTTCGGCGCCAGTTTTAGCTCAACCTAATTTTAATCGGCCATTCGTAGTGGACGTTGATGCTTCAGGGCATGGTGTGGGTGCAGTTTTGCCGCAGGAATTCCAAGGAGGCTCTGGCTTGCAGCCTTGAGCTTTCTTCTCTAAGAAGTTCAACCCAGCCGAGCAAAATTATGATATTGGCAATAGGGAGTTATTGGCCATAAAATGGGCCTTTGATGAGTGGCGACATTTTCTTGAGGGGGCCTGGCATACAATTACAGTACTTACAGATCATAAGAATTTAATTTACTTGGAAACGGCTAAACGCCTTAATGCCTGACAAGCCAGATGGACACTTTTCTTTTCTCGATTCAACTTTATGACTACGTACATTCCGGGTACTAAGAATGTCAAGGTGGATGCCCTGTCGCGCAGTTTTGAGGCACCAGATTCTATGGAGTGCCAACCGGTAAATATTTTACAACCAGGCACGGTAGTGGCTACTCTCTCCTCTAGCTTGGCAACTCAACTTCAAGTGGAACAACAGACAGTACCGGAAGGTCTTCTGGAAGGGAGGTTATTCATTCCCAGTACCTTGAGATTGGTGGTTTTGGAGGAAGTGCATTCGTCAAGATTAGCAGGGCACCCAGGCATTCGAGGAACCCTGAATTTATGTTTGCGTCTTTATTGGTGGTCGCAAATGTCGCGGGATGTTAAGAGGTTTATTAGGGCCTGCTCAGTTTGTGCCCAAGGGAAGGCTGTTCGCAGACGTCCGGAGGGTCCGCTTCTGCCTTTACCAATATCAAACAAACTGTGGTCGCACCTTTCTATGGATTTTATCACGGACTTACTGGAATTTAGATTACTAAATTTACTAAGATGGCTCACTTTGTTCCTCTTAAAAAAACTACCCACTGCCTCTGAATTGGCCACCGTTTTCATTAAGGAGATTGTTCGGTTACACGGCATTCCCATCAACATTGTTTCTGACCGTGGTGTCCAATTTGTAGCTCAGTTTTGGCAAACTTTTTGTAAGAGGATCGGTATTGAGTTATCTTTTTCCTCTGCCTTCCATCCCGAATCTAATGGGCAGACTGAACGGATGAATCAGGAATAGAGATGAGCGAGCATACTCGGTTTGGGCGTTTTTGCACTCGAGCACCGCCTTTTCCGAGTAACTGACTACTCGGACGAAAAGATTCGGAGGGCGCCGGGGGTGAGCGGGGGGTTGCAGAGGGGAGTGGGGGGGGGGGGGGAAGAGAGAGAGCTCCCCACTGCTACCCCCCGCTACACCATGCCGCCCCCTGCCCCCCGACTCCCCCCGAATCTTTTCGTCCGAGTAGTCAGTTACTCGGAAAAAGCAGTGCTTGAGTGCAAAAACACCCAAACCGAGTATGCTCGCTCATCTCTAATCAGGAACTTCTCCAATACCTTAGGTTGTTTGTCGGTGACAACCCCAGTCGTTGGGCAGAATTCTTGGTGCTAGTAGAATTTGCCATTAACAATCATGTAAATTCTGCTACTAAGAAGGCTCTGTTTTTCTGTAATTTTTGTCTGCATCCTCAATTCTCAGTTTTCAATTTTCTTGAATTGAACGTTCCGGCGGTAGAGGATCGTATTCAGGAATTTCAAAAGATTTGGAATAATGTGCGTATTAATATCGAAAAGGCATGTAATGAAATGCAGGATCGTAGCAGAAAGAGGTGCACTATTTCTCAGCCTTTTTCAGTGAGTCAATTGGTTTACTTGTCTACCAAGAACCTCAAATTAAAGGTACCTTCCCCTAAGTTCATGCCTCGGTTTGTGGGACCATTTGCTATTACTCGGGTCATCAACCCAATGGCCTACGAGTTAGAATTGCCCAAAACCTGGAGAGTCCATAAGGTATTCCACAAGACATTATTGAAGGAATTCATTCCTGCGGTGGTGCCCACCGCCCACCCTCGTTCAGGGAGAATTAGAGTATGAGGTGGAGAGGATATTAGATTCCAGGATGCTTCATGGTTCCCTTCAGTATCTCATTGCATAGAAGGGATTTGGTCCGGAGGAATATTCTTGGGTTCCTGCCAGAGAAGTTCATGCTCCTCATCTTGTGCGCTCTTTTCATAGGAGGTATCCTCAAAAACCTGCTCCGATTATCGGGGTCCCGGAGATCCCCCGTAAGAGGGGGGTAATGTTAGGAGGAAACTTACCAGCAGCGCGGTTGGGTCTCGGCAGCACGCCAGTCCAGCTGCGGGGGTCCAGCCACGGCGTTCTTCCTTCCGGGTCCGGCGCCGGTTCCCTTAGGGCGGCCGCGCGGCTCTGGGAGCCTTTTCTGATGTGAGTGGGTGGGTCTTCTTTCTCCACCCACCAGAATGTCATTGGCTCCGCCCCTTTGCTAGGGATAAGAGGCAGCAGCTGGCAAGTTTCACTTTTTCCTCTATAGTATCAGGTTATCCCTAAACAGTATAGGGACTGCCGCCCAGTTGTCCCCCTGGGTTTAGCCAGGGCGAGGCAAGTAGGTAGGGTCAGAGGTGTGGGTGGTTTTTAGGGACTTCCAGTCTTATCTCTGTACCCGTCTAACACTCTTTATATCCACATTTAGTTGTTGAATATAATATGACCTCTCCCAAATGGTCAACCCAAAGGAGAATTGTGTATTTTCTGATATTTGCATTTTTTCTGGCATTTTTGACTATGGCCAAGCTATCACCAAGAGGTGTGATACGAGTCATTGGGAAGAACACAAAGGAAGTGATATGATCAGCTGCCCATTCACTCAATCAAAAATGCCAGATTCATCCAAAGCTATATTTCATTGTAACATATCAAAATCCCACATCAGTGTTTTGTGACTAACATTTTCTCTGGGGCAAAAACAGGAATGTACTGACATGTGGTGGACAATAACCAAATTAGTATCATCTAGGTGGGGTAAAAGAGTGACCACAGATATGAAAGTTCACACTAACTGCTATAACCTGTTTCTGCTATAATGTACGCCCATTTCTGGAGTACATTATAGTAAATGTGACAGGCTGTGCGTAGCCCTGCCCCGTAACACTAAGCCCCTCCCACTTTTTTATTAAAAAGTAATGGGACCCAGTATAAAAGCTCCAAAAGTTGCAATTTTGGCACACGCATCAAAATTGTGAAAATATGCCCTTGTGTGTTCACACTCATATCACTACCATTCTGAGCTCCCATTGTACTCATAGGAAAACGAGAAAAGAAAAACATCAAGAATAACATTAGAATAAGGCCACTCTCGCACGAGTGTCTTTTTTGCTGCATATTACGCACGAAAATTTTGCTTTCCATTCTTTTGTTCCATCATGAGAACAGAAAAACGGAAAGTCAGAACCAAACGGCGTCAGGCGGACACTACTGGCTATAATGGGGCCCAACCAGCTTCCATCACACTCTCAGGCATTTCCCTGACAGAATAGGGCACAACGCTACACTAAATCATCTGCGATTTTCATATGGATCTACACCGGAGACGTCGAGCGGAACCCAACTGAAATATTATTTATGGTTTCCAACACACATTTACTACTTTGTGCGCTTTATAATCCTGTATGAGCTTTAGGCCTCGGTCAGACGGGCGTTTTTTCACGCGATTTGCGCATCGCATAACGGATGAAAATGCGCATGAAATCTTGGACCGGACTGAACTTTTTTGGAACTTTTTCGTTGTGCATGTAACCCCCCCCCCCCTCAAAAAAAGCCGTTTGGCCGGGTTGTGATACTCTATTTCTCTTCTATTGTGCGCTAAAGTAGCGGCGCGAACATTTTGTTCATTTATAAAATACACATTGCAAAGATTTGATAAGATAACCTGTTGCCCCCATATTACGATCACCTTGTCAGCCTTTGCCATTTCATTCAAGTAATCACTTCCTAGAAGACTATGCACTTGCGCAGATGACGGGAATACAGTGAGGTGTGCTCGCCAGCGAAAAAACGCAGCTAGTTGTAGTACATGCCTTTGGTGCGCACAGTTAAACGCAGAACGCAGTTAGGCGCGTTCTGCGAATCGTTGTGTCCTATAATTTATGGCACATCCGCCTAAAAAACGGACATGTGACTGATCCCATTGCGAACCATTGGGTCTATATATACGCGGATTGCATACGCATGCGCAAATCGCGCAAAAAAAAGCCCGTCTGACCGAGGCCTCAGTGATAGCGTTACACAGCTACATAGTGTGACCGGAGAAAAACTGAATCTATCAAAACAGCGCATCACAGAAGGGGAAATCAAGAATTAAAAACAATCACAGAAAAATGGCAGTTACTTACTGACTGAGGAGTGCATATAGATGCATCCTCTCACCATGCAGGTAGCTGAATACCATTTGGTAGTCAGTTACCTGCATGGTGAGAGGATGCATCTATATGCACTCCTCAGTCAGTAAGTAACGGCCATTTTTCTGTGATTGTCATCAAAACAGCGCAGCATATTAATCTCAATGGAAATTATGGAAACCAGCCGGCAGCCCATTAGATCATTTGGATATTCCCGGAAGGTTTGCGCTGGGATACATCTACATACAACCCCAATTCCAAAAACATTCGGACGCTGTGTAAAATGTAAATTAATGTAAAGAAAAAATAGAATGCAATGATTTGGAAATCTCATATAGGCCCCATGCAGACGGCCGGGTCAAATCCCACTGCGAGAATTCTTGCGGTCCAGTGCCCCTGCAGAGGCCTGCAGCTCACCCGCTCCTGGCGTCCTCCGTCTCTGCTATGCACCGGCACGTGTGCAGAGCGGAGCCGGCCCAGCAGCACTGACATTTCTGTACAAGCCTCTGCGAGCCCTGCAGAGAAATAGAACATGCCGCGATTTGTTTTCCGCATGTGTTTTCACGAAGACAAATTGCGGCTGTGTGCATAGAATTGCGTTTTTCAATGCCGCTGCAGAATTTCCGCCCGTGTGCAGGGGGCCATCATCATATTTTATTTACAATAGCACATGGAACATATCAGAAGGGGAGAGGGAGACATTTTTCCAGTTCATTTAAAAAAAATAACTCATTTAAAAATTGATGGCACCGACACACCTCAAAAAAGTTGGCCCGGGCCATGTCTGCTATTGTGTAGCATTACCTCTTCTTTTTACAACAGTCTGTAAACGTCTGGGAAGTGAGGAGACCCATTGCTGGAGTTCTGGGAGAGGAATGTTGCCCCACCCTTGTCTGATGTAGGATTCTAGCTGCTCCACAGTTCTTGGTCGTCTTTGTCAGATTTTTAATTTCATAATGCGCCAAATGTTTCCTATTGGTGGAAGGTCTGGACTGCAGGCAGCCGATACAGCACCCGGACTCCTCTTCTGCAAAGTCATGCTGTTGTAAGAGATGCAGATGTAGTTTAGCATTGTCTTGTTAAAATTCTCAAGGCCGTCCCTGAAAGACATGTTGTCCTAATGGGAGCATAATTCTAACCTGATCCCCACAGATAACCCCCCCATAAGACATCCCACCCGTCTCCCTGTAATGTCCCCATTATACAGCACTGACATTCTGGGATTATATAGTCATTACCTCCTCGGGGACGGACGTCTCGCTGCACTTTAGTGCGAGGCTGGAATATCATCTATCAGTAATCTTATATACTGCCAGTATGATTATATAACAATTGTGTCACCCTTTAGGCCTCATGTCCATGGGGAAAATCAGGTTCGCTACGGATTCTCCATGGACATGAGGCATTAAAATAAGAATAAACTCACCTGCTGCTGACCGTGCAGGTCTTCCCTTCTGTGCGGCCGGATCTTCTTTCTTCGGCCCAGTGGATGTGCTTGGCACACCGGCTGCGTGCCGCGCGCATGTGCCGGGAACATCCGCCGGGCCAAAGAAAGAAGATCCTGCCGCGAAGGAAGGAAGATCTGCATCGCCCGGAGCAGGTGAGTTTAATTCAGGCGCGGGTCTCCTGCGGATCCGTACGGCTTCCATAGAAGCTTGCGGGAGCCGTCCCTGCGGGAGACCCGCACCTAAATGGAGCATATCCATTTTTTTCATGCTCCAGATTTTTTTTAATTCAATATATATATATATATATACACATATACATATACACACACACACACACACACACACACTGTATATTTTTTCCCTGAACTGTTGAGGTCTGGACTCCATAAGCCCTGAGTCCTGTAGGCACCCAGAGGTAACCCTCTCTGAAAACAATGTTATCAGTGCTCCTGTGGAGAGCTCAGCGTGCGGTCCCTGCTTTAACAAATGATGGATTTCATGCTCGCATGAAATCCATCTTTCAGCAAAAAGGCAAACAATAGGAGCATTTAATCCTCTATTGCATGAGGGAAACTCTACAATCCGGAGTTGCACCTGGATCCAGAAGACACAACCTGGAGAGTGGAGGGCAGTCCATTTGCCCAGCCAATCGTACTACACCAAGAACTGATTCTCCCAGCACATTCCATAGAAACTCAATCAGACTGAGATCTGGTGAATTTGAATGTTGTCATCCCGATCTCCTCATCATATTAAACCATTCCTGAACTATTTCCCCAGAGTGGTCACTGCAATAACTAGACAGACGTTCCTTTCCCTTACTGACTGTGACCAATGTCCATGGAAACTGCTAACAACCTGCTAACATCACCACTGGCAGCCTACTTAAGTGCTCCTGGCTCTCCATTCATTACTTCATCCTCAGATTAGTGTTTTTTATGTATTGTACTTTGCTAGTCCTGGTTACAAACCTTCACTCGGTCCTGACCTCTGCTCCTGCCATGCTCTTTCAGTACCTGATACCTTCCTTGTTGGACTCTCAAAAACTATATGTCAAACAGAAGCCACCGATGAATGCCATCCATCACCATAGGTTTACATGGTAAACATAAACATATACTTTATTTTACTTGTTGGCTGTGAGAGATGCCATTCATCAGTTATCCATCAGCCACTAGAGCTAGAATGTATCGCTGTTTTATCACAGGAAATTGTAGTCCTTAATGAATTGAAGCCAGGGTAATGGTGGATACATCTGTAGATAGACAGAATGACAATTTTACCTGTGACACTTATTATTCTGGTCTCCGGTGCCTCCATAGCTTCGTGTTTCCACTCTACAATGATTTTCATCCGTGGATCTTTGAATGCATTATTAGAAATCCCAACAACGCTGCTGATGTTATATGTGAGAGGATTGCCTTGGTTTATGATGGTTTGCATAGGTAATAACATGTGTTTACCAGACACATCTTCATAGTGCCAGGAGATTTCTATATCTTCAGGAAAAAAGTTCTGTAGCTTCAGAGAGAAGTATAAAGTATTTGGATCTGCCCTAATGATCTCTATGGGCGCCAACATCTGGGGTGCAGCTGGAAGAGAAGAAGCAGGAGTTTGGTCCAGTGTCTATATGGAGTAATGGGCTGTGTTATGGATATAATAACTCTGTCCTACAACTGGAAATTATACTGACAGATTCCCCTGGAAACTACGGTAATGGCTGGATGGGAACCTGTTAGAGTTGAGCGAACCTACTCTGGCGAGCTTGATGCTCGTACGAGTATTAGCGTACTCGATGGTGCTCATTACTCGAACGAGTATCAAATCGCGTTCGACCCCGCCCCAGCTTTTGGCTCCTCCCCGCTGTGACGTGCCTGTGGGAGGGGAAGGGGAAGAGAGAGAGAGAGAGAGGTTTGTTACTCGAGTAAAGCTCTCGAATTTTACGAAAAGCTCGACTTGAATAACGCGGACCCGAGCATTTGGGCGCTCGCTCATCTCTAGAACCTGTCACCAGTTTTGCACAAATCTGCAAACGTCTTTAAAAAACACTGAAGAATTGATTATTTCAGCTCTTAATTAGCTATCTGCGGCGTGTCAAGCATACCTTCAAAATTTAGAGTTTTATTTGTCCGGCACTTCATGCAAATTACGAGCATTAAGTCCTGTGGGTGTGCTGGGCTGATCATTGTTTCTGGTTGGACTATCTGTGGAGCCCAGCGTCACTCCACCAACATCACCCCTCTTTCTGCAACTGATGGGGAGATGTTCTTTATGTCAGCACAACCATGGTCCAAATCTCGCACATGCTCCATGACCTCCGAGACCGGCACATGCATAGCACATCTGTCCCTGTTGTAAGAAGATTCATGCCTTCCAACTGCATATGTGCCGGTCTCGGAGGTCAAGGACTTGGACTACATGTGTGATGGTGTGCAGAACGTCTCCATGTTGCTTGCAGAGAATGGGAGGCTGTAAGGCGAGTGATGCAGAGCTCCACAAACAGTCTGAAGAGCTCACTAAGATTGGTGTGGAACGCCCATTGGATTATTTGATAATGTAATTACTGCAAAGATGATGAATATATGTGAACTATCACTTTAATGTCTGCTTACTTTTTTTCTTGAAGGTTGTCACAAAGCCATGCATTTACCACTCAGAGTGATAGTCACAATTTATCCATGACATAGAGCCCATTGTGCTCTATGTTTGCAGGTATACCCTCAGCCCATATGCAATTACATTGCGTATGAGATGCTGATACCCGTGTCATTACTAAGTGACTGCACGGGAAATATATAAAAAAGGTGTACCGCTCATGACCGCTTATGTGAGTATGTGGTCATGTGGATGTACCCAGGGTCATGGCCGGGTGCACAGCTGGAATCCACTGCGGGCCTCCGCAA
Organism: Eleutherodactylus coqui; assembly: GCF_035609145.1. Taxonomy (NCBI): domain Eukaryota; kingdom Metazoa; phylum Chordata; class Amphibia; order Anura; family Eleutherodactylidae; genus Eleutherodactylus; species Eleutherodactylus coqui. Next base: position 160,476,793 of record NC_089844.1, read on the forward strand.
GCAGATTCCGCATACAGCCATGTGAGCCGGGCCTTAGTTTCTAGCGCTGTAGGGAGGGGACAGGTTCCCTTTAATGGATCTGCCTACAATCCTGTAAACCAATTTAGAAACAGATGCCAAACTCAAACAAATAGAAACTAAGATTTCCTCTTTTTGACATATTAGTTCTAAAACAAATAAGGAAGATGGAACAATACCTCTGCAGTGCCACCTATTGGATGGCAGCATTTCTTCAAATCAATGCTTGTCCCGTTATACAGGTTTGCAGAGCAATGACTGGAAATTTAAAACCAAGCAAGAATCCATACACAGACAGCTGTCAAACATTGATTTGAAGGAATGCTGCCATCCCATAGGTGGCGCTGCAAAGGTATTGTTCAATCTCCCTGTTTTGCATAGAGGAGCTCCTCACACTTTCTTGGTGCTCTCCCTAAGTAGTGATGTTACCCCTGCCAACCCAGACCAAAAACAGAAACATTAGTCTCCACTTGTATCAGTTTGTCATCTGTTATAATAAATCAGTCAACTGGAGCTCATTTAATGGTCTTCTACACCGGCCAAGAATTGGATTATGGAGCTAAACACTAGTAAGATAGTTCGGCCCCCACGGACAGCTATATACCTCCCTGTTCACATGGGCAGACGTACAGAGCCAATCAGAAAGCATCTTTATGTTTACTGAATACCAATGATCAGCCAGCGAGTGATCACTCATTGGTTGGATAATTGTCTTTTTTACACGGCCTGATTGTCGGGCGAACAAACGCTCAGAGGAACATTTGTGCTGATATCAGGACCGTTTAAAAGACCTTTATTGTGAGGATCTCATTATCTCTATAAAGGTTAAGTGTAAATCCCCATTTACACGCAAAGATCATCGCCCCAAATTTGTTCCAAAGATAGTTTGATTGACAGTTTGAGAGATCATTTTGCATAAGCTGCTAATGGGCACTAATGCCTATTAGTAGATTATTAGCTTCATTTGCATGTAAATGAGCCTCTCTTCACTGTATGCAGATAACAGCAGGTCCGTTATCCGCATACAGCGCCTTTGTTCTGCCATAGGACTGCAACTGAAAACAATGTTATCAGCGCTCCTGTGGAGAGTTCAGCATGTGGTCCCTGCTTTCACGAATGATGGATTTCATGCTTGCATGAAATCCCTCTTTCAGCAAAAAAGCAAACGATAGGAGCATTTACACTGCACGATTATGGCCCAAAAGCCATTGTTTGAACGAATTTTGAGCGATAATCGTTGCGTGTAAATCAGCCTTAAGGCCAAGATTATTGTATCTCCTGATACATAGGATGCTGAAGGGGTCCACGGACATTTATTGACCTGGCAGATACCAGGGGGGTCCTCTGAGTAGGTATACAGTACCTCAGGATATTTTCTTTTTCCTTTACAGTATAGGAACGAACAGCCTGTTTCACTTTCCTCTACATCAGACGCCCCAATAAACACATAACGCACGGTCTACATTTTGCTTTCATCATAAGGCTTATGGATGATTATCCATCTGTGTATTATACTGTGGCAAACATTGGGCTTTATGTTGGGGTATAGGATGCAAGATTCTCCTGACATGTATGCCGGACATAGAGACCAAACACAATGTGAGTAGAGCCGGACTCTGGGGGTGGTTTAACTGAAGGATATATAAAGAGATATTTTGTCATTTTAATTTATTTACCAAAAGTCAATGAATAAAACTGATCCTTTTCTGTAAAGCTGGAGGCAGCTATATATTTCTATAAATGTATACACACTCACCCATGACTTGCAGCTTCTGTGTTCTTCCCTCTATGTTTTTCTCTAGGGTGGGATGGTCCACCACACACATATATTCTGCCCCCTGATGTGCCCCCAGTGTGGGGGTGATGGTCAGACAGGCTGTACAGCTGTAGGTGTTATCGGCTGCTCTCCTGGATGCCACACTCTGGTTAACAGTAGGGTCATTCTCTAAATATAACTGCTGTCCAACACCTCTCCGCCATATCACAATGATTGCATCTGGGAAATATCCAGAGATATCACACTGCAGGACGGCCGGGACACCGTGAACTAGATGGGGAATCTGAAGCTCTCCTACAACCGGACGCCATCTGTAATCTACAGAACAGGACATGGAAATGTTTTGTAATTTTCAACTAACTTTACCAAAGAAAAACCCATCCCCCCCCACATAAATATCACACAGGTATGTACTGTATGTAACATGTCAGGATGGGATGTGTAACAGCAGCTCATATTACATACAAGTGGAAGGCAGTGAAAACTGTTTTACCCTCCATTAAACCCAATTTCTGCCTCATCCCGCTGCAAAAATACCATCTCTTACTGCTGATTAGAGATGAGCGAACGTACTCGGTAAGGCCGATTTCGCAATCGAGCACCGCAATTTTCGAGTACTTCACTACTCGGGTGAAAAGATTCGGGGAGCGCCGGGGGGGGGGGGGGGGTATGTGGCGTGGTGGAGCGGGGGGTAGCAGCGCGGAACAGGTGGGAGCTCTCTCTCTCTCCCTCTCCCCCTCACTCCCCTCTGCAACCCTCCGCTCACCCACGGCGCCCCCCGAATCTTTTCACCCGAGTAGTGAAGTACTCGAAAATCGCGGTGCTCGATTGCGAAATCGGCCTTACCGAGTACGTTCGCTCATCTCTACTGCTGATTTCTTTAGCACAGGGATATAGTATATGTACAGTACAATGAAATGTTGTAGTCAAACTAGAGCACTAGTCTTCATGTGCCGGAGAAAGTCTCCCGGGTTCATCTTCTGCTCTCCATATATAACAGTATTAGGGGTCAGCGAGGAGGTAACATCCCGCTCCTCACCTGAATCTCTGATAGACAGCTCCCTGGATTCTGGGCTCTCTATATATAACAGTATTAGAGGTCAGCGAGGAGGTAACATCCCGCTCCTCACCTGAATCTCTGATACACAGCTCCCTGGATTCCAGGCTCTCCATATATAACAGTATTAGAGGTCAGCGAGGAGGTAACATCCCGCTCCTCACCTGAATCTCTGATAGACAGCTCCCTGGATTCTGGGCTCTCCATATATCTAAGAGTATTAGAGGTCAGCAAGTAGGTAACATCCCGCTCCTCACCTGAATCTCTGATAGACAGCTCCCTGGATTCTGGGCTCTCCATATATCTAAGAGTATTAGAGGTCAGCAAGTAGGTAACATCCCGCTCCTCACCTGAATCTCTGATAGACAGCTCCCTGGATTCCAGGCTCTCCATATATAACAGTATTAGAGGTCAGCGAGGAGGTAACATCCCGCTCCTCACCTGAATCTCTGATAGACAGCTCCCTGGATTCCAGGCTCGCCATATATAACAGTAATAGGGGTCAGCGAGGAGGTAACATCCCGCTTCTCACCTGAATCTCTGATAGACAGCCCCCTGGATTCCGGGCTCTCCATATATAACAGTATTAGAGGTCAGCGAGGAGGTAACATCCCGCTCCTCACCTGAATCTCTGATAGACAGCTCCCTGGATTCCGGGCTCTCCATATATAACAGTATTAGAGGTCAGCAAGGAGGTTACATCCCGCTCCTCACCTAAATCTCTGATATACAGCTCCCTGGAATCTGGTCTCTCCATATATAATAGTATTAGAGGTCAGCGAGGAGGTAACATCCCGCTCCTCACCTGAATCTCTGATAGACAGCTCCCTGGAATCTGGTCTCTCCATATATAATAGTATTAGAGGTCAGCGAGGAGGTAACATCCCGCTCCTCAACTGAATCTCTGATAGACAGCTCCCTGGATTCCAGGCTCTCCATATATAACAGTATTAGAGGTCAGCGAGGAGGTAACATCCCGCTCCTCACCTGAATCTCTGATAGACAGCTCCCTGGATTCCAGGCTCCCCATATGTAACAGTATTAGAGGTCATCGGGGAGGTAACATCCCGCTTCTCACCTGAATCTCTGATAGACAGCTCCCTGGATTCCGGGCTCTCCATATATAACAGTATTAGGGGTCAGCGAGGAGGTAACATCCCGCTCCTCACCTGAATCTCTGATAGACAGCTCTCTGGATTCCGGTCTCTCTATATATAACAGTATTAGGGGTCAGCAAGGAGGTAACATCCTGCTCCTCACCTGAATCTCTGATAGACAGCTCCCTGGATTCCGGTCTCTCCATATATAACAGTATTAGGGGTCAGCGATGAGGTAACATCCCGCTCCTCACCTGAATCTGATAGACAGCTCCCTGGATTTCGGCCTCTCCATATATAACAGTATTAGTGGTCTGCGAGGAGGTAACATCCCGCTCCTCACCTGAATCTCTGATAGACAGCTCCCTGGATTCTGGGCTCTCCATATATAACAGTATTAGGGGTCAGCGAGGAGGTAACATCCCGCTCCTCACCTGAATCTCTGATAGACAGCTCCCTGGATTCCGGGCTCTCCATATATAACAGTATTAGGGGTCAGCGAGGAGGTAACATCCCGCTCCTCACCTGAATCTCTGATAGACAGCTCCCTGGATTCCGGGCTCTCCATAGATTCATGTTCCCAGGTCACTCGTACTGTGAATCCTGGATCCTTGTGACGATCCTCAGGGATTCGGACCTCACTGGAGACGCTGTAGGTTCCATCAGGATTATCGACTAATGATTCAGTGGATGACATGACGTCTTCTGATCTTCCCACTCCGCACCTCCATGTAATCCGGATGCTTTTAGGATTAAAGTTCTCCAAGTTGAGCAAATACTTCATCTCTCCAGAGATACACAGACTTCTCATCACCGGCTGTGACAGCCTGGGCTTTACTGAAATGTGAACACACAGCCTGTTACACTTTCCTCTACAGCAGATGCCCCCAATAAACACATAATCCATGTTTTTTTGGTTTTCTTCTAACATAAGGCTTATGAATGATTATCCATCTGTGTATGATACTGTGGCAAATATTGGGGCTTTATGTTGGTGCATAGGTGACATACTTTTCCTGACATGTATGCCGGACATATCAGCTGCAGGCAGTATATATTTCTATAAACGTATATACACTCACCGATGACTTGTAGCCTCCCTGTGCTTTTCTCTATGGGTTTCTCCTGGGCGGGAATGTAAAAGACATACATATTTTCTGCCCCTTGATGTGCCCCCAGTTTGGGGGTGATGGGCAGACGGGCAGTACAGCTGTAGGTGTTATCGGCCACTCTCATGGATGTCACACTCTGGTTAGCAGCACGATTGTCTTATTCATTGATCTTATGTCCAGCTCCTCTCAACCATGTTACGTTGACTTGACCTGGGTAATATCCCGAGATATTATGCGGCAGGACAGTTGGGTCGCCGTGAACTGGACGGGGAATCTGAATCTCTTCTGCAACCGGACGCCATCTGTAAGCTACAGAACGGGACAGGGAAATGTTTTGCGATTTTAAACCAACTTTACCAAAGAAAAACTGTCCCCCCACATAAATATCACACAGGTATGTACTGTATATAACATGTCAGGATGTGATGTGCAATGGCAGCTCATATTACATAGAAGTGGAAGGGAGTGAAAAATATTTTACCCTCCATTATACCAAATTTCTGCCTCATTCTGCTGCAAAAATACCATTTCTTACTGCTAATGTCTTTAGGACAGGGATGTAATATATGTACAGTACAATGAAATGCTACAGCCAAACTAGAGCACTAGTCTTCATGTGCCGGAGAAAGTCTCCTGGGTTAATTCTGTGCTCTCCATATATCCAAATAATTTTTTGAGCAAAATCAAAAGCAAATAAGGCAAGTGACAGGGAGATGGGTGGCATATTTTTCCTACTCATCCGCTTGCTAGTTCCTGCACTGCCTACTTGCAAAGTCCATGCGCTAACTCTTTTCAGAGTCCCGTGCTCTCCTATAGACTTGTATAGGAAAGCATGCGCACAGGACTCATGCTGCACGTTGTTCTCAAAGCGGGACACCACTGGATCACGAGAGCCAGTGGCTATAAAAAATACATCCCTTGACGAACTGTCAAATCCCATTGCAACACTATAACTTAGGCCGATCCCACACAACCAGATTTGAATTGTGGATTCCGCAATTGTATGATCCCCGGTATTGCGCTGTTCAATCAAATGCATTGGATGACATAATTCTGCTCACATCAGTGATTTGGAATTGCGTAATCTGCTCATGGAAAATAGAAATAAATAGCATGTTCTATTTATTGCGGTATCCATGACATAGAGCCCATTGTGCTCTATGGTCGTGGATATACCCGCAGCCATTATGTAATTACATTGTGTACGGGCTGCAGGTACCCACATCATCGCTAAGTAACGGTGTAGGAAATAAACAAACAAAAAAAAGATGTATTGCGCATGACTGCCCGTGTGAATACGCGGCCGTATGTAGGGTCACAGCCGGGCTCACAACTAAATTCCACCGCAGATTCCGCATACGGCTGTGTGAGCCCGGCCTTAGTTTCTAGTGCGGTTGGGAGGTGACAGATTCCCTTTTAATGGATCTGTCTACAATCCTGTAAACCAATTCAGAAATAGATATCAAACTGAAACAAATAGAAACTAATGTTTCCTCTTTTTGACAGATCAGTCCAACAACAGAAGCATTAGTCTCTGTTTGTATCAGTTAGTCATCCATTATAATAAATCACTCAACAGGAGGTAATTTAATTTTCTTCTACACCGGCCAAGAATTGGATTATGGAGATGAAAGGAATGCCGGAGCCAGAGCCTGGAGGGCAATAGGAGGAGGCAGGCATGACAGGGTTAATGGGGAGTGAGGGAGTTAATCAAAGAGGACTGTTCTGGAAAAGGGGAGGGTAAGGGGGGACCGTGGGATAGGGGTGGAGACTGCCGGGGAAAAGGTCTGGTGACAAAGCAGAAGGAGCCATTTTCCAGAGGAAGAAGGAGAACCTGGGAGAAGAGTGAAGAAAGAAGCCTGAAAAGTGAAGAAAAGAGTCTGAAGCATGAGGAGAAAAGCCCGCTAAAAGAGGTGAAGACTGTTGAGGGAAGAAAGAAGAGAGAAGTCCCAAGACTTACCGTGATGGAGGCTTTGCTGGAGAAGATCAGAGCCGCAGTGGAGGGGAGAGAGGACTGCAGTGGCTGGAGGAGATGCCTGGAGCAGCGCTGACAATGGAGGGGTCGGTGCCAGTGGCCGGAGTGGTAAACAGAGAGGAGGCCATGGAGGGCGAATGTGCCTGCATGTCTCTGCCCTGAGCAGGGTCCTGCGCACTGCTGTCGCAGAGGGAGCCCGTCCCCGATTGCCTCATCCTTGTCCTCCTCTGGGACACAGCAGAGAGGGGAGAACAGGCCTGGGAGAATTCTTTTTAGGCGGCGCGGTGCTGCATCTGGCACTAGGCCCTGTGCCATCAGGGGGGCAGGGCCTAGCTCACGACTGCATACAGGGACAGCAGGCAGAGGTGGGGGCTGCTCAGCCAGTGAAGAGCCTGCAGGGAGCAGCCCTGCAGCAGCAGGTCAGCGCAGAGGACCAGGGCAGCAGGAGAAGATGGGAGCCCCAGGAGTTATGACTGTGGGAGTGATAGCAGGGGGCGGTAATCGGCTAACCCTGGAAGGGGAGGAAGAATTGCAAACCCAAGAAAAGCAGCAGCGGGGACAGAAGCAGATGAGCCAGAGGAGAAGCATGGAAGAGGACAGGCCCCAGTAACTTGAAGATGGACCAGCGGCTGGTGGGTTCACAGCTCCTACACAGCCGGGTGAGTAACAATCCTTGTCATGTGTGTGAACTGTAGCGGGGCAGTTTGCGCCAGCAATGGGTGGCTTGGTTAGGAAGTTGGGGGTTCGTGTGCATTAGGCAGAATTTTATTGGTCAGCTATGGGAACTTTGTTGGAGACGAGCGTCGGGAGGGCGTCTGTCACTGGTGTCGGCAGGGACAACACTGTCAAGAGAGTTTACTAGCAGTTAGAGCGTCCAAGCAGGAAGCTCAGCTGGGGTAACTGGGATGGAACAGGTGATGGGGTGGCTGTTGCAGTGCAGACTGAAAAGGACGGTGATGAGGTGTGGTTAGATGATAAGGCCAAGGGTGAGGTATATGTGTGCTTTGAGGGGCCATTAGGGGCACAGTTGAAGATGAAGGTGAGAGAGAAAATCTGGCGGGACAAATACATGGAGATATTTTCCCTGGTCCCGCTGGAGAAGATTAATTTAGATAAGGTGAACAGGATGGAGTATAAGTTAGAAAAGGAGGAGAAACAGAGGTGGTGCTTAATTCTGCAGACATTCACCAACTGGCTTCAGACCCAGAGCTGTGTTGGGTGGTGTATACATCGTTCAACGCCGAGGTGGGTGAGAAAGTACGGGTCCAGGGCATTGCTGGCGAAGGCTGATATTGGGTCAGCACTTCATTTGCTGCCAGCAGAACCGTTGGGGTGTTTTTGCAAAAGGGACTATTTTGCGGATCGTTGTTTGCCCATGGGATGCTCCATCTCATGTGCATATTTTAAAGCCTTCAGTTCTTTCCTGGTATGGGTGGTTAGGGATACCGTAGGAATGCTATTAGTCATTCATTACCTTGACTATTTCCTGTGTGTAGGCCTAGGTGGTTCGTCAACATGCGCGGTTTTGTTGGGACATTGTAGTGGGTCGCTTGTCGGTTTGGGGTACCATTGGCCCCCGACAAGACAGAAGGTCCCATGTCCTGTCAGAGTTTTTTGGGCATCACCATCAACACGGCATTGATGAAATGCAGGTTACCGAGGCATTGAGAAACTGAGGAATTTGAAGGCTGAGGTGGAAAAGGGCAGAAGGTTGACAAAAATCATGCTGCGTGAATTGCAATCATTATTAAGGAAGCTCAATTTTGCTTTCAAATAATGCCAATGGGGAGAGTGTTTTGCAGGAGGCTGGCAGCAGCTATGACTGTGGTGAAGGCTCTGCATCATTTTATTCGTTTAGGATGGAGCCAAAAAGTCGATTTGTCTGGGCCTCCTTTTTGAATAAATATAATGGATAGTGATGGAGGAGGCTTGTATGAATGTGGACTTGGAGCTGTTTCCTGACGCAGCAGGTAGTTCATGATTTGGGGCCCACTTTCAAGGCCAGTGGTGCGTTGGAAGTTGGCTGGATGCATGGAGGGAGAATGGGATTGTTCGTAACCTGGTACTGCTGGAACTGTTTCCGATAGTCGTAGCAGTGGCGCTGTGGAGTGACCATTTTAGAAACAAAAAAGTTAGGTTCCTGTGCAACAACATGGAAGTGGTTCTGGTCATCAACTCGCTGACAGCTTCCTCACCAATGGTAGTGAACCTGGTGTGTTATCTGGTGCTGGGAGCCTTGTCATTAAATAACTGGTTCGTAGCAGTCCATGTTTGAGGGGTCGATAACTCAATTGCAGATGCTCTCTCTCGTTTTCAGTGGGAGTGGTTCAGGGGGCTTGCCTCGGGAGCGGACAGAGAAGGGAAGACAAGCTCGGTTCGACTTTGGAGCTTGGTAAGCGAGCAGTGTAACACCTAATTGAGGGGTTACTGGCTCAGGGGACTAGGGCGAATTAATTAGCGGTAGGGCGAGAATGGGGGGAGTGGTTAGGATGATTTGGGGTCGGAGAGTTAGAGAAGGATAGAGTGGAAGTGTTACTGAGTTGGTTGGGCAAAGGAACGCAACAGAAGTTTACAATAGGATGGGTAAATTGTTTTATGGTAGAAGTGGCATTTAGCTGTAAGTTTAGGGGGGAGTGCGATTTTACTAAGAATTTTTTTGTGAAACAGGCTTTGAAGGATTTTAGAAGAGGAATGGGTGGTGGGGATGTGCAGAGGCCAATTTCCTTTGGCTTGTTGGAAAAGTTGGGGGTTGCATTGGATGAGATTTGCAGGGAACAGTTTGAGAGGTTGCTATGTAAGGCGGCTTTTTGACTGGCCTTTTTTTGGAGCTTAAAAAATGTGGTGCTTTGCCAGATCTGTTAAAGGGCTGGATAAAGCTTGCATTAAATTGAATAGAGAAGTGTCTCGTTTTGTGGGAAAACATGGTGGTGTGGCGGTTGGACGCAGAGATTTGGAGGGAGGTGAGGGAAACTATTGGAGAGATGATTAGGTGCATTTAAATGCCATTGGGATGGATTTGTGGTTAGAAGGAGTTCAGAAGGATATAAGCATGCCCTGGTGTTGTGGGGTGCGCTGCTGGCTTGAGAGGGTCAAGCCTTGCTAACTGGCATAAAGGGGGGTCCTGGGGATTGAGTAAATTGGGTTGGGGGGTGAAGGCAGGGGCTAGAGAGCCACCGTCGCCTCTCTTTCTTTATAGTGTTAGTCGGTGGATCTGTCGCCTCGTGGTTTTGACAAGGCGGTGCCCTACAAAGATGGGTGGAGTGGCTAGCCCGCATAGGGCTAGCAGGCCTCGGTGTCGGGAGGTAGGCAATGTGCATCTCCCGAGCCAGTTTGGTTTGCGACGGGGGGCGTGTTGTTGGGAAAAAGGGTCTCCTGAGACGGTGGTATGTGGCGGGAGTACAACTTATTTCCCTGGTTGGTGAGGCGACAGATTAGTTTTTGTGGCTCCTAGGACCTCCCCTTTGTTATTTTTAATAAAATGGCTGCTGAGGCCAATTTAATCCAAGATAGCGTGTTGGCATTTGTTTGTTAAAAGAGGGTATGCTCACAGCGACAAGGATTCCGCTATACCCATGTCATGCTAGTAAGATAGTTCGTTCCTCACAAGACGGCTATATACCTCCCTGTTCATATGGAGAGACGAACACAGCCAATCAGAAAGCATCTTTATGTTCACTGAATACCAATGATCAGCCAGCGAGCGCTCACTCATTCGTTGGATAATTGTCTTTTTTAGACGGCCTGATTGTCGGGCGAACAAACGTTCAGAGGAACATTCATGCTGATATCAGGACCGTTTAAAAAGACCTTTATTGTGAAGATGTCATTATCTCCATAAAGTTCTATCTAAGGCCATGTTCATTGTATCTCCTGATACATATGCTAAAAGGGTCCATGGACCATTATTGACTAGGTAAATGCCAGGAGTGCAATTTTGACATCTACTGAGTAGGTATATAGCACGTCAGGATACTTTTTGTTTCTCTTTAGGCCGGCGGCATGTGAGTGAGTTGGATTCTGCATGCGGGAGCTTGTAGCAGAATGTTGCTATGCCCGTGGCTGGTTTTCCCCCCCCGAAATGTTTACATCTGTATTGTGGATGGACCAGAGGGCTCACCGTCGGATATACACGTTACAGGGTTCCTAATAAATGTTTATTTATCACGCGCGGTTTCTAGGCGATGACGCAGGCACCTGCGATCTATTTACAACGTCAATTATGGATGAGCCGCGGGTCGGATGGCTTCCATTGACTTCATTGGAACCCGTCCGTTCGGAATCTGTATGAAAATAGAGCATACTGCAATTTTTCCTCTGCTCACGGAAATCGCAATTCAATTCTTTGGGTGTGTAGGAAAAGGCGATTTTGCATTGTATGCTCCATACGGTATTTACTGCAGATCTGTGGTGCAGATGTCTACCGTGGATTCTGCAATGCAAATCTTTTTGTGTGCCATCGGCTTTACTGTATAGGAAGGAACCCACAGCCTATTTCACTTTCCTCTACATCAGACGCCCCCAATAAATACATAACGCACGGTCTATATATTTTTTTCAACATAAGGCTTATGGATGATTATACGTCTGTGTATTATACTGTGGCAAACATTGGGCTTTATGTTGGGGTATAGGATGCAAGATTTTCCTGACATGTATGACATAGAGTCCAAATACAATGTGAGTAGAGCCGGACTCTGGGGGGGGTTAACGGAAGGATATATAAAGAGATATTTTGTTATTTTAATTTATTGACCAAAAGTCAATGAATAAAACTGATCCTTTTCTGTAAAGCTGGAGGCATCTATATATTTCTATAAATGTGTATTCACTCACCGGTCACTTGTAGCTTCCCTGTACTTCTCTGTATGGGTTTTTCCTGAGTGGGATGGAACACCAAACACTCATATTCTGCCCCCAGATGCTCCAGTTTGGGGGTGATGGTCAGATGAGCTGTATAGCTGTAAGTGTTATTGGCTGCTCTCATGGATGTCACAGAACGGTCAGTATATAAACAGAACTGCTGTCCAATACCTCTCCGCCATGTCACAGTGATTGCATCGGGGAAGTACCCCGAGATATCACACTGCAGCAGGACGGCCAGGGCGCCGTGAAGTAGACGGGGAATCTGAATCTCTCCTACAACCGGACGCCATCTGTAATCTACAGAACAGGAGAGGGAAATATTTTGTAATTTTAAATCAACTTTCCAAAAAAAAAACCATCCCCCCCACATAAATATCACACAGGTATGTACTGTATGTAACATGTCAGGATGTGATGTGTAACGGCAGCTCATATTACATACAAGTGGAAGCAGGAAAAAATGGTTTTACCCTCCATAAAACCCAATTTCTGCCTCATTCCGCTGCAAAAATGACATCTCTTACTGCTGATGTCTTTAGGACAGGGATATAATATAGGTACAGTAGAATTAAATGTGCCAGCCAAACTAGAGCACTAGCAGTGGGGGGCAGTAAAATATGTTTTAGCCTCCACTAAACCTAATTTCTGCCTCATTCCTCTGCAAAATACCATCTCTTACTGCTGATGTCTTTAGGACAGGGATATAATATATTGTAGTAGTGCAATACACAGAAGGGCCTGTAGAGGGCCAGAGACAGGACTTCTGGTGTGAGGGTTAACCAAGGGGTGGAGCAGGAACCAGATAAAAGCCAGTTCCTGCTAAAAAAGCATTAGAGAGAGAGAGGGCCAGCGCAGCACAGGAAGATGCTGCAGGCTGGTGGCCTGAAAAGGCAAGAGTCCGACAGGGGTGACGCCCCTGGACTCCCACCCAAGTTGGGGTGCTTACTGACATTATGGACATTGTGTGATTTGCTGCGCTGTGACGTGCTGTAAAATCAACGCTGGCAGAAGCCAGACAAAGATATACGCCAATTCTGAGCCGTGTTTACCCGTATGGTGCGCCACTTCTGGTACGAGAGGTCAGCGATCCCGAGGCAAGTGAACCCCCCTTGCTACAATATGTACAGTACAATGAAACGTTATAGCCAAACTAAAGCATTCGTCTTCATGTGCCGGAGAAAGTCTGCCGGGTTCATCTTGTGCTCTCCATATATAACAGTATTAGAGGCCAGAGAGGAGGTAACATCCCGCTCCTCACCTGAATCTCTGATAGACAGCTCCCTGGATTCCCGTGTCTCCATATATAACAGTATTAGGGGTCAGTGAGGAGGTAACATCCCGCTCCTCACCTGCATCTCTGATAGACAGCTCCCTGGATTCCGGTCTCTCCATATATAACAGTATTAGAGGTCAGCGAGGAGGTAACATCCCGCTCCTCACCTGAATCTCTGATAGACAGCTCGCTGGATTCCGGGCTCTCCATATATAACAGTATTAGAGGTCAGCGAGGAGGTAACATCCCGCTCCTCACCTGAATCTCTGATATACAGCTCCCTGGATTCCGGTCTCTCCATATATAACAGTATTAGAGGTCAGAGAGGAGGTAACATCCTGCTCCTTACCTGAATCTGTGATAGACAGCTCCCAGGATTCCAGGCTCTCCATATATAACAGTATTAGGGGTCAGCGAGGAGGTAACATCCTGCTCCTTACCTGAATCTGTGATAGACAGCTCCCAGGATTCCAGGCACTCCATATATAACAGTATTAGAGGTCAGCGAGGAGGTAACATCCCGCTCCTCACCTGAATCTCTGATAGACAGCTCCCTGGATTCTGGTTTCTGCATAGATTCATGTTCCCAGGTCACTCGTACTGTGAATCCTGGATCCTTGTGACGATCCTCAGGGATTCGGACCTCACTGGAGATGCTGTAGGTTCTGTCAGGATTATCGGCCAATGACTCAGTGGATGATATGATGTCTTCTAATCCTTCCACTCCGCACCTCCATGTAATTCTAATGCTTTTAGGATAAAAGTTCTCCAAGTTGAGCAAATACTTCATCTCCCCAGAGATACACAGACTTCTCATCACCGGCTGTGACAGCCTGGGCTTTGCTGAAATGTGAACGCACAGCCTGTTACACTTTCCTCTAAAGCAGACGCCTCCAATAAATACATGACACACATTTTTTCATTTTTTTTCTCAATATAAGGTTTATGGATGATTATGCGTCTGTGTATTATAATGTGGCAAACATTGGGCTTTATGTTGGGGCATAGGTTGTAACATTCTCCTGACATGTATGCCGGACATAGAGTCTAAACACAATGTGAGTAGAGCCGGACTCTGGGGGTGGTTTAACTGAAGGATATATAAAGAGATATTTTGTTATTTTGATTTATTTACCAAATGTCAATGAATAAAACTGATCCTTTTCCATAAAGCTGGAGGCAGCTATATATTTCTATAAATGTATATACACTCACCGATGACTTGTAGCCTCCCTGTACTTCTCTCTATGGGTTTCTCAAGGGCGGGATGGTTCACATTACATATATATTCTGCCCCCTGATGTTCCCTCAGTGTGGGAGTGATGGGCAGACTGGCGGTACAGCTGTAGGTGCTATTATCCACACTCATGGATATCCGATCCTGGTTAACAGCACCGTAGATTGTGAGTTCATCAACTCTCCACCATAACACAGTGATTGCATCTGGGAAATACCCCAAAATATCACATTGCAGGACGGCCGGGACACCGTGAACTAGACGGGGAATCTGAATCTCTCCTACAACCGGACGCCATCTGTAATCTACAGAACAGGAGATGGAAGTGTTTTGTAATTTTAAACCAACTTTCCAAAAAAAAAAACCATCCCCCCCACATAAATATCACACAGGTATGTACTGTATGTAACATGTCAGGATGTGATGTGTAACAGCAGCTCATATTACATACAAGTGGAAGCAGGAAAAAATGGTTTTACCCTCCATAAAACCCAATTTCTACCTCATTCCGCTGCAAAAATGACATCTCTTACTGCTGATGTCTTTAGGACAGGGATATAATATAGGTACAGTAGAATTAAATGTGCCAGCCAAACTAGAGCCCTAGTCTTCATGTGCCGGAGAAAGTCTCCCGGGTTCATCCTGAGCTCTCCATATATCCTTACAATTGTTTGACCGAAACAATTGCTCCAAAATCAAAAGGAAATAGGGCAGGTGACAGTGAATCAATTGCCATATTTTTCTTACTTATCTACTTGCTGGTTCTGCGTTGTCTACCTGCAAAGCCTGCACACTAATTGAAAATCCAGAGCTCTCCTATAGACTTGTATAGGAAAGCATGCGCACGTCACACTGAAAAGAGCCAGATTTTCATGCCGCCCACTGACTTCAAAGCGGGACGCCCCTGGATCGTGGGAGTGGGCAAGAATATAAAAAAAATTACTCCTGTCAAATCCCATAACCGCACTATAGCTTAGGCCGGTCTCACACTACTAGATTTGAATTGTTGATTCCGCAATTGTATGATACACTGTTCAATCATGTGCATTGGATTACATAATTCAGCTCCCATTAGCAGGTTGGAATTATGTAATCTGTTAGCGAAAATAGAACTCAGCCTGTGTAGTGATCTGGAGGGTTATACAGGGTAGGCAAACGGGTAATAGGTCCTGGGGATCTCTCTATGAGCCCTTAGGGGGACATAGGAGGAACCTTTTAGGGAAAAAAATACTGCTTTTCCCTGCATAATGGGTTAATGGTGATCTACCCAGCAACAGCGCACCTGCCGATTGGCCACCAGCAGCTAATTTGCTGATTTGTCCACAGGACCCAGAGGGAGGGATCGTGTGCAGCCCGGGAAAAGTGGAGTCAGGTGATAAAGAGCGCAGGAAGCGGGCAGAAGGAGAGGAGAGTCAGCTGTAAGAGGGGAGCAAAGACGAAGAGGAGCCAGTCAGTTCTAGAGAGGAGCGGCAGCCAAGATTCGCAATCTGGTGGAGCCAGGAGCGGGAGCGGAGTCTCTTTCAACCCTGCCAGAAAGAACCTGAGCTAGTGCAGACATGGCAGGGTTTCCTTTCATCGCAACCATGAGTTAACTTGCCCCTACATGGTCAGTGTGTCCACAGGAGAGCCTGCGCTGTCCTCTTCATTCCTCCTCAAATAACCTTCTAGTACAGCAATCACTTAACCTAGCCTGGTGGCTTCATCCTATTTAGCAGGAGACGGTCAAGGGATAAATGTCTGTCACTCTATGCCTAAAATGTTGTTGATGAAGTTACTGTTTGTTGTAAGAGTGGAGATCAAGTCTGGCTTTGAAATGAACATCGAACTAGCAAGCTCGATTCCCACTGGGAGATACAACCATACATGATATCATCTATTCCTTCTCTGGAGAAGGGACAGTACTGTATTACCCAGACTAACAAGAGACCTCATATTTTTCATCAATCGACTTAAGCTCTGTGCAAACACACCACCTCCGGAACAGACGGATTTTGTAGCGGAAAGGATGGACACTGACTTTGAACCCAAGCCGAGTATGCCGAAAAAAACAAACACTCTGTGTCCACCTGCCTTTGACCTTGCTAATCCCATGACTGGGTACCAGAGTCAATTGATGATGTTACAGTCCCCAGCACCACGGACTCCACTTCAGAATCCACAGCTGAGTCTGCAGCAGATTCCTACCCATTCTACACTTCCACCAGGAGAAGACTCCCAGCAACCCCAGTGTGGACCTCTGGACTGTCCACAAGAAGCACCAGAGAACAGCTACATACTCGTTATCACGAATAACTACTTGCCTCCCCATTCTCCACAAGAACAGTTATTTTTTTGCATTCTATTTATTTTTTTGGTTTTTGGTGCGTTTTTCTGTTTACCCGTGGATTAAATATATTAAGAATTGCCCTGAGAGACTACTCAGAGACTGTTACAAAGTTTGTGCGCTGAGAAACTACTCAGCGAGTTTGCAATGTTCAAAGAAATTTGCCCCAGGAGACTACTTGGAGATATTTGTTTGGTTTCCTATTTGTTTATGGAGAATCCAGTCCTAGGAGACCACCAGGTGCCTCCTGAATTCATAATCTGCGTGCCCCTTTGCACCAGGAGATGATCTCCAAATCCATTACCAAAAGGCAGTCACCTAGAAGCCTTCTACACCTGCTTTCAGGTTGTTTCAATAATGTGAACTATTGAAGGACTTATGATTCATAACCTTTGTCGGCTGATAACCTATTAATTCTTCCCTTCCAGGTTACCTGCCTTACAGTTTGTTAAAATGTAATTTTATGCATTACTGTGATATGCACAATTTTCAGAATGTGGGGAGAAGTATAATGTAGGGGCCTCATAACCAGCTGGAATCTAAGACTTCGTCCTAACCCAAGATTTCAATTCAAAAATACTATAAACTTGCATGTAGTCAAAATATATATGAATACACCTGTCTAATTCCTTGGATCATAGTTAACACTGAGGATGGCTATGTTTTAAGTAGGGGGCAACTGTAGTGATTTGGAGGGTCCTACAGTGTAGGTAAAGGGGTAGCCTGTCCTGGGGACCTCGCTATGAGCCCTTAGGGGGACATAAGAGGCACTGTTCTGAGGAAAAATAGTGATTTTTCCTGCATAACGGGTTAAAGGTGATCTACCAAGAAATGGGCGCCTGACGATTGACTGCCTGCAGCTAAATTGCTGATTGGTCATCCTCTACGTCGGAGAGAACTTATGTGATTGGAGATAACTGATCATGGGACCTAGAGGGAGGGGTCGTGTGCAGCCCAGAAAAAGTGAACTCAGGTAGTAAAGAGCGCATGAAGCGGGCGGAAGGAGAGGAGAGTCACCAGTAAGAGAGGAGCAAAGATGAAGATGAGCGTCTGGGTTCTAGAGAGGAGCGGCAGCCGAGATTCGCGATCCAGTGGAGCCTGTTACACTTTCTGCTACAGAAGACGCCCCAATAAACGCATAACGTACGGCTTACATTTTATTTTCAACATAAGGCTTATGAATGGTTATACATCTGTGTATTATACTGTGGCAAACATTGGGGCTTTATGTTGGGGCATAGGATACAAACTGCTCCTGACATGTATGCCGGATATAAGGTCCAAACACAATGTGAGTAGAGCCGGACTCGGGGAGGGGGGGGGGGGTTAACTGAAGAATATATAAAGAGATATTTTCTTATTTTAATTTTTTATCAATAAATAAAACTGATCCTTTTCCATAAAGCTGGAGGCAGCTATATATTTCTATAAATGTATACACACTCACCATTGACTTGTAGCCTCCCTGTGCTTCTCTCTATGGGTTTCTCCAGGGTGGGATGGTCCACTATACATATATATTCTGCCCCTTGATGTTCCCCCAATGTGGGGGTGATGGGCAGACAGGTAGTGCAGCTGTAGGTGTTATCGGCCGCTCTCATGGATGTCACACTCTGGTTAGCAGTAGGGTCAGTCCCTTCATATAACTGAGGTCCAGCATGTCTCCGCCATATCACAGTGATTACATCTGGGAAATACCCTGATATATCACACTGCAGGACGGCCGGGATGCCGTGAAGTAGACGGGGAATCTGAATCTCTCCTACAACCGGACGCCATCTGTAATCTACAGAACAGGACAGCAAAATGTTTTGTAATTTTAAACCAACTTTACCAAAGAGAATCATCCACCACATATACATTACACAGGTATGTACTGTATGTTACATGTCAGGATGTGATGTCTAACGGCAGCTCATATTACATAGAAATGTTTTATCCTCCATTAAAACCAATTTCTGCCTCTTCCCGCTTCAAAAATACCATCTCTTAGCACAGGGATATAATATATGTAAAGTACAATGTAATGTTGCAGTCAAACTAGAGCACTAGTCTTCATGTGCCGGAGGAAGTCTCCCGGGTTCATCTTCTGCTCTCCATATTTAGCAGTACTAGTAATTATTAGGAAATTATAGTACTAGGTTTTCTATTGGCGCAATGCACCGCTTTCATCAAATGCACCATTTACATCAGATGCATCGAGCAACTATAACATAGTGAAAGGGATTGGAGTTAGTTAAAATGTTCCTGTGCAAATAGTAAGCTATTGTTATTATTTGCAATTTGTTGACAGTGCAAACAACTATGAATGTACAAAATCGCAATACTGATACAGCAGCATTTAAACCTGGAAAGCTTCTGAAGGGATACTACTGGAGATGAGCGAGCGTACTCGTCCGAGCTTGATGCTCGCTCGAGTATTAGGGTGCTCGAGATGCTTGTTACTCGAGACGAGCACCACGCGGTACTCGAGTCATTTCCATTTCCTTCCCCGCATGTTTTGCGCCATTTTCTGGCCAATAGACATGCAGGGAAGGCATTACCACTTCCTCCTTATCCCACCCCCCTGCAGTGAGTGGCTGGTGAGATCAACTGACCGCCGAGTATTTAAAGCTGTCCTGCCCACGGCTGGCCTCAGACACACACTGGCAGAGATTAGGGAGAGTGCTGTTCCTGCTGTTCCAGCTATAGGGAGAGTGTTAGGCTACTGGTAGCAGATTCAAGAACCCCAACGGTCCTTCTTAGGGCCACATCTTACCGTGTTCATTACTGTTGTGGCTGCTGGGAGCAGTTTTGCACAAATTTTGTTTTTTTTCATCTTGGGCTGTGCAGGCTATAGCGTTCTCAGTCTGCAGTCAATTATACAGAGTATAGGGGCAGTACTGGTGAGGCAGGGACAGTGCTAGTGTAGAATCCTGTCAACAAGTACCACAAAAAAGCTCCTTCTTAGGCCTACCTGTGACCATGTGCATTTTACTGCGTGGCTGCTGGGAGTTGTAGTGGCTCACTATTAGCCAGCTAGGTCTTTTTGCAGCCTAGCGTATAATTTTTTCGGCCTGCAGCGTGCGTTACATAACCGCTGTGATCCTCCAAGTGCAGCCAATAATTGCATAACTTTTTACACCGCTCTGTGCGTCCCGTCAACTTCACGCACAGTGTATGGCCACAGCCGCTTATAGAGGGAAAGTCATATACATGCTATCTAAGCTGTTGGCTTTTTCAAAAAAAATTGAAAAAAAGCTCCTTCTTAGGGTTACCTATGGCCGTGTGCATTTTACTGCGTGGCCGCTGGGAGTTGTAGTGGCTCACTATTACCCAGCTAGGCCTTTTTGCAGCCTAGCGTATAATTTTTTGCGGACTGCAGTGTGTGTAACATAACCGCTGTCAGCCTCCAACTGCACGCCACTAACTGCATAGTTATTCAGACCGCTCTGTGTCTGCTTTATTCGTAATACACCATGCTGAGGGGTAGGCCTAGAGAACGTTGCTGTGGACGCGGGCGAGGACGCGGAGGTCCAAGTGAGGGTGTGGGCACAGGCCGAGTTCCTGGTCCAGGTGAATCGCAGGCGGCTGCTGCAGGATTAGGAGAGAGGCAAGTTTCTGGGGACCCCAACTTCATATCACAATTTATGGGTCCACGTCGTAGACCTTTATTACAAAATGAGCAGTGTGAGCAGGTCCTGTCGTGGATGGCAGAAAGTGCATCCAGCAATGTATCGACCACCCAGTCTTCTACGCCGTCCACTGCTGCAACTCTGAATCCTCTCGCTGCTGCTCCTCCTTCCTCCCAGCCTCTTCACTCCATGAAAATGACACATTCTGATGAGCAGACAAACTCCCAGGAACTGTTCTCGGGCCCCTGCCTTGATTGGGAAAAAATGGTTCCTCTCCCACCTGAGGAGTTTGCCGTGACCAATGCCCAATCTTTGGAAAATTCCCGGGGTCAGGGTGATGAGGCTGGGGACTTCTGGCAACTGTCTCAAGAGCTTTCAGTGGATGAGGAGGTCGATGATGATGAGACACAGTTGTCTATCTGTGAGGTACGAAGGGCAGTAAGTCCGATTGAGGAGCGCACAGAGGATTCGGAGGAAGAGCCGCTGGACGATGAGGTGACTGACCCGACCTGGTTTGCTAAGCCAACTGAAGAGGGGTCTTCAGAGGGGGAGGCAAGTGCAGCAGCAGGACAGGTTGGAAGAGGCAGTGGGGTGGCCAGGGGTAGAGGCAGGGCCAAAGCGAAGACTCCCCCAACTGTTTCCCAAAGCACCCCCTCGCGCCAAGCCACCGTGCAGAGGCCTAGGTGTTCAAAGGTGTGGATGTTTTTCAGTGAGAGCGCGGACGACCAATGAACAGTGGTGTGCAACCTGTGTCGCACCAAGATCAGCCGGGAGCCACCAGTACCAGCCTCACCACCACCAGCATACACAGGCATATGATTGCCAAGCACCCCACAAGGTGGGACGAAGGCCGTTCACCGCCTCTTGGTCGCACTACTGCCTCTCCCCCTGTGCCCCAACCTACCACTGAGATCCAACCCCCCTCTCAGGACACAGGCACGAGCGCCTCCCGGCCTGCACCCACACCCTCACCTCCGCTGTCCTCGGCCCCATCCAGCAATGTCTCACAGCACAGCATCCAGCAGTCGCTAGCACAAGCGTTGGAGCACAAGCGCAAATAGGCCGCCACGCACTCGCACGCTCAAGCATTAAACATGCACATTGCCAAATTGATCAACCTGGAGATGCTGCCGTACAGGCTTCTGGAAACGGAGGCTTTCAAAAACATGATGGCGGCGGCGGTCTCACGCTACTCGGTTCCCAGTGGCCACTATTTTTCTTTGTGTGCCATCCCAGCCCTACACCAGCACCTCTCCCGCAACATCAATCGTGCCCTCATCAACGCCGTTACTGGGAAGGTCCACTTAACCACGGACACGTGGACAAGTACTGGCGGGCAGGGCCACTATATCTCCCTGACGGCACATTGGGTGAATTTGGTGGAGGCTGGGACAGAGTCAAAGCCTGGGACTGCACACGTCCTACCCACACACAGAATTGTGGGTCCTTCCTCGGTGCTGGTATCTGCGGCAGTCTATGCCACCTCCTCTCAACCCTCCCCCTCCTCCTCCTCCTACGCGACCTCTACCTCTCAATTAAGAAATGTGAGCAGCACGTCGCCAGCAGTCGGTGTGGCGTGGCGTGTCAGCACAGCGGTGGGCAAGCGTCAACAGGCCGTGCTGAAACTACTCAGTCTAGGTGACAAGAGGCACATGGCCCCCGAGCTGTTGCAGGGTCTGACTGAGCAGACCGACCTCTGGCTTTCGCCGCTGAGCCTCCAACCGGGCATGGTCGTGTGTGACAAAGGCCGTAACCTGGTGGCGGCTCTGCAGCTCGGCAGCCTTACACACGTGCCATGCCTGGCCCACGTCTTCAATCTGGTGGTTCAGCGGTTTCTGAAAAACTACCCGCACTTGTCACACCTGCTCGGCAAGGTGCGCCTCGTCTGCGCACATTTCCGCAAGTCCACCACGGACGCTGCCACCCTGCGGACCCTGCAACATTGGTTTAATCTGCCAGAGCACCGGCTGGTGTGCGACGTGCCCACACGGTGGAACTCTACGCTGCACATGAGCGGCGATGCTGCAATCATTAGCGTCACCATTCCTCTGCTATGCCTGCTGAGAAGTTCGCTGCAAAGCATAAAGGCTGACGCTTTGCATTCGGAACAGGAGACGAGGGAAGAGAGTATGTCGCTTCATAGTCAGAGCACCCTCATGTCTATATCTCAGCGCGTTTTGGAGGAGGAGGAGGGGGAGGAGCAGGGGGAAGAGACAGCTGGGCCCACTGCAGAGGGTACCCATGCTGCTTGCCTCCCATCTGTTCAGCATGTATGGCCTGTGGACGAGGAGCAGGAGGAGGAGGAGGATCCGGAAAGTGATCTTCCTAGTAAGGACAGCGATGTGTTACGTATTGGTACCCTGACACACATGGCTGACTTCATGTTAGGCTGCCTTTCTCATGACCCTCGCGTTAGACGCATTCTGGTCACTACGGATTACTGGGTGTTCACCCTTCTCGACCCCCGGTATAAGGAGAACCTTACCACTCTCATTCCCGAAGAGGAAAGGGGTTTGAGAGTGATGCAATACCACAGGGCCCTGGTGGACAAACTGATGGTAAACTTCCCATCTGACAGCGCCAGCGGCAGAAGGCGCAGTTCCGAGGGCCAAGTAGCAGGCTAGGCGCGGAGATCAGGCAGCATGTTCAGCGCATGCAGGGGAACACTGTCCAAGGCCTTTGCCAGCTTTATGGTTCCCCAGCAAGACTGTATCACCACTCCCCAGTCAAGGCTGAGTCAGAGGGAGCACTGTAAAAAGATGGTGAGGGAGTAAGTAGCCGATCGTACCACCGTCATTCGTGATGCCTCTTCTCTATACAACTATTGGGTGTCAAAGCTGGACACGTGGCTCGAACTTGTGCTGCATGCCCTGGAGGTGCTGGCTTGTCCTGCCACTAGCGTCTTGTCAGAGAGGGTGTTTAGTGCAGCTGGGGGAATCATCACGGACAAGCGTACCCGCCTGTCAACTGCCAGTGCCGACATGCTTACACTTACAAAGATGAACAAAGCCTAGATTTCCCCAGACTTCTCTTCTCCACTGGCGGAGAGCAGCGGAACCTAAAAATTGTTTTCGCTGCAACCGCAGATAAAAGCACTCTTCTCTATCACCGTTAAACGGGGCATTTAACTTTGTCAATCTGTCTCTGACATTAGTCCTCCTCCTGCTACTCCTCCTCCAGAAACAACATGTCATCGTGCTGAACGGCCAATTTTTCTGCGGCCCAAAAGGCTCATCTACATCTACCAATGTTTTTACAATTTTTCTAAGTTTCAAAAGTATTGAGACTGTAACAATTTTTTCAACAGGGCTGCCTCCAGGCTCTGTTACAAATTAAGCAACAATGAGCTGTATCTTTAAAAAAAATTTTATGTGTTTCACCTGCCCTCTCGGTTAATAAATTTTTCAGAGGTACACTCGTACTCTTGGTACACTAATTTTTGGGGCCCAGCCCAAAACTCTTATCCAACTAATTTTTCCGGCCTTCGCCTACGCTAATGGTATGCCATGTAAATATTACAGGGGGTCTGCGTATACTTCTGCTACAAAAATGGTACTGGGGTCTGCCTATACTTCTGCCACATAAATGTTACAGGGGGTCTGCTTATACTGCTGCTACAGAAATGTTACTGGGGTTTGCCTATACTTTTACTACAGACATGTTACAGGGGTCTGCCTATGCTTCTGCAACAAAAATGTTACAGGGGTCTGCTTATACTTCTGCTACAGAAATGCTACAGGGGTCTGCCTATACTGCTGCTACAGAACTGATACTGGGGTCTGCCTATACTGTTACTACAGAAATGTTACTCGGCTCTGTCTATATTGTTACAACAGAAATGTTACTGGGGTCTGTCTATACTGATACTACTGAAATGTTACAAATACTGGGCTCTGCCTGTACTGCTGCTACTGAAATGTTACAGGGGTCTGCATATACTGCTGCTAATGAAATGTTACTGGGGTCTGTCTATACTGTTACTACAGAAATGTTACTGGGGTCTCCCTAGACTTCTGCAACATAACTGTTACTGGGGTCAGCATATACCTTTGCTACAGGAATATTACAGGGGTCTGTGTATTCTATGGGTGCACTAAGTCTTCCCATCGCAGTGCAATGGGATTTATTCATGTACCATCTGTGTGTTCCTGCTAGCCACCCATGCTGTGGGTGCACACAGACTTGCCATAGCAGAGTTGTACCTGCCTGGCACTTTAAAAAAAAAACACGAATGTCTAAGGCATGGCCTGTGGGCCGCAGCCAACATGTATTTCCTCTCACGTAACCTCAGCTATCCGGGGCACTGCAATGGGATTTCTTTATGTACCGTCTGTGTGTTCCTGCTAGCCACCCATGCTGTGGGTGCACACAGACTTGCCATAGCGGAGTTGTACCTGCCTGGCACTTTAAAAAAAAACACGAATGTCTAGGGCATGGACTGTGGGCCGCAGCCAACATGTATTTCCTCTCACGTAACCTCAGCTATCCGGGGCACTGCAATGGGATTTCTTTATGTACCGTCTGTGGGTTCCTGCTAGCCACCCATGCTGCGGGTGCACACAGATTTCCCATTGAGGTGTTTTACCTGTATGTCCCCAAAACACTGACAGACTTGGGTAGGGTGCAGAGTGCAGATGGTTTACCCCTTGTGTTGTCGATGAGGTATCTGACACCCAAACAGAATGAGTAGTGTGTGGACACATGGAGTCCCCATTGCTATGTCACTCGCAGCACCTTGGCCACACAAGGTGTTTTCTGGGACAGGACCCGCTCACATACTTCCCACATCTAGTATTACTGCATTGTGGAAATGTGTTGAACTGCTGGGTTGGCAGCGGACTCCCCTTTATGCCCACGTTTGCAGCTCCTGACAGATGTGGCAACGGATTGAAATGAAGATGGAACGTCAATCTATTATCAATTCTTAACAGCATTGTTGGCTATCGCCCCCCCCCCCCCCCCTTCAAAGAGGGTCGCTGCCTGGCCCTGCCAACCCTTTGCAGTGTGTGCCTCCGGTTCCTCCTCATCGCAGACGCATGTGGAAATAGACATGAGGGTGGTGTAGCTATGAAGCGAGCGTGTGGCATGAGGGCAGCTGAAGGCTGCGCAGGGACACTTTTGTGTGCGCTGCGGACGCAGGGTCGTGCGGGTGGGTTGGACAGCAATGCCAGCATGTAACCCAGGAGAAGAGGCAGCCGTGTGTCCCGCAGTCAGTGATTGTGCTTGGTTGGAGGTAGTGTGGTGCTTAGCTAAGGTGTGCGTTGCTAATGAGGGTTTGTCCGAAGTAAAAATTGTTGGGGGGGGGACCACTCTTGCCGCTATTGTGGCTTAATAGTGAGACCTGGGAACCTGAGATGCAGCCCTGTGTGTTGCCCCTCGCCTGCCCTATCAGTTTCTGTGTCGTTTCCATCACTTTCGTAGGTTTTGCAGATTTGCACAAATGAAAACCTTAGCGAGCATCGGTCATATACAAAAATGCTCGAGTCGCCCATTGACTTCAATGGGGTTCGTTACTCGAAACAAACTTTCGAGCATTGCGGAAAGCTCGACTCGAGCAACGAGCACTCGAGCATTTTGGTGCTCGCTCATCTCTAGATACTACTAGTGTTCACACACACAGCTCTGCTACATGCATGTCACACACAAAGCTCTGCTACATGCATGTCACATACTGACATGTTTGCACAAAAGCAACGTTTTTTTTCAACACTGAACAACGGTAAACATGGCTGCTGTCAGGTTCAGCATAGTTTAGGACTTGTGATGCTGTCACCGTCATGATCAGGGGCGGAGCTCAGAAGCCTGGTACTGATCACATGATGGTGACATCACCACATGTAATTCCCACAGTCAGTCACTTATTACCCACAGACAGGTGGTCATTAGTATTTTCATTAGACGTCAGTAAGGAGGTAACGTCCCGCTTCTCACCTGAATCTCTGATAGACAGCTCCCTGGATTCCGTGCTCTCCATAGATTCATGTTCCCAGGTCACTCGTACTGTGAATTCTGGATCCTTATGATGATCCTCAGGGATTCGGACCTCACTGGAGACGCTGTAGGTTTTGTCAGGATTATTGGCCAATGATTCAGTGGATGATATGACATCTTCTGATCCTCGCACTCCACATCTCCATGTAATCCTGATACTTTTAGGATAAAAGTTCTCCAAGTTGAGCAAATACTTCATCTCTCCAAAGATAAAGAGACTTCTCATCACTGGCTGTGACAGCCTTGGCTTTACTGAAATGTGAAGGACAGAATAAGGTGTACATCTCTCCACATGTCATAACACTCTTCATCCAGGCTGAATAACTACATCTCATGTCTGCTCATTGAACATCGGCAACTGGATACATTTTACAGTTTACTTTAAAGGGATTGTCCTGGAATTTCAACTTATTGCTTATTCACACTACAGGCCTAGAGTACTTGGCTTTTTTTCAGTAGTCGAGCAGAGATGAATGGAGCAGTATACTCAACTACTGGCTCTATTGATACAGGAGGACACAGGCCTAAATTTTTGTTATTGGTAGGGCTTCTAGCTGTCAGACCCACACCAATCTAGTGGAAAGGGGATAAGATAAAATCTTGGGACAACCCGTTAAAGGTTATCTGATATCATCAGGCATTCATAATACAGACCATCACTCAGACATCAAGGGAACATTATTAAGTAGAAAGATAAAAGTAACATTCATAATCCGTGTCTTTTGAGCCATCGGGCCAGTACAGTAATTTTGGAGGGGAAGTGCTGACAGATTTCCTTTAACAAACTAACATTTTCCAAAGTTATATGTACCCCAGGATATAGCCATTAAAACATACAACTTATCACAAAGAACAAACCCTCGTATGGGTAGGTTGAGTGAGAAGGTAAAAGATAACAGTTCTCAGATCACAGAGATGCAACACAAAAGAATAACACAGCAAACAGCTGATGATGGTCCCCATAGATAATTCTCTCTACAGGTTTAAGGACATTTTGTCCACAAGCTAATTGTACAGAAGAGTAAGTGCACCCCGTCCATGTAGTAGGTCATATATATGCTTTCTTAGTTTATATATCATAATGTCGATATCTTACCATAAATGGTCTTACAGTGAAACGTCTTCTCGTCATTATGCTGATTGCTGACACCTCTACAGATGAAGGTCACATCTTTGTGTCTTTCCATACGTGGTATGAAGCTCAGTGATGTTACATACTGACGTCCCTCCCGTTGTGATCTGATCACATAGGATGTATCCAGTAAGCTCTCTACTTCATGTCCTCCCATCGGAGACGTCTGGATTTTCTGGACCTGTCCAGCTCTCCTCATCAGCCACGTCACACTCAGGTCCTCAGGGCAGTGGTCCACTGTGTAGTAGAGGGTGGCTACTTTTCCATCAATCAGCTTTGGAGGACCCTCAATGTCTCTTACTATGAATGATACATTAGCTGTAGGAACAGGATAAAATGATCAGACATTACATGTACAATAACATGAAGCCGCAGTATGGATTTCCATCTGATATATTGTCACATGGACTCATTAGAAGGTTCTCTTAAACTCTCACTGGTCAACAGAATAAAACTTTTTTTTCTCATCATAAACAAAAATACATTTTTAAAAACCAACTTTTCATGCTGATTCCGAATATGCATTCAGTTTTTCCTACCACGTTCAGTTTTTGAAATATGACCACCTATGATTTTTGCCGATTTTAAGTATATTTCAGAATGTACCAGGAATGAAATCATTTTTATTCATATTATACTTTTTACCAAAGAAAACGTTAAAATTGCTGTAAATATGACTTTCTTTTGGACACTTTGCCTGGATCATCACCATACAACATCCAGCAGTAATCTGCCATCATGCTTTCATTCCAGAATCCTTGGTAGCGACTTTGCATCCGTTGAATATCTTGGTGAAGACGCTCGCCTTGCTCATCACTCACTGCTACCAGGTTTTTGGGAAAAAAGTTGAGATACGAATGCAAAAAATGCATTTTCAAAGACATATGAAGCCCATTTCCTGAAATGCATTGTGCAACATTTTGAACACCAGCTTCAGAAGCACAAGACTTATGGTTGGCCAGAAGGTTTTCACAAACCCATCTAAAAGCTGCCATGCTTCTCTTTCTTTAATGTTAAGAGCATCATTGAATTTTATAACTTGCAAAACCTCCCGAATTTGGGTTCCAACAAAAATTCCTTCTGTTTTGCTGCACTGATCTTGGGAAACTTCTCTGACAAGTATTGAAATCCTGCTGAATTAGAATTCCCCTTCGTGCAAGATTTGTGTGCTACAAGACACCCAAGTCTCGCACTAATATGTACCCGAATGAGGTGATACGCATGAGCGATGCTTTACCGCACCGCGATGTGGGAAACTAATAGCTGCACATGCTATCGTTGAGCGTGCTCTTACATCGCATCAAATATTTGTTTTCAATGGGGCCGGAAACAGTATTGCACCACGTGCGAGGTGCAGGCGGTGTGATGAGATGCGAGGTTTCCCTATTGAAAACAAAGGGACAGACTGCGCGATAGCAGCGGCGGAGGACCGCTTCTTCCTGAAGTAATGCAAGGTGATTTGGAACAAAAAATGCCTTGCATCTGTGACAAAAATCACATGTTTTGCAGCCCTATATCGCCCTCGCCCCTGTGAAATTAGCCTTAGGGCTTCTACCCACTAAGGTTTTTTTAACACTGCGATATCGCAGCGATTTTTTAATGCAAATGTCAATGGGACTTTCTAATGTTAAAATCGCATCACACAAAAATCGCAAGTTTGCGCTTTTTCTGTGATTTTAACAATAGAAAGTCCCATTGACATCTGCGTTAAAAAAACGCAGCGATATCGCAGTGTTAAAAAAAAGCGCTAGTGGGTAGAAGCCCTTAGGCTGTGTTTTGTATACCAGACAACCTGTTTGACGCCTCCTGCACACTTGCAGAAAATCAGCTATAGGAACTGCAACCTTTAAAACCCATAGGTTTCAATTGGTTTCCTCCACTTGCTCCATTTTTGTACGCATTTGCGCACCCAAGGCCCCATAGGAGTCTAAGGGGTGCTCAAATGTTCACCTGTTCATAATGAAATTTCGAGATGTTAATATGAGAGATAACACCAAGGACTAATTAGGCTGGTCAGTCTACTCATTAGACTATCCTTTCTGTTCGAACATGGCACGGGTGTGTCTTGTGCTGATGTGAACAGGGCTGGCAGTGGGTAAAACTACAGAATGGAGCGTGGATCTGCTCGCCAGAGGATGTGATAGCGCTCCATTCAGAGTGCAATTACATCTTCCTCTGGCGAGTGTGAATATGCTTACGCCTGTGTGCAGGAGCCCTAAAGGAGTTATCCCACAGGATAGGGGAAAAATGTCTAATCATTGAGGTTTCCCTAACTGCCCCATGTGATTTGATCAGCTGTGCATATGTCCAACCTCTGTTTCATTCACTTCTACGGAACAGGCGGAGATGAATGTGCTCAGCAATCCCCCTCCATCTCATAGAACATTCACATGGGGTAGTTGTGGTGTGCTGTGGCTGGGTGTCAAGCTCTCTGTTCGAAACCCCAGCAATCAAACATTTTCTTTGTTGGTAAAACTCCTTTAGAGATAAACAACGGGGTCCATAAACAGATGAAGTCTCTACATTGCAGAATAGTGGGATCCATGTTTGTAATCACTCCTCTTTACCTTGTCTTAATATACGGAGGGGTCCGCTGCTTCTCTCTATCGGATGCTCCAGGCTGGGATGCTCCACCCTGCAGATAAATTCTGATCCTTGGTCCTTCTTAGCATCTGGAGTAAAATGTAGAACTGCAGTACAACCAAATGTCATGTTTTCCCTTTTGCGCGGTTCAATCTTTGTCGCCGTGTCCTGGGAGTCCTGCACGGCAGAAGTAACTTCATTCTCCGTCTTATACCAAGACACACTCAGTTTATCTGGGAAGTAGCCGGTAATATAGCACATCATGCAGGTTCTTAGCTGATCTTCTAACCTGAGGACAAAGATTTCATCCACACACGGGCTCCAGGGAAGATCTGTGGGAAAACATTCAAAGTCAACTCTTATTTTATGTATTAGAGTCACAGCAGCGCTAACATGGAACACTCTTATGGTGACATTTAGAAAGTTTCTGTGACTCTGATGACTTCTGCCACTGTATTTCTTGTTACTTTAATAATGTGTAGGAGCGCAATACACAGAATGGCCTGCAGAAGGTGGTAGACAGGTATTCAGGATGCAGAAATAAGAGGTAACACCTGTGAGTGTGGTAGGAAGCAACATAAAAGTATCAGTTCCTGCAACAATCAGGGGGGAAGTTGCTAAGAGCCAGAGTGAGAGGTTTGTGAAGATGCGACATAAAGAACTAGGAGCCTGAGGTCCGGCACAAACGAGTCGGGGTCCTTCCCAAGTCTGATAGAGGAGCACACCTCTAGACTTCCGGGGTGAGGGGTGATGACAGAGAAACTGTGGGTTCTGAACCATGAGGACTGTATGTACTAAGTAGTGCATGTGCTGTAGATAGAATAAATACTACCGTAGCAGATGCCAGGACTTAAAATAAACTCCAAGTTTCCTTAATCTTTTATGCATGTGTGAAACCTATCCGATAGGCGAGTGACACCAACTTGTCATAAATGGTAAAGAGATTAGATATTGCTTAAAGATGTCCATCTCCTAAAGTTATCACCCTTAACCAATCCTAACCAAAGATGTGGGATCTCCAGATGATTCTAACTGTAACATCTCTTCACAGTGACTCCAATACCCTGAAGGTGCCATTGTTGTAATATTTGTAAATAAGATGGAACAATACCTATGCAGTGCCACTTATGGGATGACATCATTCCTTCAAATCAATGCTTGACCCTTTATACAGGTCTGAGGAGCAATAATTGGGAATTGAAAACCAAGCCAGAATCCATACACAGACAGCTGTTGTGCGGTTTTTGACTCTCATCGATATGCATTAGTTTCCGGGCTAGGCTAGTGAGAGGCCTATGACAAAGGTCGGGAGGGGTAACACCACTTTATTTGCATATTTCCAAGAGGAGCATGGGTGGTCTTAAAAGTCACCTCACTCACCTTCTTGGTGCTTTCCCTAAGGAGTACTGTTACCCCTCCTGACCTACGTCATAGGCCTTTTAAAAGCCAAGTCAGGATCCTACTGCACACTGATGAGGGACAAAAACCCCAAAACAGCTGTCTGTGTATAGATTCTTGCTTGGTTTTAATTTCCCAATCATTGCTCTACAGACCAGTATAAAGGGTATGCATTGATTTGAAGGAATGCTGCCATCCAATAGGTGGCGCTGCAAAGGTATTGTTCCATCTTCCTTATTTGCATATTACCCAGAGGAGCATGGGGGGCCCTATAAGTCTCCTCACTCACCTCCTAAATGCTCTCCCTAAGGTGCACTGTTTATGGTAAGCAAGACTGGTCTAGGCTCTCTTCCCTTTCCATTGTTTTCATGTTTGTAATGGGGTGTACGCCGTTATAGTGTTTTATTCTTGTATATTGTTTTACACTGTTATCCAATTTTGTCATTAGCATGTAAAAATGGTGTATCATTACTTTAACCCCTTAACGACCGGGCCATAGTGTTTTTTACTTCCTGCCCAAGTGGGCTTTATTCTCTGAGGATGTAAAAACATGCGTCCTACAGAGAATAAAGCCCCGTGGGCTATGGACGTGACAGCTCCATGCTGTCGGTGCCCGCTGGTAGCCGACAGCATGGAGCTGTCATCCCGGGCTGCGGTGACCCCCCCCCCCCCGGCATTGCGATTGGCGCTGTCCAGTGGATAGCGCCGATCGCAATAAAGTAAATAAAAGTTGTGAAAAAGTTAAAGATTCAGCTGCCCTGACGGATCGAATCCATCAGGGCAGCTGAAAGTACTCACCCGACTTCCCCGATGTCCGCCGCGAGGAATGGGTCCTCCGGGACCCGGCTCGGCTCTTCTACGCATGCGCGCCAGATGAATGACGTCACGCGCATGCGCAGAAGACTGGGAACCCCGGGGAGTTTAAAATCTCCTGGTTCCCGGATCCTGAAGGTAGCCGGGAATGAGGGGATGTCCCCGGGGGAATGAGGGGATGTCCAGTGGATAGCGGTGATTGCGAAAAAGTTAAAGAAAAGTAAAAATAAGGTTAATTTCACCTCCCCTCATGGATCGGATCCATGAGGGGAGGTAAAAATACTTACCCCCGGTCCTCAGCGGTGTCCCGGTCTTCCGGGACCTGAGGCCCCCTCTGCGCATGCGTGCCCGATGATTGACATCGAGCGCGGGCACAGAGAGGCTCAGGACCCGGGAAATTTAAAATCCCTCTGCTCCTGGCTGCCATGTGTAAAAAACTTAGCCAAGAGACTGGAAATTTCACAGAGGGCCGCGGTGAGCGATTCCTGATCACGTGTTCGCCGTTATCCAATGGATAATGGCGATCACGTAAAAGTTTTTTTTAAAAGTTAGTTTCATTTCCCCTCACCGATGCGATCGGTGAGATGAGATGAAACTTTTTACCGGAGGTCTCCGTATTTGCACCCCGACGCGATCTTCTTCCGTGAACTTTCCCAGATTCTGCACATGAGACCGCCGGCAAAATACCGGACACATGCGCAGTAGGCGGGGAGCCCAGGAAACGTAAAATCTCGGTCGCCGAGAGCCTGGAGCAGTGACGGGTGGCCTCGTTGAGCGGTCCCCGGTCACGTGATAAAAAGGTAGCGTTCTACCTTTGGCCGGTCTCACATGACCGGAAAGGAATTACGGATTCCGCATGCGTCTGATCTGCGGTATTACGCAGATCAATCGCATTGGATTACACAATTCCACTCACATTAGTGGGTCGGAACTGCGTAATCCACTCGCAGAAAAGAGAATGCAGCAGGTTCTATTTTACTGCGGATATCCGCAACATAGAGCCCATTGTGCTCTATGGTCGCGGATATACCAGCAGCCCATACGCAACTACGTTGTATACAGGCTGCGGGTACCCGCGTCATTGCTAAGTGACGGTGCGGGAAATACAAACAAAAAAAAAAATTGTACAATGAATGACTGCCTGTGTGAGTAGGCAGTTATGCGCAGTACATTACGCGGCCGTACGCAGGGTCACAGCCGGGCTCACAGATGGGATCCGCTGCGGGCCTCCGCAAGCGGATTCTGCCTACGGCTGCGTGAGCCCGGCGTTATTCAGACTGCTACCAGTAATACGTATTTTACAAGAAGCCCCGGGAATGCTTGCCTTCCTGCAGTTCCAGGAGCACCTTGTTGAGCGTCTTCTGTGAGAGACCACCGCACCTCAGCAAGCTTACGGAAACTCACAGAGCGCCACTTTTTACACCCCATACCCGCCACTGAGGTCAAGAAATACCCCCAAAAAGCATGAGAGGATGGGGGATACACGGTTTTATTGCCCCATGTGCCCATTCCAACCAGCCTCCGTAATTACCCGTCTTCGGAAATACCACACAGTTCACATTATTACTTTTATCTAAGATTTGCGAACGCCGAAAAGGGCGCGGGGGGGGGGGGGGATATTTTTTAGGGAGTCAATTTTTATTCCATACAAATAAGCAATGGGGCCTGGAATTTATTCAGTTGTGCCCTGAAATCCAACGGGTGTTCCCTCCTTTATAGGCCTTGCCATGGGTCCTGTAAGTAAATTAGGGTCACAATGGGTATATTTCTGAACACGGGACAGACGGGGGTATCCATTTGGGGGTGAATGTCTTCACTCCTATGTACACTGTACAAAAAAACTGTTTTTAAATTTAAAAAATTGCCAAAAAAATTGAAAATCGTAACTTTTTCCTTCTGCTTTGCTTAGATTCATTCAAATACTATGGGGTCAAAATATGCAGTACACCCCTAGATTAATTTGTTAAGGGGTCTAGTTTTCAAAATGGGGTCATTTGAGGGGGTTCTTTATAGTTTTGGCCGCTCAATGGCTCTATAAGTGGGCAATGGGGCCTGGAATTTATTCCGTTGTACCCTGAAATCCAACGGGTATTCCTTTCATTGTAGGCCTAGCCATGTGTCCTGTAAGTCTATTAGGGCCACAATGGGTATGTTTCTGAACACAGGACAAACAGGGGTATTCATTTTGGGGTGAAAGTCTTCATTTATACATGTTCTGTACAAAAAAAACTGTTTTTAAATTGACGCAATAGCCCAAAAAATGAAAATCGTAATTTTTTCTTACTGCTTTGCTTAGATCTATTCAAAAATTGTAGGGTTAAAACACAAAGTACGCACCTAGATAAGTTCGTTAAGGGGTCTAGTTTTCAAAATGGGGTTATTTGTCGGGGTTCTCTATGGTTTTGGCCGCTCAAGAACTCTACAAGTGGGCAATGGGGCCTAAAAGGACTTCAAGCAAAATCGATGTTCTGAAAGCCACTGACTACTCCTTTCATTTTGGGCCCTGTTGTGCATCCAGACATAAGATTAGGGCCACAATGGGTATGTCTCTGAACACGGGACAAACAGGGGTATCCATTTTGGGGTGCAAGTCTTCATTCATGTGTGTGCTGTACAAAAAAAGCAAATGACAGAATTGCCAAGAAAACGAAAATCCTAATTTTTTCCTTTTGCTTGGCTTGAATTCATTCAAAACCTGTGGGGTCAAAATATGCAGTACACCCCTAGATAAATTCGTTAAGGGGTCTAGTTTTCAAAATGGGGTCATTTGTGGGGGTTTTCTATGGTTTTGGGTGCTCAAGAACTCTACATGTGTGCTATGGGGCCTAAAAGGACTTCAAGCAAAATTTCTGTTTTGAAAGACACTGACTACTCCTTTCATTTTGGGCCCCGTTGTGGACTTAGATATAAGATTAGGGCCACAATGGGTATATTTCTGAACACGGGAGAAACAGGGGTATCCATTTTGGGGTGTAAATGCTCATTTTCATGTAAACTATATGAAAAAAATATGTCTTTAAAATGACAGATTTGCAAAAATATGAAATTTTACTTTTTCTCCTCTAAATTGAATTAATTCCTGAAAAAAAACTGTGGGGTCAAAATACTCATGACACCCCTCATTGAATACACTAAGGGGTGTAGTTTTTAAAATGGGGTCATTTGTGGGGGTATCTATTATTCTGACACTCATGAGCCTTTCCAATCTTGGCTTGGTGTAGGACAACAAACTGTTACTCAAAATGCTAAAAAGTAATGTTAAATTTGTACGTCTCCTAAATGGTTAAAAAAACACGAAAGTTTTTCCAATGTGCACCCAAAATAAAGTAAAGGGGTGGAAATATATATCTTAGCAAAAATTTCTATAGTATGTTTGCACATATTTAAGATATTGCAGTTGGAAATGTGAAAAAATTACAATTTTTTCAAAATTTTCCCAAGCCAAGAGGGATAGGACAACAAATGTCAATCCAGACACTCAGAGACTGTGTTCTTTGACAGTAATGACTGCTGTTGTTGTGTTCACAAATCGTGTTCCAGCTTGTCCAGCATGTGGAATTAGCATGAATTTCTTGCCACCACTACACAGGCCAAGCAAGCTGGATGTAACCATGGATTCCGTCAAAGCCTTCCAGTGATCGAACAGGCCAGGGCCTGTACAGAGAAGCGTGACTCTTCATTGCCCCTACATTGGACGCAAGACCTCATGAACCAAACCCGCAGTGGCTTATGCCTCAGGTTGAGAGGGTAGAGGCTATCCCAGAGCCTGCTATACATGCCCCTTGGCTCTTTATTGGCATTGCGTGCTCCACCCACTGTTAAACTTTTGGAATAGGTCCTTACTAAGACCATCTTGTGTGCTGACCTCACACGCATGCACCGTGGTCTCAGCAGCTTCCCAGGGAGTAAAAGTGAATCGCAAAAGTGAATGCATCAGCAAGCAAGATGGCCCAAGCAGGGAAGATCAATGCCCATGCACTGATTCCTGAGGTGTGGTACATGCACCATGAGTGGAATACATGGAGCCCCAAACTCAAGGGAACTAGAGATGTGAATCAAGAGCCAAGAGGTGTGTTTTGAGACGATGGAAGGGGAAAGAGTCTGAACCACAATCAGAATGCCGTACATGATAGATTAGTGCCATCTCCTACCTCTTACGGACAACGTCCTTGTCTCAGGTCCCTCCATAGCCTCGTGCTCCCAGGTTACATACAGTTTATACTCAGGATCTGTAAAGCCATCTCCCAGAATGCAGCATTCACTGATCATGCAAAACAATGAATCTTCCTGTTCTGTGAATGTTTCCATGTGTCTCGTCCCCTGCTTCACACCTTTTCTGTGTTCTTGCTCCCCCCGATGCCACTTCACCTTCATGTCTTTAGGGTAAAAGCTATGAAGATGCAACGAAAACTGCACCAGCATGCCGTCCAGCAGGGTCTTCCCTATCGGCTCCAGCTGAGGTTTAGCTGCAGAGTGGAGACATTTATAAAGTAGGTGAGATAATGTATGACAACAGAGGCAAAAACCTCAAAAAGACACATATAATTACACCCCAAGACCAAGTTTACACGGCTGATTGTTTGTGTGCATTCAGTGCTGAAATCCACAGCAGAACCTGAACTATGTTACTTTCCATTAACTATAATGCATTTTTACACGTGTGAATTTTGAGATCCATGTTGCGAAAAAAAAAATTATATGTCAATTCTTGGCGCAGTTTCTGCACAGAAACCATATCGAGACACATATATGTCCCATGGGGTTAAATTCACGTGCGGATCTACATGCAAATTTGCAGCATTCTGAGACTGAGCCATGATTTCTGCTGCAGGTCAAGTATCAGATCCGTATCAGAAAAAACATATCTCCTGCCAGCCTCATTCTGCTAGTGCCGGCTCCCTCACATCTCTTCACCTCCTGTTGCAGTAGCATCTGAAGTAAGCCAGTGATTGGCTGCAGTGGTTACATGTGACATCATCACTACGGGAAGAAACACAGAGCAGCAGTTAACCAGATACTAGTGGAACGCAGTAAGCAGGGGATCGGGTGAGGCAGGTGCACCTTCTTTTATAGTTTTCCATCACCCTGAGCAAGTTTCAAAAACTATTTGAGTCCTAGGTAACCCCTTTAATTCTCCATCACACCATCACTGAGCTTAAAGAATGCACCATATGCAAATAACCAATGCTAAGGACATGTGATCACCTTTGTTACATATCGGTGTCTTCTAGACTCTCACCCAGCATTTTGATTCCTCCTGCACTTTTTTTGATTGCCTTTTCCAGAGAAGGATGTTCCACTTGGCAAATATACTCAGACCCCTGGTGGCTTTTCACTGCAGGTGTTATCATTAGCTGCGCTGTACAGCTGAAGGTGTGGTCTGGATTCTTAGTTGATTTGATTTTTGGAATGGGAGCATCATCAGTTTCTTCACATAACTCCAGAGTCCTCTTATTTTTCTTGAACCACTTCACAGTGACAGCGTCCGGGTAATATCCTGATATGTGACACTGTAGGATGGCGGGGACGGTGTGATATATACATGGTGGTGCCTGTATGTCATCCACTACTGGCCTCCAAGGGAAATCTGCCGGAGAGACACATTACATGCGGATGTAGAATAATCAAAACACCAGAGTGACAATCCCACCAAACAGCCCCAATAACTTCAGATTTCTGAATTATCTCCCGAGGGAAGGAAATAGGTATGAGTTGGTGATATACAGTTGCAAAAAAGTAAGTGAACTCCCTGGAATTTCTAAATTGATCACTAATAAATTATGGTCTCATTGTATCTAAGCCACATTTATAGACTAACTAACTAAAAAGACGCGGACAGTTGTGCTGTTCATGACTTTTATTGAGCACATCAAGTACTCACCCACAGTAAATAAGCTTTACACAATGGTGAGTGTGAATTTTGGACCCTTCTGCCCTACAAATGTGTTTCAGTTTATCAATATTTCTGGGATGCCTTGTGTGCACAGCCCTCTTCAAGTCACACAAACACAGCCGATCAACTATTGATGACCTATCCTCAGGATAAGTCATCAATAGTTGATCGGCTGTGTTTCGCAGTTCAGGATCCATAACACAGTGTACAGAGCGGAAGCAGATCGCTCCACCTCTGGTTAAGTAGCTAGCATTAGTAATTAAAATCAATGGGTGCTGCATCTGCAATTACCAGCACTGCCCACCACACAGGAATCTGAGAAGATAAGTCATCAATAGAAATTGCCAGGTAACCCCATTAAAGGTCAGGGCTCTGATTCGGCCATTCCAAAACACGAATCATCTTACAACTGTATTGTATTTGATAGCTCTTTATATACATCTTCCTACCTTGATCTCTGCTACACCGTGTTTGCTGCCCCCTAGTGTTTGTATACTCGTGTTCCCAGCTGACGTGTACTTCAGACTCTGGACTTCGGAGGGAATCTTCAGAAATTGTGACTTGACTGCGCACTGAGAATGATGTTTGATCAGGACTTTCTTCGTAGAGGTCCTGGGATGATAACACGTCTGTTGACTTCTCTCTTCCACACTTCCATTCCATGCGGAGATATCCGGGATAAAATGTGTCTAGGGTGACAGAGCACACCACCTCGCCCGTGTCACTCAGGCGTAGCGTCATGGGTCTGGCTGAAAACCACAAAATATCTTCATGTTCATTACAAACAATTATTTAACCTTCCAAATAGCCAATGATTCTGCATTAATAAAACCTCCATCGGTACTTCTGTACTTTCCTGCAGCTGAGGGATATTTCAATATTACACTTGGTTCTACTTGTGGAGAATGCCAAGATGTTGTAGGGACTCTTTTAGGCCATGCAGGGCTCCTTGGGAAAAAGGTATACAAATAGAGATGGAAAAATGTCTCTAGACTGACACTTATTGTAAAGTAGCCTTCCTATAAGTCAATGACTGACCTTTTAACAAGCCCTATAACATGACTAAAGTTATAAACCAGAGTCTTAACCATAAGTACAAGTCACCCATCTACAGACAGGTGTTTGGGGTTCTGGCCAACCCTATTGTGCACTGATGAGGGCCAATAACCCCAAAACAGCTGTGCTTTCTTATTCTTACCTTTAGGATCTAAACACCTCGATTCCCCCACTTGTTTTAGCCTTACAAATCGGTTCACTGTACAGAAATAGAGGAAAAGGTTAATGGCAGCGAACAGGTCACATGACTTAATAATTAGTGAAAGTGCCAATACTGTGATTTCAGAGCTTCCTTTGGATAGTTTAACTATTTTAAGGCATCCTGTTACCTTTTTTCAAGTCTTCCTGTAGTTCCTCCGCTACTTTCTTCTCATTGATCTTGTCTAGAACTTCCAGAGTCACCTCAACCCCATAAACATCCTTGTAGTATTCCTTGATCAGATCAGCAACATCCCCCCAGTCCTTGCCCTCCAGTTTGCCCCTCGGGATCCTCCTATAGTTCGGTTTTACTTTAATTTCAGGTAACTGATTGCAGAACTTCTTAAATCCCATCTTCTCCAGATTCTCCAAAGCGTAGACCAGGGCGTCTCTCACCGTCAGCCCCATCTCCTCCTATAAGGGACTGTCACATGACATCCACCTTACTGCAGGCACTGTTTTTGTAAGACAACTCCATTAAAGACTACAATAGAAATAAATCTAGGAGACAGTAATGGACACTAAATGACCACTTTATTAGAGACCCCCATTTAGTAGCATTGGACCTCCTTTGGTCTAGAACTGTAGCAGTTTGTCATGGCGTATATTCCCCTCTACTTTTGTGGACTACATAGAGCTCAATGAGTAAGTGGAAGTGTGGCTTCTAGTATTTGATCCAGTGATCGCTTAGCAAACCCAGATGAGATCTTCCAGTTATTATTGTCACTACTGTGAGATGCTTTTCCATTTAATGTGGGCTCATATGGATGCTCCACCTATGGACGGCCCAGGTACAGTGGAAAAGTGTGAAATATAAAAATAAATGAGAGTGTGAAAACTTTTTTTTTTGCTTTTTACCTGTAATAAAGCAAAAAGAAACAGAAAAAAAACACAGTGAAAAAGGATACGAAAAAATAGCCCTTAAAAACGAAAAAAGAAAACGCAACAAAAATAATTTTGGTAGCTGAAGGAAAAAAAATAGGGCCTTAACACCACCACATGGGTCAAATCCCTGAAAAGTGTCTGGTCCTATAGGATCAAAACACCCTGGTCCTTAAGGAGTTAAAATAGGCTCAGCCTTTCTGTATATCATATAATGACATTTCTGTTGACCTTATCTCTGGATTTGTGTAGGAAGTTATTAATTTGGTGTGATGGTGAATTGATGGGTCACATGGTCTTAAGGCCTCTTTTCTCAGGCAACAGTGATATCACAGCTGTGTTCCGTGCAATATTGCTGCATTTTCTTGTGGCAATATTGTGATTTCGTGGTGCTACAAAGTTGCGCTACTTTGTAGCACTGTTTTACTGGGATTTTTTGGGAGGCTTGAAATATAAGCCCTATCCCAAAAAATAAGCTCTGGTTACTATAAAAAACAAACAAACAATGCATCACCTAACAGGCGCTGTCAGCTCTGATGCACTTCTCCCGAAGCTGCGGCACTTGTCTGTAGTCTTCAAGCAACGCTTCCTGTTGACAGGGTTAAAAAAATCCCAACTCCAGGAATTGCTGGCTCTGATTGGTTCTCAAACGCTGTGGCTCAGCCAATCACTGCAGTGTTCGATGAACCAATCACAGCAATCGCATTGAATCACTGTGATTGGTTCATCGAGCACTGCAATGATTGGTTCTCGAGTGTTGCGGCTAATCCAATCAGAGCCTGTGCTTCCTGGAGACTGGGTTTTTAAACCTCCAAACAGGAAGCACTGGCTGAAGGCTACAGACAAGTTCCGGAGCTTCAGTAAAAGTGTGGGGGAGCGGGCAGCGCCTGTTAGGTGATGTATTGTTTTTTATTTTTATTTCTTACTAGCTTACCCGTCGCGCATTGCTGCGAAGACAGACATACATACATACATTCGTTTTTATATATCTAGATAACAAACAATCACAGCGCAGCTTTCAAGTTACCTCAGCGGTATAATATATAACAACCAATCACAGCGCAGCTTTCATGTTACCGCAGCAGTATAATATATAGCAACCAATCACAGCGCAGCTTTCATGTTACCTCAGCAGTATAATATATAGCAACCAATCACAGCACAGCTTTCATGTTACCTCAGCAGTATAAGAAATAGCAACCAATCACAGCACAGCTTTCATTTTACCTCAGGATTCTCAATATCCAGCAACTGTCTTGCGAACCGTTTTGGCGGATGCATCATTTTGTAGTTGAACACACTTGCTCGTAATGCCTTTTGCTTTCGTGCTTGAGATGGAAATCAAACGATCTTTGTCTGGAGGGCATAACTGTCGACGATGCTCGCACGCGCGCCACCTATCGTAGGATAGATGTACTATGCCAGTAATCTTCCCAGGAGTGTACTCAACAACTTCCCAAAGTTTCATGGCGATTAGATGAATGGTGTAGTAATGCATAAAGGACAGACAGATAGACATACATACATTCATTTTTATATATATAGATGACATCAGGAAGTGAGAGAATTAGATTCCATACGTAAAATTTGGATGCTAATTCTTTTGCGCTTAGAATTGAATAATCGAGGTGGGACCCATTAGCTTTTCCTTTTTATGACATAATCAATGCTCATGCCAAATTTCACGTTTCTATGACACCGGAAAGTGAGAAAATTAGATTCCGTACGTAAAATTTGGACGCTAATTCTTTTGCGCTTAGAATTAATTAATCGAGTTGGGACCCATTAACTTTTCCTATTTATGACATAATCAATGCTTGTGCCAAATTTCAAGTTTCTATGACATTGGGAAGCTAGAAAATTAGATTCCGTACGTAAAATTTGGATGCTAATTCTTTGGCGCCTAGAATTGAATAATTGAGTTGGGACCCATTAAATTTTCCTATTTATGACATAATCAATGCTCGTGCCAAATTTCATGTTTCTACGACATCGGGAAGTGAGAGAATTAGTGGCAATGATGGAAATCGAACGATCTACGTGGGGGGGGGGGGGTGTAACTGTCGACCACGCT
This sequence comes from Eleutherodactylus coqui, assembly GCF_035609145.1. Classification (NCBI taxonomy): domain Eukaryota; kingdom Metazoa; phylum Chordata; class Amphibia; order Anura; family Eleutherodactylidae; genus Eleutherodactylus; species Eleutherodactylus coqui. The sequence continues at coordinate 160,519,159 of NC_089844.1, forward strand.
CGCACGCGCACCATTTATCAAAGCATAAATGTACTATGCCTACAATCTTCCCAGGAGTGTACTCAACAACTTCCCAAAGTTTCATGGCGATCAGATGAATGGTGTAGTAGCGCATAAAGGACAAACAGACAGACACGCAGACACACATTCAATTTTATATAGATAGATGACATGAGGAAGTGAGAGAATTAGATTCCGTGCGTAAAATTTGGACGCTAATTCTTTTGCGCTTAGAATTTAATAATCAAGTTGGGACCTATTACCTTTTCCTATTTATGACATAATCAATGCTTGTGCCAAATTTCAAGTTTCTATGACATTGGGAAGTGAGAGAATTAGATTCCATACGTAAAATTTGGACGCTAATTCTTTTGCTCATAGAATTAAATAATCGAGTTGGGACCTATTACCTTTTCCTATTTATGACATAATCAATGCTCATGTCAAATTTCAAGTTTCTATGACATCGGGAAGTGAGAAAATTAGATTCCGTACGTAAACTTTGCACGCTAATTTTTTGACGCGTAGAATTGAATAATTGTGTTGGGACTAGAGATGAGCGAGCGTACTCGTCCGAGCTTGATGCTCGTTCGAGTATTAGGGTGTTCGAGATGCTCGTTACTCGAGACTAGCTCCACGCGATGTTCGAGTTACTTTCACTTTCATCTCTGAGACATTTGCGCGCTTTTCTGGCCAATAGAAAGACATGGAAGGCATTACAACTTCCTCCTGTGACGTTCCAGCCCTATACCACCCCCCTGCAGTGAGTGGCTGGGGAGATCAGGTGACACCCGAGTATTAAAATCTGCCCCGCCCGCGGCTCGCCACAGATGCATTCTGACAGAGATCAGGGAAAGTGCTGCGGATGCTGCTGCTGCTATAGGGAGAGCGTTAGGTGTTATATTCGTCTTGAAGAACCCCAACGGTCCTTCTTAGGGCCACATCTGACCGTGTGCAGTACTGTTGAGGCTGCTGGGAGCAGTGTTGCACAATTTTTTTTTTTTGTATATCGGGCATGCAGACCATTGCGTCCTCAGTCTGCAGTCATTGTACAGAGTATAGGGGCAGTACTGGTGAGGCAGGGACAGTGGGAAAGGTGAAAGAGATATACTGTCTATATAGGCAGTGGGCTTTTTCAAAAAAAAGTGGGGAAAAATACTATATTTGGGCTGCCTGTGACCATCTTCAGTGTACTGCGTGTCTGCTGGGGGTAGTAGTCCTAATTAATACGCAGCTAAGTGTTACAGCAGGCTTGCGCAAAATTGTTTCCTGGCTCTGCTATGCCTGTTACATCACCGCCGTCATAGCGCCAGAGGGAAACAGTATACATAATATACGCTGCATACAGTATCTGTCTGGTGTTTCAGCTCACCATTTAAAAAAATTGAAGCAAAATACTTAAGGCCTACCACTGCCCTTTGGCCACTTGACTGCTTCTGCGCTGTGAATTCCACTAGCTCAGTCATACGCACCTACGTCTCACTACAGGCGTGCGCAAAATTGTTTCCTGGCTCTGCTATGCCCGTTACATCACCGCCGTCATAGCGCCAGAGGGAAACAGTATATATAATATACGCTGCATACAGGGTCTGTCTGGTGTTTCAGCTCACCATTTAAAAAAATTGAAGCAAAATACTTAAGGCCTACCACTGCCCTTTGGCCACTTGACTGCTTCTGCGCTGTGAATTACACTAGCTCAGTGATACGCACCTACGTCTCACTATAGGCGTGCGCAAAATTGTTTCCTGGCTCTGCTGTGCCCGTTACATCACCGCCGTCATAGCGCTAGAGGGAAACAGTATACATAATATACGCTGCATACAGTATCTGTCTGGTGTTTCAGCTCACCATTTTAAAAAAGTGAAGCAAAATACTTAAGGCCTACCACTGCCCTTTGGCCACTTGACTGCTTCTGCGCTGTGAATTCCACTAGCTCAGTCATACGCACCTACGTCTCACTACAGGCGTACGCAAAATTGTTTCCTGGCTCTGCTGTGCCCGTTACATCACCGCCGTCATAGCACCAGAGGGAAACAGTATACATAATATACGCTGCATACAGTATCTGTCTGGTGTTTCAGCTCACCATTTAAAAAAATTGAAGCACAATACTTAAGGCCTACCACTGCCCTTTGGCCACTTGACTGCTTCTGCGCTGTGAATTCCACTAGCTCAGTCATACGCACCTACGTCTCACTACAGGCGTGCGCAAAATTGTTTCCTGGCTCTGCTGTGCGTTCCGTAAGCGAAGTCAGCCTCCAACCACAGGCCAATAAGCGGCACATTTAATTACAGCGTTCTGTGTCTGCTCTACTCGTAATACACCATGCTGAGGGGTAGGGGTAGGCCTAGAGGACGTGGGCGAGGACGCGGAGGTCCAAGTCAGGGTGTGGGCACAGGCCGAGCTCCTGGTCCAGGTGTATCGCAGCCGACTGCTGCGGGATTAGGAGAGAGGCACGTTTCTGGTGTCCCCAAATTCATCTCACAATTAATGGGTCCACGCAGTAGACCTTTTTTTAGAAAATGAGCAGTGTGAGCAGGTCCTGTCATGGATGGCAGAAAGTGCATCCAGCAATCTATCGACCACCCAGAGTTCTACGCCGTCCACTGCTGCAACTCTGAATCCTCTGGCTGCTGCTCCTCCTTCCTCTCAGCCTCCTCACTCCATTACAATGACACATTCTGAGGAGCAGGCAGACTCCCAGGAACTGTTCTCGGACCCCTGCCCAGAATGGGCAGCAATGGTTCCTCTCCCACCGGAGGAGTTCGTCGTGACCGATGCCCAACCTTTGGAAAGTTCCCGGGATCCGGGGGATGAGGCTTGGGACTTCCGGCAACTGTCTCAAGAGCTTTCAGTGGGTGAGGAGGACGATGACAATGAGACACAGTTGTCTATCACTCAGGTAGTAGTAATTGCAGTAAGTCCGAGGGAGGAGCGCACAGAGGATTCGGAGGAAGAGAAGCTGGACGATGAGGTGACTGACCCAACCTGGTTTGCTAAGCCTACTGAGGACATGTCTTCAGAGGGGGAGGCAAGTGCAGCAGCAGGGCAGGCTGGAAGAGGCAGTGCGGTGGCCAGGGGTAGAGGCAGGGCCAGACTAAATAATCCACCAACTGTTTTCCAAAGCGCCCCCTCGCGCCATGCCACCCTGCAGAGGCCGAGGTGCTCAAAAGTGTGGCAGTTTTTCACTGAGAGTGCAGACGACCGACGAACTGTTGTGTGCAAGGTTTGTCGCGCCAAGATCAGCCGTGGAGCCACCACCACCAGCCTCACCACCACCAGCATGCGCAGACATATGATGGCCAAGCACCCCACAAGGTGGGACGAAGGCCGTTCAGCGCCTCCGGTTTGCACCACTGCCTCTCCCCCCGTGTGCCCCAACCTGCCACTGAGATCCAACCCCCCTCTCAGAACACAGGCACTACCGTCTGCCGGCCTGCACCCACACCCTCACCTCCGCTGTCCTCGGCCCCATCCAGCAATGTCTCTCAGCGCAGCGTCCAGCCGTCGCTAGCGCAACTGTTTGAGCGCAAGCGCAAGTATGCGCCACGCACCCGCACGCTCAAGCGTTAAACGTGCACATAGCCAAATTTATCAGCCTGGAGATGCTGCCATATAGGCTTGTGGAAATGGAGGCTTTCAAAAACATGATGGCGGCGGCGGCCCCGTGCTACTCGGTTCCTAGTCGCCACTACTTTTCCCGATGTGCCGTCCCAGCCCTGCACGACCACGTCTCTCGCAACATTGTACGCGCCCTCACCAACGCGGTTACTGCCAAGGTCCATTTAACAACGGACACGTGGACAAGCACAGGCGGGCAGGGTCACTATATCTCCCTGACGGCACATTGGGTGAATTTAGTGGAGGCTGGGACAGAGTCAGAGCCTGGGACCGCTCACGTCCTACCCACCCCCAGAATTGCGGGCCCCAGCTCGGTGCTGGTATCTGCGGTGGCGTATGCTTCCTCCACTAAACCACCCTCCTCCTCCTTCTACGCAACCTCTGTCTCGCAATCAAGATGTGTCAGCAGCAGCACGTCGGCAGCAGTCGGTGTTGTTCGGCGTGGCAGCACAGCGGTGGGCAAGCGTCAGCAGGCCGTGCTGAAACTACTCAGCTTAGGAGAGAAGAGGCACACGGCCCACGAACTGCTGCAGGGTCTGACAGAGCAGACCGACCGCTGGCTTTCGCTGCTGAGCCTCCAACCAGGCATGGTCGTGTGTGACAACGGCCGTAACCTGGTGGCAGCTCTGCAGCTCGGCAGCCTCACGCATGTGCCATGCCTGGCCCACGTCTTTAATTTGGTGGTTCAGCGCTTTCTGAAAAGCTACCCACGCTTGTCATCCTGCTGGGAAAGGTGCGCCGGCTCAGCGCACATTTCCGCAAGTCCAAGACGGACGCTGCCACCCTGCGCACCATGCAACATCGGTTTCATCTGCCAGTGCACCGACTGCTGTGCGACGTGCCCACACGGTGGAACTGTACACTCCACATGTTGGCCAGGCTCTATGAGCAGCGTAGAGCTATAGTGGAATACCAACTCCAACATGGGCGGCGTAGTGGGAGTCAGCCTCCTCAATTCTTTACAGAAGAGTGGGCCTGGTTGGCAGACATCTGCCAGGTCCTTCGGAAACTTTGAGGAGTCTACCCAGATGGTGAGCGGCGATGCTGCAATCATTAGCGTCACCATTCCTCTGCTATGCCTCTTGAGAAGTTCCCTGCAAAGCATCAAGGCAGACGCTTTGCGCTCGGAAACGGAGGCGGGGGAAGACAGTATGTCGCTGGATAGTCAGAGCACCCTCATGTCTATATCTTAGCGCGTTGAGGAGGAGGAGGGGGAGGAGCATGAGGAGGAGGGGGAAGAGACAGCTTGGCCCACTGCTGAGGGTACCCATGCTGCTTGCCTGTCATCCTTTCAGCGTGTATGGCCTGAGGAGGAGGAGGAGGAGGATCCTGAAAGTGATCTTCCTAGTGAGGACAGCCATGTGTTGCGTATAGGTACCCTGGCACACATGGCGGACTTCATGTTAGGATGCCTTTCTCGTGACCCTCGCGTTACACGCATTCTGGCCACTACGGATTACTGGGTGTACACACTGCTCGACCCACGGTATAAGGAAAACCTTTCCACTCTCATACCCGAAGAGGAAAGGGGTTTGAGAGTGATGCTATACCACAGGACCCTGGTGGACAAACTGATGGTAAAATTCCCATCCGACAGCGCTAGTGGCAGAAGGCGCAGTTCCGAGGGCCAGGTAGCAGGGGAGGCGCGGAGATCAGGCAGCATGTACAGCACAGGCAGGGGAACACTCTCTAAGGCCTTTGCCAGCTTTATGGCTCCCCAGCAAGACTGTGTCACCGCTCCCCAGTCAAGGCTGAGTCGGCGGGAGCACTATAAAAGGATGGTGAGGGAGTACGTAGCCGATCGCACGACCGTCCTCCGTGACGCCTCTGCCCCCTACAACTACTGGGTGTCGAAGCTGGACACGTGGCCTGAACTCGCGCTGTATGCCCTGGAGGTGCTTGCTTGTCCTGCGGCTAGCGTCTTGTCAGAGAGTGTGTTTAGTGTGGCTGGGGGAATCATCACGGATAAGCGTACCCACCTGTCAACTGACAGTGCTGACAGGCTTACACTCATAAAGATGAACAAAGCCTGGATTTCCCCAGACTTCTCTTCTCCACCAGCGGACAGCAGCGCTACCTAAACAATACGTAGACTGCACCCGCGGATGGAAGCATCGTTCTCTATCACCATCAAAAACGGGGACCTTTTAGCTTCATCAATCTGTGTATTATATTCATCCTCCTCCTCCTGCTCCTTCTCCTGAAACCTTACGTAATCACGCCGAACTGGCAATTTTTCTTAGGCCCACAAGGCTCAGTCATATTACTTTTGTAAACAATGTTTATACGTTTCAATTCTCATTAAAGCGTTGAAACTTGCACCTGAACCAATTTTTATTTTAACTGGGCTGCCTCCGGGCCTAGTTACAAATTAAGCCACATTAACCAAAGCGATTAATGGGTTTCACCCGCCCTCTTGCTTGGGCATCGGCAATTTTTCTGAGGTACATTAGTACTGTTGGTACACCAATTTTTTGGGGCCCTTGCTTACAGTGTAATCCTAGTAATTTTTATGGGCTTCGCCTGCACTCATGCTACAGCAAGGTGTGTGGGGTTGGCCTACACTTTTGCTACATAAATGTAACTGGGGCCTTGTCTATACTGCAACTACTGAAATGTGAAAGAGACTGTTATCTCCCTAAACTGCTGCAATGGGAATGTTACTGTGGCCTGTCTTGACTGCTACTACTGAAATGGAACTAATACTGTGCTCCCCCTGTACTGCTGCTTCAGAATTGTTACTGGGGCCTGTCTTGACTGCTACTATTACTGAAATGGAACTAAGACTGTGCTCCCCCTATACTGCTGCTAGTGATATGTTACTGGGGCCTGTCTGGACTGCTACTACTACTGAAATGGAACTAATACTGTGCTCCCCCTATAATGCTGCTAGTGATATGTTACTGGGGCCTGTCCCTAATGCTACCGCTGAAATGTTACTAATTCTGGGCTCTATCTATACCGCTGCTAATGCTATGTCACTGGGGTGTGGAAACGGAGGCTTCCCAAAGACATGATGGTGGCGAGACCATTTCCCACCAATGCGGTTACTGTTAAGGTGCATATAACCACGGACACGTTGAGAGGACACACAGAGCCTCAAAAACATCCCCCTCCTCCTCCAACAATAAAAACATTCTTGGAAAATACCTTTGCATTGGTCCGTCTGGTGGCAGTCCAAGAATTTCACCTTTACCGACACAACAAGGGAGCCCCCCCACCATCCCCCCGCCATGGCCCACTTAATCCTGGCCACATTCCGAAAACCAACTAAATAAAACCGCGCTACTAGGTCCGCAGTCGCCACCACATTCCCATCAACACGGTTACTGTTAAGGTACATATTACCACTCTGACTGTGGCATGCACTGTGGGCCGAAGCACACCTGTATTGTATGTGACGTTAGCTCTGCTGAGCAGGGCACTGCAGTGGGATACATTTATGTACCGCCGATGGGTTCCAGGGAGCCACCCATGCTGTGGGTCCACAGGGACTTCACTTTAAGGATTTGTACCTGCCAGTGTCTATGTATTAAAAACACCGGTCAGACTGGGGCATGCAGTGTGGGCCGAAGACCACCTGCATTTAATCAGACGTTACCTCAGCTGTGCTGGGCAATGCAATGGGATATATTTATGTACCGCCGGTGGCTTCCTGGGACACACCTATGCTGTCGGTCCACACGGAGTTGTAACTGCATGTGTCTACTTATAAAGAACCCCAGTCTGACTGGGGCATGCAGTGTGGGCCGAAGCCCACCTGCATTAAACCTGACGTTACCTCAGCTGTGCTGGGCACTGCAATGGGAGTTATTTATGTACCGCCGGTGGGTTCCAGGGAGCAACCCATGCTGTCGGTCCACACGGAGTTGTAACTGCATGTGTCTACTTATAAAGAACCCCAGTCTGACTGGGGTATGCAGTGTGGGCCGAAGCCCACCTGCATTAAACCTGACGTTACCTCAGCTGTGCTGGGCACTGCAATGGGATATATTTATGTACCACCGGTGGGTTCCAGGGAGCCACCCATGCTGTGGGTCCACAGGAACTTCACATTAGGGATTTGTACCTGCCAGTGTCTATGTATTAAAAACACCGGTCAGACTGGGGCATGCAGTGTGGGCCGAAGACCACCTGCATTTAATCGGACGTTACCTCAGCTGTGCTGGGCAATGCAATGGGATATATTTATGTACCGCCGGTGGGTTCCAGGGAGCCACCCATGCTGTGGGTCCACAGGGACTTCACATGAGGGATTTGTACCTGCCAGTGTCTATGTATTAAAAACACTGGTCAGATTGGGGCATGCAGTGTGGGCCGAAGACCACCTGCATTTAATCGGACGTTACCTCAGCTGTGCTGGGCAATGCAATGGGATATATTTATGTACCGCCGATGGCTTCCTGGGACCCACCCATGCTGTCGGTCCACACGGAGTTGTAACTGCATGTGTCTACTTATAAAGAACCCCAGTCTGACTGGGGCATGCAGTGTGGGCCGAAGCCCACCTGCATTAAACCTGGCGTTACCTCAGCTGTGCTGGGCACTGCAATGGGATTTATTTATGTACCGCCGGTGAGTTCCAGGGAGCCACCCATGCTGTGGGTCCACACGGACTTCACAATAGGGAATTGTACCTGCCTGTGTCTACTTATAAAAAACCCCAGTGTGACTGGGGCATGCAGTGTGGGCCGAAGCCCACCTGCATTTAATCTGACGTTAGCTCTGCTGTCCAGGGCACTGCAATGGGATACATTTATGTACAGCCGGTGGGTTCCAGGGAGCCACCCATGCTGTGGGTGCACACGGAATTCCCATTGCGGAGTTGTACCTGCCTGTGACTATTTATAAAAAACCCCGGTCTGACTGGGGCATGCAGACACCTTGACAGAATGAATAGTGTGTGGCACATGGGTTCCCCATTGCTATGCCCACGTGTGCAGCTCCTGATGGAGGTGGCACAGGATTGGATTTCTCATTGCTTCTGTACAGCATTATGGGCTATCGCCCCGCCCCTTTTAAAGAGGGTCGCTGCCTGGCCGTGCCAACCCTCTGCAGTGTGTGCCTGCGGTTCCTCCTCATGGCAGACGCACTTATAAATAGACATGAGGGTGGTGTGGCTATGAGGCCAGCGTGTGGCATGAGGGCAGCTGAAGGCTGCGCAGGGAGACTTTGGTGTGCGCTGCGGACGCAGGGTCGTGCGAGGGGGGGTTGGGCAGCATGTAACCCAGGAGAAGTGGCAGCGGAGTGTCATGCAGGCAGTGATTTTGCTTTGTTGGAGGTAGTGTGGTGCTTAGCTAAGGTATGCCTTGCTAATGAGGGTTTTTCAGATGTAAAAATTGTTTGGAGGGGGAGGCCCACTCTTGCCGCTATTGTGGCTTAATAGTGGGACCTGGGAACTTGGGATGCAGCCCAACATGTAGCTCCTCGCCTGCCCTATCCGTTTCTGTGTCGTTCCCATCACTTTCTTGAATTGCCCAGATTTTCACAAATGAAAACCTTAGCGAGCATCGGCGATATACAAAAATGCTCGGGTCGCCGATTGACTTCAATGGGGTTCGTTACTCGAAACGAACCCTCGAGCATCGCGAAAAGTTCGTCTCGAGTAACGAGCACCCGAGCATTTTGGTGCTCGCTCATCTCTAGTTGGGACCAATTAGGTTTTCCTATTTATGACATAATGAATGCTCGTGCTAAATTTCAAGTTTCTATGACATTGGGAAGTGAGAGAATTAGATTCCGTATGTAAAATTTGGATGCTAATTCTTTGGCGCTTAGAATTGAATAATCGAGTTGAGACCCATTAACTTTTCCTATTTAGGATATAATCAATGCTCGTGCCAAATTACATGTTTCTCCGACATCGGGAAGTGAGTGAATTAGTGGCAATGAAGGAAATCGAACGATCTACGTGGGGGGCGTAACTGTCGACGACGCTCGCACGCACGCTATTTATCATAGGATAAATGTACTATGCCTATAATCTTCCCAGGAGTGTACTCAACAACTTCCCAAAGTTTCATGGCGATCGGATGAATGGTGTAGTAGCGCATAAAGGACAAACAGACACACACACACCCACACATACATTCAATTTTATATATATAGATGTAGCTAGGGCTTATTTTAGGGACAAACAGCAATACTTCCTACTGCAAAAGTTGCATCGCACCGCACAAAAACTGAGTTTTGTACGATGCAACAGAAAGAAGGAATCCATAGAAAAACACGGGCTACAAAATATTGTAAATCGTGGCTGTATAGAGCATGCTGCAATTTTTTTTCTCTCAATGTAGCAGCCTACAAAACATTGCTAATGTGAAGGAACCCATTGAAAAGCACTGGCTTCACATTCATGTGATTTATAGCATTGTTGCATTGTGAGAAAATCGCACGATTTTGTCACCTGTGTTAAAGCGGCCCTAGGGAACTCCACCCTCTGTAACCTTCTGACTCTCTGGATGTAGCATCTAGTAATACAATGTATCTGAGGATCAGCTCTCTTCTCCCCTTCTGATGACTGCGGTCAGTACTAGTCTGTACGTTGGTTGCTGCATACAGTGAGGTCAAGCAAGAGTTAAATATTCAGCAAGTTTATGGCGCAGATAAGCAGCAAACCCCGGATCCTCCACCCTCCAGTCTTACTGACGAGGCCCAACACATATAGCACATTTCTCGGTTTTGCTAATTTCAGTTTGAAGCATTTCCTGTCTGTAGAAGTCAGTGCGGATGTGAGCGATTACATCACTGTATATGCTGTGCCTAGACACACAAAGCTTCAGCACTTGTCGTAGGAGCTTACACTCTAATATAATGCACAGTCCCCTGCAGAGAGTTACTAGATACAACCTGTGAGCTCTTCCATACCTGAGTGCTGTACATACCTGAGTGCTGTACGTACAGAGAAGGGAATATTCCGGGCGCTGGAGTCACTTACATTGTTTTGTTCCTGCTTGGCTTCCTCCTTGCTAATTTGGCCTCTTCAGAAGTGAAACAACATTCATCCCCCCTCCCCTCAGGGAGGAGGCAATGAGGTCGACCAGCTCTGCCTATTGTGGAGATATGCTGGATGGGTTTTTATATTCAGCCCCGTGATGAAAGGTCACTTCTCACCTGTACTTTATACTGGGAGGCTGTTCCATATACCTGAGTGCTGTTTGTAGGAGATCCATAAAACTTTGTTCACATCTGTGCTGCAGCTTATGTCCATAAGGCTGCCTTATGAAAAAATTATTAAAGGCCACTTTGGCGGAAAACATTTTTTCTTACCCTGCCACCCTCACCTGAATGCCAGTAATACTCTGAAGGTCTCCTCTGTATATTACAGCCACTTACCTGCAGTGCAGCTCCCTGTCTGATGCTTATCAGCCGCCATCCTCAGAGTGAGAATTTTTACTTTCACATCAATCTCATGATTTATTAGCACAGCATTAGCTGAGGCTATACCATTTCTGCCTTGCTGGGGGACAGTTTAAATATTATTACCTTCTATATTCTCCTAAATAAGCTACAGACCATAAGCTTATGGTCAGGCGGATGAGCTGTGATCTGTTTTATAATACCTGTGTGACAACAGTTGTGTGATCATCATCAGTAACTGTGATAGGAGGGTCTGTGTCCATATATAGGCAGTTTCAGTGGTAGGTGCATATAACATCACACAGACTGAGAATCTGACTATGAAATGAACACACAACCCCAAGTAGATCTGAGCTTGCCAGAATTGAGATCACATGACCATCTAAGGAGAAAGAGGCCAGGAGTTTTAAGCAAAAAGACATAACTACCCAAGGTAACACTAGACCACTTATATATAATGGGGGGATAGCTACAAAATGAATAATTGGGAAAAAAATTACTCGAGTGTCCCTTTATTAGTAATAACTCTAACCTATCAGGGTCACCTCATGTTCCCTCCTTTTTCCTTGTATTATAATTATTACCTTATTACTTTGTAGTGCACGCCTTTCTAGGGCATTATGATATTACATGTTATAATCACTGATTACTCAGAAGGATTGCTGATCCAGGGATTATTCAGATTGGAATAATTGGAAAGGAATCCCCCCCCCCCCCCCCCCCCTAAAATGAAAATTGCCTTCTACCTCATTGCGGTTTTTGTTCTTCCTTTGTATGAATAATGGGGGGTGGGGGGGGGGGGTGATTTGACTAAACTGGATGGACAAAGGTCTTTTTTTCAGCCCTACATACTATGTTACTATGTCAGGGTGATCCGGTAGAAAATACTGGGAGAAAAAGCACATTGTAGTCAATGGGGTCCGCTCAGCACTGTTTGGTTCTGCCATTAGACAGTAATGTATATGGGATAGGGCTAAAAGAGGGGAGAATGAAAGATATGGATGATCGGAGGGCAACCGTGAAGAAAAATTGGGCAGGATGAAGAAGCCTTTGGAGAAAGGGTTAAAGGGGTTCTGTTATTTAAAAAAAAAAAATCAATACATATGCTCCCCTACTTGCGAACAGGTTCCGTTCCAGGAGCCTGTTCACAAGTACATTTGTTTGTATGTCCGAACAGCCGGTACCCAGCGGCAGCAGTTCCGACAAGCTGCGCTGCTCAGCGGAACTCAGCAGTCAGAATAGAGAGCAGTATTTAAAGCGTTAACAGTTCCGATGAGCGGCGCAGCTCGTCGGAACTGCTGCCTCCGACGTTCAGGGGTCCCGTACAGTGTCCCGCGATAAGATCGCAGGACGCTGTGCGGTTGCTAAGCAGCCGGGGGCTTTCTGAAAGGCCCCAGGGCTGCCTATGCAGAGTGCCTATCTAGCGCCTATCTTTCAGAAGGCCCCCGGCTGCCTAGCAATCGCACAGTGTCCCGCGATCTGACCGGACAGGCTTCATAGAAGCTTGTCCAGTCCCTGCACAGTATGATGTAATGCCATAGCATTACATCATACTGTGCTCACAGATTGTTCGTAACTTGCGACATTCGTAACTCGAACGTTCGCAAGTGGGGACTATCTGTACTTACCTATTCCTCCCCAGGACATCTGCTTACTGCATCTTTTCCTGCCTCATCTTCTCGTGGCTCCTCTAGTCCCCCAGGTCACCTCACCTCCAGCCAGCTGGATCCTCTTCTTCCTGTGATGTAGCGTACATGCACAGGCATTTTGTGTCCTGCAGGTCAGTGTACCCATTACCTAATAATGTAGCATTCACTGCCTAGCGGGAAATACTGAATCCTATGCTGGACTATTGCTGCGACTGCGCATGCGTGGTGTCTTGCAGTAATAGTATATGAACACTCGCATCAAGAAACTATGCATGTGCAGCCTTGGCAATAGACCGACATAGGATTCGGCATTTCCTGCTAGGCATGGAAGGCTATGTCATTAGTTATGTACTGTACATTGATGTGCAGGAAGCAGAATGTCGGCAATGTACGCTTCATAACAGAAAGAAGAGGATCAGGCCGGCGGGAGGTGACGTGACCTGGGGGCTGGAGGAGCCAGGAGAAGATCGGCGAAGAGATGTGGTAAGAAGGCTGTCTGAGGAGGAAAAGGTAACCTAGTATTCATTTTTTTTTCTAATGACAGAACCCCTTTAAGGGCGTACAAGTGTGTGTGTGGTGGTGGTGGTGGGGTATATGGAAAGCCTGTAGGACAGTGGGTTGAGATACTCAACAAAACCTGTTTCATGGTGTGATGGCTTATCTTCCTCCTGTCTTCTATACCCCATCTCCTCTCAAGGCCCTCTTTTTATTTGCATTTAGCAGTTCACTATAATATGGCCTGTCCTGAATGGTCAACCTGAAGGAGAATTGTGCAATTTTTGAAAGTGTTTCTATACATTCAAATGAGGAAAATGTATACATTGTTTCTGGTATTTCTGACTGTGCCCAAGCTATCACCAAGAAGTGTGATTTCAGTCCTTGAGGAGTACACAAAGGAAGTAATATGATCATCTGCCTGTGCATTCAATAAAAAATACCAGATACGTCCAAAAATAAATTTTATTGTAACATATCAAAATCCCACACCTGTGTTTCCTAACTAACATTTCCCCTGGGACAAAAACAGGAATTTACTGACATGTGGTGGACAAGAACCAAACTAGTATTAAGGTTCTATCTGCCCAACAGAAATTCAAAAACCCCAGGGAAAAAGTTGGAAGAGCAAGGATCAAAGATGTAAGACCTTTCATCATATCTCCTGCACAGAAATGCTGTTATGATGCCAAACCTGGTCCACAAGGAGAAGACTGCCAGGCTCTTATTGAGAGGTTCTTAAGGCAGAACTAGTTCATGAGAAGACTGCATTTACTACACCTATGGGTTTATTTGAGTTGAACTGCATGCCTTTTGGCCAATGTAACACTCCAGGATCGTTTCAGAGATTTATGGAACAATGTTTGGGCCATAAGAATTTTGAAATCATTCTTCTGTACTTAGACAATGTCATGCTATACTCCAAAACTTACGAGAAACATCTGGAACGTTTGAATGAGGTATTCAAGATCCTGATCAAGCACCGGTTGAAAGTAAAACCTTACAAGTTTCATTTCCTGAAGTAACAAGTTCACTATCTGGAGCATATTGTCACTGCACAAGGAGTTAGCCCTGATCCTAAAAAGATAAGAAGTGGTAACCATTTGGCCTACCCCAAAGATACTCAAAGATGTACACCATTTCTTAGGCTTTGTAAGATAGTACAGGAGGTTTATCCCAAAGTTTGCCACTATTGCAGCTCCTTTGAAAGAACTATTGAGAGGGCAGCCCAAAACTCCACCAGGTAGACCAGTAGCTATACACTGGGGGAAGAGCAGGAACAGGCCTTTCAGATTCTTAAAAAGAGACTGACTACCCCTCCTATTTTAGCTTACCCTGACTACAGTTTGCCATTTCACCTGTACACTGATGCTAGTCTCCAGGGTTTAGGAGCAGTACTCAGCCAAGTGCAAGACGGGCAAGAAAGAGTCATCGCCTTTACCAGTCTGTCCCTCAGAAGGACCAAAAGAAATGACCAGACCTACAGTTTCTTTAAGCTAGAATTACTGCGCTGGTTTGGACCATCACCCAGATATTTAAAGACTATTTTACTTCATCTATCTTTGTGGCCGTCACTGACAACTTCCCCCTAACTCACATGAACACTGCCAAATTGGGTGCCTTAGAGCAACAGTGGGTATCCAGTTTTCCAAACTTCAACTTTGCTATCACATTCTGAGCTGGAAAAAGCAACGCCAACACCGATGCATTATCCTGTTTTCCTTATGCAAGAGACTCTGCAGATGTTGAGGATGATCAATAGGAGGAAATAGAAATACCAGATTTCAGTGCCAAAACCACTCATCTGAACGCTTTTCAAACCAAAGACACTGTACCAGCAACACAGAAAGAAGATCAACAGTTGTTCAGTCTGCAAACAGAAAGTTGAATAATCTGTGAACTCATAGACTACCTTTCTTCAGGCACCACACGCAGGAGGATTAGACAAAGCCATCCAGATACAGAACTACAACAGCTATGGTGACAAAGAAAGAGACTGTTCCTCAGAAGAAATCTGTTATGCAGAAATTCTATTGATCCTGTTATCGGTCACAGAGTACAACAAATATTAATTCCCCGGCAAGATGCAAGTATGAATCTGACTGCTTACCATGACCAATTAGGACACTTTTGTGTACAAAAGACTGAATCAACTATTCATAGATGTTTCTATTGGATTAGCATGAGAGATGACATTAAGAAATGGTGCCAAGATTGTAGTGTGTGAAAAAAGATGAGTAAAGGCAGACCAAACTCGAAATTTGGCACGAGCATTGATTATGTCATAAATAGAAAAAGCTAATGGGTCCCAACTCGATTGTTCAATTCTATGCGCAAAAGAATTAGCATCCAAATTTTACGTACGGAATGTAATTTTCTCACTTTCCGGTGTCATAGAAACGTGAAATTTGGCACGAGCATTGATTATGTCATAAATAGGAAAAGCGTATGGGTCCCAATTCGAATATTCTATTCTATGCGCAAAATAATTAGCGTCGAAATTTTACGTACATAATCTAACTCTCTCTTCCCAAAAGTCATAGAAACATGTAATTTGCCATGAGCATTGAATATGTCATAAATAGGAAAAGCTAATAGGTCCCAACTTGATTATTCAATTCTATGCGCAAAAGAATTAGCGTCCAAATTTTACGTACGTAATCTAATTCTCTAACTTCCAGGTGTCATTGAAACTCGAAATTTGGCAGGAGCATTGATTATGTCATAAATAAGAAAAGCTAATGGGTCCCAGCTCGATTATTCAATTCTATGCGCAAAAGAATTAGCGTCCAAATTTTACGTACGGAATGTAATTTTCTCACTTTCCGGTGTCATAGAAGCGTGAAATTTGGCATGAGCATTGACTATGTCATAAATAGGAAAAGCTAATGGGTCCCAACTCGATTATTCAATTCTATGCGCAAAAGAATTAGCGTCCAAATTTTACGTACGGAATGTATTTTTCTCACTTTCCGGTGTCATAGAAACGTGAAATTTGGCACGAGCATTGATTATGTCATAAATAGGAAAAGCTAATGGGTCCTAACTCGATTATTCAATTCTATGTGCAAAAGAACTAGCGTCCAAATTTTACGTACGGAATCTAATTTTCTCACTTTCCGGTGTCATAGAAACAGGACATTTGGCACGAG
Source organism: Eleutherodactylus coqui (assembly GCF_035609145.1). Classification (NCBI taxonomy): domain Eukaryota; kingdom Metazoa; phylum Chordata; class Amphibia; order Anura; family Eleutherodactylidae; genus Eleutherodactylus; species Eleutherodactylus coqui. The sequence goes on from NC_089844.1 coordinate 160,535,436, forward strand.
CATTGATTATGTCATAAATAGAAAAAGCTAATGGGTCCCAACTCGATTGTTCAATTCTATGCGCAAAAGAATTAGCATCCAAATTTTACGTACGGAATGTAATTTTCTCACTTTCCGGTGTCATAGAAACGTGAAATTTGGCACGAGCATTGATTATGTCATAAATAGGAAAAGCGTATGGGTCCCAATTCGAATATTCTATTCTATGCGCAAAAGAATTAGCGTCGAAATTTTACGTACATAATCTAACTCTCTCTTCCCAAAAGTCATAGAAACATGTAATTTGCCATGAGCATTGAATATGTCATAAATAGGAAAAGCTAATAGGTCCCAACTTGATTATTCAATTCTATGCGCAAAAGAATTAGCGTCCAAATTTTACGTACGTAATCTAATTCTCTCACTTCCAGGTGTCATTGAAACTCGAAATTTGGCAGGAGCATTGATTATGTCATAAATAAGAAAAGCTAATGGGTCCCAGCTCGATTATTCAATTCTATGCGCAAAAGAATTAGCGTCCAAATTTTACGTACGGAATGTAATTTTCTCACTTTCCGGTGTCATAGAAGCGTGAAATTTGGCACGAGCATTGATTATGTCATAAATAGGAAAAGCTAATGGGTCCTAACTCGATTATTCAATTCTATGTGCAAAAGAACTAGCGTCCAAATTTTACGTACGGAATGTAATTTTCTCACTTTCCGGTGTCATAGAAACGTGAAATTTGGCACGGTCATAGAATATGTCATAAATAGGAAAAGCTAATGGGTCCCAACTCGATTATTCAATTCTATGCGCAAAAGAATTAGCGTCCAAATTTTACGTACGGAATGTATTTTTCTCACTTTCCGGTGTCATAGAAACGTGAACATTGGCACGAACATTGATTATATCATAAATAGAAAAAGCTAATGGGTCCCAACTCGATTATTCAATTCTATGCGCAAAAGAATTAGCGTCCAAATTTTACGTACGGTATGTAATTTTCTCACTTTCCGGTGTCATAGAAAGGTGAAATTTGGCACGAGCATTGATTATTTCATAAATAGGAAAAGCTAATGGGTCCCAACTCGAATATTCAATTCTATGCGCAAAAGAATTAGCGTCGAAATTTTACGTATATAATCTAAATCTCTCACTTGCCCAAGTCATAGAAACATGAAATTTGCCATGGGCATTGAATATGTCATAAATAGGAAAAGTTAATAGGTCCCAACTTGATTATTCAATTCTATGTGCAAAAGAATTAGCGTCCAAATTTTACGTACGGAATGTAATTTTCTCACTTTCCGGTGTCATATAAACGTGAAATTTGGCACGAGCATTGATTATGTCATAAATAGGAAAAGCTAATGGGTCCCAACTCGAATATTTAATTCTATGTGCAAAAGAATTAGCGTCCAAATTTTACGTATATAATCTAAATCTCTCACTTCCCCAAGTCATAGAAACATAAAAATTTGCCATGAACATTGAATATGTCATAAATAGGAAAAGTTAATAGGTCCCAACTTGATTTTTCAATTCTATGCGCAAAAGAATTAGCGTCCAAATTTTACGTACAGAATCTAATTCTCTCACTTCCCGGTGTCATAGAAACTCGAAATTTGGCAGGAGCATTGATTATGTCATAAATAAGAAAAGCTAATGGGTCTCAACTTGATTATTCAATTCTATGCGCAAAATAATTAGCGTCCAAATTTTACATACAGAATGCATTTTTCTCACTTTCCGAAGTCATAGAAACGTGAAATTTGGCACGAGCATTGATTATGTCATAAATAGGAAAAGCTAATGGCTCCTAACTCGATTATTCAATTCTAAGCGCAAAAGAATTAGCGTCCAAAGTTTACGTACGGAATGTAATTTTCTCACTTTCCGGTGTCATAGAAACGTGAAATTTGGCACGAGCATTGATTATGTCATAAATAGGAAAAGCTTATGGGTCCCAATTCGATTATTTAATTCTAAGCGCAAAAGAATTAGCGTCGAAATTTTACGTACATAATCTAAATCTCTCACTTCCCAAAGTCATAGAAACATGAAATTTGCCAAAAGCATTGAATATGTCATAAATAGGAAAAGTTAATGGGTCCCAACTCGATTATTCAATTCTATCGCAAAAGAACTAGCATTCAAATTTTACGTACGGAATCTAATTCTCTCACTTCTTGGTGTCATAGAAACATGAAATTTGGAACGGGCATTGATTATGTCATAAATAGGAAAAGTTAATGGCTCCCACCTCGATTGTTCAATTCTAAGCGCAAAAGAACTAGCGTCCACATTTCACGTACAAAATCTAATTTTCTCACTTCCCGATGTCATAGAAGCTTGAAATTTGGCACGAGCATTGATTATGTCATAAGTAGGAAAAGTTAATAAGTCCCAACTCGATAATTCAATTCTAAGTGCAAAAGAATTAGCGTCCAAATTTTACGTATGAAATCTAATTCTCTCACTTCCTGATGTCATTTTAAATAAAGGAAATGTTGCATGGTTACCTCCACATGGTGTTTCCTGGGTAACGCAGAGAACTATGCAAAATGAGGAACATATGTTTTTCCGGTATCTCTAAAGTAACCACGACTTCATAAGATTTTCCGTGTGAACACCAGATAAACACCAGTACCAAATTAACTAGGGCGAAGCCGGGTATATCAGCTAGTTGGTATATAAACATACGTATCTGGGTGGATAAATTTCCTGATTTGGATAAGGGTGTAGAATTCTGATGAGGAAACTTCGGGTCTTTCTTTTAACAGGGAAAAAAGGTATAGGTTGGCCATGGTGATAAAAAATCTATGACTGATTTGATTCTCAAAGAGGACCATGTTTCAGTGGAAAGGTTGGGACTTGAAAATCCTAGGTTGGGATCCTGAAAAGGGGATAGGAGTTTTCTGATTGTTTTGTGATTTTGCGGGGTATTTTGTTAGAGATTTTTTTTCCATGGTGCCGGTTCCGAAAGAGAAAAATATTTATGGAATGTCACTAAATATGCCTTCCAATCCACAATGGGATTCTATAAGACGCCACTTTTGGCAGGTGGTAGGTGCTTAAAAATTTGGATTGGTCTAATAGAAATGATTTGTGGTAATTATTTAGGTTAGGAAGGCTCAATTCTCCGTGTTTCCTGAACTTAGTCATTGTATGGAAAGCGACCCGGGGTTTTGTTTTTTGTCTGATGTATGCATTAATTTGTTTGTGGACAGAGGAGAAGATTATTAATGGAATAAGAATTGGCAGCGTTCTTAAGTGATACAGGATCTTAGGGAGTATTAAGATTTTGTACCTCCTAATTCTTCCCATTCAGTTTAAGCAGCTAGTCTGTTCAATCCTTTTTATATTGACCTTAACCCTTTGCTGAACCACCCATAGTGTTTTTACATCATGCCTAAGTGGGCTTTAATCCACAAGGACGTAGAAACATGCATCCTGTGGGGATTAAAACCATGTGGACTATGGGCATGGCAGCTCCATACTGTCAGTGCCTGGAGGTAGCTGACAACATGGAGCTGTCATCCCGGGCTGTGGGAAACTCCCCACCCCCACTCCGGCAATGTGTTTGGTGCTATTTAATGGATAGCGCTGATAGCATTAAAGTGCAAAAAAGTTTTTAAAAAGTTAAAGATTCAGCTGCCCCCATGGATTGGATACATGAGGGCAGTTGAGATTACTCACTCCCATCTTCCACGATGTCCCGCAGTGTTCTGGTCCACGGGACCCAATGCCTACCTTCTGTGCATGCGTGCCAGGCGGCATTATGTTAGCCGCAAGCGCAGAAGGCTGGGAGCCCTGGCAAATTTGAAATCTCCTGGCTTCCGGTTCCTGAAGGTAGCCGGGAGGCAGGAAATGTCACCGGGGACCGCAGTGAACGGTCCCCAGGCCCGTGATCGCCGTTATCCAATGGAGGATAGGGAGATGTCACTGGGGACTGCTGTATGCGTTTTCCAGTCACATGATCACTGTTATCCATCAAATAACAATGATCATGTAAAGTTAAAAAGTGTAAAAAAAAAAAAAAAAAGTTTAAAAAGTTAAAGTTTCATCTCCCCTTACGGATCGTATCTGTGAGGGGAGATGAAATTACTTACCCAATATTTCCATATTTTACCCTAGATGGGATCTTTATCCGTATACCTTACCCTGACTTCGATGAAAGCATCCTTCAGCATAATGGCGGACGCAACTGGATTCCACATACGGCCGCGTCAATTTTTTTTCTTTACAAGTGAGCAAGGGGGCCTGGAATTTATTCAGTTGTGCCCTGAAATCCAATGGGTGTTTCCTCCATTATAGGCCTAGCCATGCGTCCTGTAAGTAGCTTAGGGCCACAATGAGTATGTCTCTTAACTCGAGACAAACAGAGGTATCCATTTTGGGGTGAAAGTCTTCATTTATATGTGTGCTGTACAAAAAAATCTTTTTTTAAAATGACACAATTGCCAAAAAAACATTTTTTCCTTCTGCTTTGCTTAGATTCATTCAAAAACTGTGGAGTAAAAATACATAGTACACCACTAAATGAATTTGTTTAGGGGTCCAGTTTTCAAAATGGGGTCATTTGTGGGGGTTCTTTATTGTTTTAGCTGCTCAAGGGCTCTTTAAGTGGGCAATAGGGCCTGGAATTTATCCAGTTGTGCCCTGAAATCCAATCGGTGTTCCCTCCATTATAGGCCTAGCCATGTGTCCTGTAAGAGGTTTAAGGCCACAATGGGTATGTTGCTGAACACTGGACAAACAGAGGTATCCATTGTGGTGTGAAAGTTTCCATTCATATGTGTGCTATACAAAAAACACAATTGCCAAAAAAATTAAAATCCTAATTATTTTCTTATACTTTGCTTAGATTCATTCAAAAACTGTGGAATCAAAAAAACACAATACACTCCTAGATGAATTCACTAAGGGGTCTAGTTTTCAAAAGGGGGTCATGCGTAAGGGGCTATCCATCGTTTTGGCAGCTCAAGGAATAAACAATTGTGCAATTAGCCTAAAACACCTTCAAGCAAAATGTCTGTTCTGAAAGCCACCTGCTGCTCCTTTCGGTTTGAGCCCCGCAGTGCATGCAAACAGAAGGTTAGTGCCACAACAGGTATGTTTCTGAACACAGGACAAACAGGGGTATCCATTTTGTGGTGCAAGTCTTCATTCAAATGTGTGCTGTACAAAAAAAACTGTTTGTAAAATGACACAATTGCCAAAAAAAAGAAAATTGTAATTTTTCCCTTCTGCTTTGTTTAGATTCATTCAGCCTCCGGCTGCTCCTTTCAGTTTGGGCCCTGTAGTGTATACAAACATAAGATTAGGGCCACAATGGGCATGTTTCTGAATACAGGACAAACAGGAGTATTCATTTTGGGGTGTCAATTCTGATTTTCATGTGCACTCTAGAAAAAAAAACCTGACTTTAAAATGACATATTTTCAAAAATATGAAATTTAATGTTTCTCCTCTATATTGCATTAACTCCTGAAAAAAAAAACGTGGAGTCATTATACTCATAATGCCCCTTATTGAATACATTAAGAGGGGCAGTTTTTTAAAATGGGATCATTTGTGGGGGTATTGTGAGTGAAATTTAGATTGATTCAAAGAAATGGTTCATTCTGATGATCCCTTTAAGGCATTCAGAGAGGTTATCATGCCCCGTTCATGAACCATGAGACACTTAGTAATGTTGTACTTTCCCAGGATGTTGGAGACACAATTATTTGCCAATTTATCTCATAAATGGAATCAGGATGCACCTAGAAGTGCTGAGTGTGGAGGGGTTATCCTTTAATTGTTCTGTTTGCACGACATCAGCAAATACCAATGTTGTTACGCCAAAAATGACATTTTAGCTAGGGAAAATCATCTTGTAGCCAAAAATGTATTTATCCATATATCTTGCATATGTGACATTTGTATAATCCATCCCATAAATATATGATGGTTATGCCTTTCTTTTGCTTTTAATAAAATTACGGTGTTGGGTGGTTGAGAACCAGAACCCCATTACCATTGACTGAATTCAGATCTCTTCTCTGAGTTTTTGTTAACGGCACAGTCACTTGTGATGTATACTTGGTAATTTTACCTGAGTTAGGTGTACTTATTTAAAATGTTCTTCCACAGTTTGGAGGCCCCAGCGAGATGCTATTCCTTTACACTTATTACTGAACAGAGAGCAACGCCCTTCTTCTCTCGGACGAAGCAGTACCCCGGGGCAAGAGATTTTCTCTTGACTTCTCCCAAGAGAGGGGGTCGTCTACGGTGTCAGTGTCAGGTGTACAGCTTCAGCATTATTGAACTTGCTCCCTATCAGGTAAAATTACCTTATTGCTTATTTGTATCTTCTTTGTATTTCCTTTTTTTGTTGTTTCATTTGTTTCATTATTTTCCTGTCCTACTACAAGCAGCGCAGTAAAGCCTCCGCTACATATCATTTCCTGCTTTGTATTCACGCTTTAACTCTTCCCTTTCCCATTGCTGCCTTGTCTTCCTGTGTCGTTATTCAGCTTTGCTACATTGCTTATACCCCAGAAGGCTGCTATGTTGTTTTCTGTACAATTGATGAGCTTGAATGTACAAATAATTTTGATGCTTCGAAACGGCATTCTGGTATTGACGCGTAGGTTTTGAAATGTTTTGCATTTCTTTTTTTTTAATTCACGCTTGCCTTATACAGTGCTTTACTATGACTCTACGGTTTTGGCTACTAATAGAGTGTAGATACATGTAACTGGGCTGTGGGATAGCCGCACACTGACAGTTGCGAGACAAAGGTCATTTACATAGCTAGATATCTGAAGACGGGACTGGCTCTCCCTGCCGGATTGCAATGGGGGTGATTCTTACCAAACTCAACAGGATGTCAAAGTATAAGCCAACAATTGTTGATTTGGGGAAAATTACATTTGGGAAGGCTGCAGTGAAGAATACTGATACCATATTGCAGAAGGCCAAATTTCCAAAAACTGGCAGTGTTTATCTTAGTGCCTGGCGCCAATTTTCAGCGACTGCAGAATAATTTCATCCAGCTTCCTAAGAATGAAATCTATGAATATGTCCTAGTATGTGTCGGCATGGAATACCAACGGTGATTGAGAGTGACAGAGGTATACACTTACCTTTTGAAGTATGTCAAGAGGTGACAAAGGCCTTGGGAATAGAGCAGGCATTCCATACTCTATACCACCCACAGAGTAGTGGTAAGGTGGAGCGGATTAATAGATGTACGTAGTGATGTTTAAGAGGACGGAAAAGGGGGGGGGGGGGGGGTAGAGAATGCTATGTGACATGCCCATAGGAGTTTTGTTGTTAACACTAGTAAAGTATTAATATGTTACACTACGGAAGGTTAAATTAAAACCAGATGTTTTATTAATGTGCAATTAAGTAAGTTATGCAAAAAGAGAATGTAAGAGCGCTGTCTGATGAATCTGTTACCTTTATGTATATGAGTATGAAATATAATCGATCATGACTAGATTTAATTTTCTGATGTGAATAGTTTGTTAATTGTGTGTTTGCACTGCGATTGTGGGTGCATAGCTGATAGTCTGTTGGTTCTGTGCCAAGTGCGTAGCCCATATTTCATCATGCAATCTCCTCTTTAACTGTCTTTAGTTATGTATGGTAATATATTTTAATTGGATAATATACGGTGGTTATTCACTGTATAACCTTTTTATGTTCATAACTGTATGTTTATATTCTCTTACTACTCTAAAACAAATTTTACTTGTGTGCTGATTGATGTGTGGATGTTACTTTTGCCTGTATAAGTTTGAGTACAGTGTTGCAATGTGAGCTTTGGGTGAATGCGTTGTGGTTCGTGTCTAAATAAATCAGTAGCATGGGTTTTTCACTTGCCATGTAATTTTAAAATGTTCACGAGAATGGTCTGTTATGGACTGGTGTGTTTATACTGTAACTTTAACTGAATAGAAAACCAAAGCTCCTTTAATTGCTTGGCACATAGGTGCAACCATTATATCATGACTATATTCTTGTGATTTTAGTGGGTGTATTGTATTGCTAGAAATACTACATAATCACTTACGCAAGTATATATTTAAGGGTTACAAGTGCAAGTTCCTCTCCAAAATCTGCTGGTCTGTATTTGGTTGCCTGGATTAAACTGGCTACTGTAATGTGTGGGACACTAGCCAGGGGTAATGACAGAGAGCCAAAGGATCGCAATCCGCGGCCAGGTGTCATTTTCATAAACAGATTTTACATAGCAAATACTGAAAACAAAGTTCGCTACTTTTCACGGTTTCTATGGGACCCATGACCGATTAGAGAATACCCACGATGTGATGGGATCGGGGAAAAGCTGATCAGGGAAATTACATGATAGGATCTGGTATGGGTGGTATATGAGGCAAAAATACTCAAGAGCAGGTATGGAGATGAAGGGAATTTGCACCTAGACAGGAATGTTGAACAGAAATTCATGGTTATATGATATATACTTAAATGAGTAAGTATGCAGCTGTTTTAGAATGTTCAGAAGATTAACCTCTACCCCTTCATAGACTGCAGATGCAGACGTTGCGGAGGACGTGAAGGGGGGCATTCTAGTTAACGAAAAAACTTGAAAAGTGAAGAAGATCCACAGCAGACAAGGAGATGATGTAAAAAGATGTTCTTTTATTCGAAATCCATAAAAACAGATGGTACAGGCAGCGACGTTTCGACCATTGCTGGTCTTTATCAAGCATGCTACTGACCCCTATCCCCCCACCTTATATACTAAAAGTACAAACATGTCAACCAATGCAATCAATCCCTAATCACCACTCCCATCTTACAATCAATGTATATCAAACAGCTGCTGGTTCCGGTCACCTTACCACAGAGTCTCCCACGTAATGCACTTCAGCCTCATCCAGCCAATAGTTGAGCTCTGGTATCCAGGGCAGGTGCCGCAGCGTCATCAAAGTGCACCGCGCCGCATCATCTTCCGGCGCCCTCCTAACAACAAGAGGGGCAGACGCCGCGATGTCATCACCCCGTGCGGCGCTGTGTCATCCAAGTGCGCCCCGCCTATCAATCACGTCAGTACGCTCGATCCTGGCATAACCTAATAGAATCCATGGCTTCAACACAACGCGCGGCGCCGCATGATCTATGCGCGCCCCGCCCATCCGTGACATCATTACGCTCAATCCCGGCACATCATGTGCTCAAGCAGCGATCTACTGAAAATAAACCTTTTGGTGTCCATGGCAACACCTGACCATGCTGAGGAGGCATGCCATTCTATAGCCAATAGGTGTCCTGCATCTAATCACCACGGTGATTAGCTAGTGAATGTACACTTCCATTTTGTTGGCGTAAAAAAGACACTAGCATGGCCCTGTATTATCTGCCATAGACTGGTAAGGCATAATGAACTCATACATATCCCAGATTTGTATGTTGTAAGTACCTCCTACTCATATAAAGATTCAGTACTTGACCAAAATATTAAAGCTCCAAAAGCATTAACCTTTTATATTCCATACAGGAATGCTCTCACATTATCTGTATACATGGCTATTTAATCTGTAGTGATTAATAACCACCCACAACAAGTATATAACCAAGACAAATCAATATTATAAATCTTTATTATGCCAATACTTATATCCAAAAATAGACCACTGCCAATGATATCAAGCAATCAACATTATATGACCTATAAGATCTTAACTAAAGATGAGCGAACGTACTCGGATAAGCACTACTCGTCCGAGTAATGTGCTTTATCCGAGTACCTCTCTGCTCGTCCTGAAAGATTCGGGACGCGCTGCGGAGCGGGGAGCTGCAGGGGAGAGCGGGGAGGAACGGAGGGGAGATCTTTCTCTCCTTCTCTCCCGCCCACTCTGCCCCACTCCCCGCTGCGACTCACCTGTCAGCAGCGGAGCGCCCCGAATCTTTCAGGACGAGCGGAGAGATACTCTGATAAAGCACATTACTCGGACGAGTAGTGCTTATCCGAGTACGTTCGCTCATCTCTAATCTTAACTTAATATCCAAAAACAGCGTGAAAATTAATTTAATCGTGCATACGTAGAAGTAACTCTGTGTTCGGGGACCGGATAACACAGCAAGCTGAAACAACAAAAGAGAGAAACAGGGATTAGTGTTGACATCAGTACAATAAAAAAAGTGTTAAAAAATAACGGCTCAAATATGCGGTAAATAGCAGTATTACAGATTTAACCCTTTAGGGTGCATGGTGTCAAGCGTGTGGATCCACATTAATTCCTTACGTTTCAGCAACAAGGATCTGTCCCCTCCCCTACTCAATTCAGGGACACTATCAATAACCCTAAAACGGAGTTGATTAACTGAGTGTCGGCATTCCATGAAGTGTCTAGAAACTGGTAAATCCTTTTTTTTTGTACGTATATTGCTTTTATGTTGTATAATCCGTTTCTTGACCTCCTGTGTAGTCTCTCCCACATAACCGACACCACAGGGACAAGTCAACAAATAGATCACATAGCTGCTATTAAACGTGTACCTTTCTTTGATCGAGAAAGCACGACCTGTTAAGGGGTGCCTAAAGGAATCTCCTTTCACCATGTTGTTGCAACAAACACGTGATAGGCATGGGAAATTGCCACCACGAGCTGGTGCCAACAACCCCTGTCTACCAACTCTACTAACATCAGTCATTGTGTTGACCAGACTATCTTTCAAATTCTTTCCCCACCTGTATGCTAACATAGGCTTTGTCTCAAACTCTTGTATGCCTCTACAGCCTCTCTGTATTATGGGCCAGTGCTTCTTCACAACAGATGCAATTTTGTGACTCATGTCACTATATGTCATCACGAATGGAACCCTCTTGTTCTCTACTTTTGCTTTGGGCACAAAAAGTTGTTCTCTATCCACATCTCTAATTCTTCTTTTAACGCTGTCCAGTAAAGGTGTCGGGTAACCTCTAGATCTAGACTTGCAACACATTTGTTCCAAACGGTCCTCAAAAGATCCATCATTTGTTATACGTTTTACCCTTAAGACCTTAACATAGGTCTCGGGTGAAAACTCTCATAGCGGAGGATGTTATTCCGGTCTGTGGGCTTGGTATACAGATCAGTTATCAACGTGCCCTGAGTCTTTAACACACGTACATCCAAAAATTGGATGTCTCTTAAAGAGTGCGTTAAAGTAAATTTTAATTCTGTATACACTGCATTTATAGAACTCTGAAATTGTAGTAGATCATCTACGGAGCCCTCCCAAATTACAAAGATATCATCTATAAAGCGCCAACACGCTTTTATAGATGTCCAAAATGGCGAGGTACGTATGAAATCTTCCTCAAAGGCTCTCATATAAATATTAGCGTAACTGGGGGCTGCGTGCGACCCCATAGCAGTACCCTGTCGCTGCCGGTAGTATACCTCACCAAAAACAAAGTAGTTATTGGTGAGGATATACTCCAGCAGCGACAGGGTAAAGGCCACACATCCACCAGTGATGTCAGACTGCTCAAGATAACGTCTCACAGCACTAATTCTTTTTCGATGTTCAATGGACGTATACAATGCTACCACATCGAACGTTGCAAGCACTGTTGTATCAGACACCTCAATCGTCTTCAATTTTTCAAGAAAATGACTGGTATCTCTAATGTAGGACTCTGCGTTAAAGGCAAACTGACACAATATCCTATCTAGGAATCTGGAGACATTCGAAAAAATTGAGTCGCACCCCGATACTATGGGGCGACCCGGAGGATGCTGGAGGTCCTTATGAATTTTAGGGAGGGTATATATTATTGGGACCCTTGGATATTTCACCTCCAAAAAGTCTGCTAATGGCTGATCAATAATGCCATTTATAAGGGCCTCATTCAACATAATCCTTAGATCTTTCTGGAAAATTGAGGTGGGGTTCTTATCGGGTTTCTCATACACCTGCGTGTCAGCTAGTTGATTCATTAATTCCTGTGTATAGAACTCTGTATCCAGAATCACTATTGCGCCCCCTTTATCAGCTGACCGTATAGTAATTTTTTTATCCTCAGATAAAGATCTAACAGCTTCCCTCTCCCTTCTAGAGATGTTGCTATCATATCTCCTCCTCCTCACAAAACTCCTAGACCTCAATTTCTGCACATCCTCCTCTACCAGGTTAACATATGTTTCCACAGCATGATTATTGGCAGGTGGCTGAAAATGGCTCTTGCTGCGCAGTCCAACACCACCGAGAGAAAAACTCTCACGGGTGTTGGACTGCGCAGCAACCGCCGCACCATCTTGATCACCAGAGAAATGTACTTTCAAACGCAAAATCCTGAAGAACCTTTACAAGTCCAAATCAGTCTGGAACCAGTCAACCCGATTCGTCGGGCAAAACGTTAAGCCTTTACTCAATACCTTGTTCTCAGCATCCGAAAGTTCTCTCGATGGGATGTTTACAACTAAGTTCTCCTTGGGGTCCTCACACCTCTCTCCTCCATCTGCGGTGGCCGTCCATTCGACCTGGTCCACATACCGGCTGCCATTCTTCCGTGACCTGTGGTGCTTGCGTCCACCCCGTCTCCTCCTGAGTTTGGATTTTCTTTCCTCTTCCTCCGAGGTGGCCCACCAGTCGCCAAAAAAGGCTCCTCTCTCTAACCATCATCGTTCAGGTCCTCAGCTGAGCTGGAACCCATTGATGAAAAGCCGAAGTCCTTACGTGGACGAAATCTTCTCCTTTGCCTCCGCCTTCTATCTCCCATCTGTTGTGAAGTTGCATTCCTTGGACTATGCCAACTGTAAACCTGGTTCTGATTATAGTCTTCCAAATCTCGGAACCACTTCTTTCTCTTTGTGAATTCCAGATCCTCTTTATATTTTTTCAAAAGATCATCCTTTTTCTTATAACAAATGTTCCAATCTTGGGAAGGAACAGATTCCCTAAGTTGCCTTTCGGTCATCGTAGCCCTTTCTTTACAGGCTGTCACTTCTTCTCGCAAGAATTCGATGTTCAGCAGCATGATGTCTGGGAACATTACAGATTATGCATGACCTGGAGCAAGTCAGAAAGGTGAAGGAACTATACCGCAAAGCTATATCTAATGATGAGACTAAGTGGCCAGAGTGGCTATCCCAGTAAATTGGTTCAAGGGATTGGGTGGTATGATTTCAGGGGTTGTAAACAATCTTTTGCAAGGAGTATTATTGATCCTGGTGATTGTTATAGTCATTAAGATTGTTATTATGATATCCAAGAAAATTATAAGTACTAATTGTAGATGTTTTTCAGAACAATCTCCTAAGGAGCCTTTGGACTCACAAAACCCTGAAATTCACGTTATGACTGTTTTGACAACTGACAAAGTGCCTTGTACCCTGTGTGGAAAACATACGCTGCAGAAACTTGACAACTGCATGTATTGTTGATAAACGATCGTACACTAAAGAGTTCTATGACTGCTGAAAGAACTAAAGGATTACAATGTGCATACAATAGACAATTTAATATAATAACTATTATTGGACTCATTTATTAATGCATATATAAACTAATTTATGGTGAATTGCCTTAGTATATAACCCCTCTCTTGCTACTTGTCTGAGGTATCCTAATTAGGGAAGATACAGGGATAGTTGAGACCTGAACCAGTTGGAGGATGGGACAGAGGAGTAGGAGGAAAATCTCCTGACTTTCCTCAGGGCAGGTCTCTTCAGGCAGGGCTAGTGAGCATAGCAAGTATAGCAGGTCTACTTTGTTTTAAGTTTTCTAGCATAGTATAGCATCCTTGAAAGCCCTTTCTGAGATAAAAAGGAGGGAGTTGTGAGCGGAATTTAGATTGGTTGAAAGAAATAGTTCATTCTGATGATCCCTTTAAGGCATTCAGAGAGGTTATCATGCCCCATTCATGAACCATGAAATCTTGTACTTTCCCAGAATGTTGGAGACACAACTATTTGCCAATTTATCTCAGAAATGGAATCAGGATGCACCTAGAAGTGCTGAGTGTGAAGGGGTTATCCTTTAATTGTTCTGTTTGCACGACATCAGCAAATACCAATGTTGTTATGCCAAAAATGATATTTTAGCTTGGGAAAATCATCTTGCAGCCAAAAATGTATTTATCCATATATCTTGCATATGTGACATTTGTATAATCCATCCCACATCTATATGATGGTTATGCCTTTCCTTTGCTTTTAATAAAATTACGGTGTTGGGTGGTTGAGAACCAGAACCCCATTATCATTGACTGAATTCAGATCTCTTCTCTGAGTTTTTGTTAACAGCACAGTCACTTGTGATGTATACTTATTAATTTTACCTGAGTTAGGTGTCCTTTTTTAAAAAATTCTTCCACAGTATCTATCATTCTGATACCTATGAGCTTTTGAAATCTTGGCTTGGTGTAGGAAAAGAAAGTGTTCCTCAAAATGTTGAAATCCCCTGTTAAATTTGTAAGTCTCCTAAATGGTTAAAAAACAGGGAAAGTTTTTCAAATGTGCATCCAGAATAAAGTAAACAGATAAAAATATATATCTTATCAAAAATGTGTACAGTATGTTTGCACATATTTGATAAATTACAATTGAAAATGTGAAAAAATGCCAATTTTTCCAAAATGTTCCCAATTTTGGTGCTTTTAATAAATATACACAAATTCAATCAGACTATTTTTACTACCTAAATGAAGTACATGTGGCGAAAAAACAACATCAAAATCACTTGGATATGCAAAACCTTTACGGAGTTATTCTATGGTAAATTAACACATGTCAGATTACCAAAATTTGGCTTGGTCATTAAGGCTCAAACAGGCTTCGTCACTAAGGGGTTAGAAAGAGAGGGGGGGAGTTGGCACCTACCAAGTCACTGGTTTTGTAGGTGAGTTTGATTCCTAGATAATAGATTGACTGCAGGCTCCAGCGAAATGGTAAATTAGTAATTAGGTAGTTTGGATTTCTTTTGTGTTAGATTGATTCCCATCACTTAAGATTTTGTGGGGTTAATTTTGTAATATGACAAAGATCCAAATTGGTTCAGTATTTCTAAGATATCAAACCCTCCAATCCCAAACTTTCTAGTATCTGGAACATATATTCCCAGTGAACCCTATCGGACACCTCCGTGTATAGGGAGAGAATCGGAAAAGGAGTTTGACTTAAGGCTGTGTCATCTACTAGGTCTATCAAATGTCTCGTGCCATCGAGAGCTTGTTGTCCTCTTGTAAATCCAAACTGGTACACTTTTAGGTCAAAATATGCACTGTAAACTGCGTACAGTCAAGTTACAGAGTATGCATCGACAGGACACACACAGAGGTATATAGCCTTCACTTTTTCCCAAAAATGCAAAAGTGAACTGCGTATAGTCTTGTTAGAAAGTGTTTTTTGAAAGTACATACACAGGGGTATATAGCGTACACTGTAAGCCCCCCAAAAACAAAAGTATACTGCGCATACTCTTGTTTAATAGTGTTTTTTGAAAAGACGCACCCAGGGGTATATAGCGTACGCTTGTAGGCCAAAACATGCACTGTAAACTGCGTACAGTCAAGTTACAGAGTATACATCGACAGGACACACACAGGGGTATATAGCGTTTGCTTTAAGTCCCAAAAATGGAAAAATGAACTGCGTATAGTCTTGTTAGAAAGTGTTTTTTGAAAGTACGTACACAGGGGTGTATAGCGTACACTGTAAGCCCCCAAAAAACAAAAGTAAACTGCGAATAGTCTTGTTAGAAAGTGTTTTTTGAACGTACGCTCCCAGGGGTATATAGCATACGCTTTTAGGCCAAAAAAATACAGTGTAAACTGCATACAGTCAAGCTGCAGAGTATGCATTGACAAGACACACAGGAATATATAGCATACACTTTAAGCCCCAAAAAAACAAAGGTGAACTGCGTATAGTCTTGTTAGATACTGTTTTTTGAAAGGACGCACCCAGGGGTATATAGCGTATGCTTTTAGGCCAAAATATGCACTGTAAACTGCGTACAGTCAAGCTACGGAGCATGCATCGACAGGACACACACAGGGGTATATAGCGTTTGCTTTAAGCCCCCAAACAAGTAAAAAAAGGAAAAATGTTAGGAGTTTTGTTACTTCCTATCTACTCTGTGTACACCACTAGTAGTATACTGAATACAACCAGTAACAGTATGCAGTATACAGCCAGGATGCTTGTGAATGGTTTGTGCGCACTACTGCTCCTAGCCAGCCAAACTGCTGATGCACAAAAGTTGACTTGTAGTCCCAAAAAGGACTGTTGGGTTCTTGTAAAGGGGATCCCTGCCTAAACGCAACCTCTAAATTATACTCTCCCTGATTAGCAGCAGCTCTTTCCCTGAACTAATCCAGCCTGCGTGTGCGGCGAGCATCAGGTGACCTGAGTTTTTATGCTCGTAGGTCACCTGATCCGGCCAGCCAGTCACTGCTATAGATGTGCACTGGGTTGGCACGTCATAGCAGGAGGTGCCAAAGCCTTCCCTGCATGTTTATTGGCTAAGAAAAGGTGCAAAACATGTGTGGAGGAGAGGATGA
Source organism: Eleutherodactylus coqui (assembly GCF_035609145.1). Lineage (NCBI taxonomy): Eukaryota > Metazoa > Chordata > Amphibia > Anura > Eleutherodactylidae > Eleutherodactylus > Eleutherodactylus coqui. The sequence goes on from NC_089844.1 coordinate 160,551,931, forward strand.
AAATTTCTCGAGCACCTCGTGGTACTCGATCGAGTAACGAGTACTCTCGAGTATGCTAATGCTCCAATGAGCATCAAGCTCGGATGAGCATGCTCGCTCATCTCTAGTAATGAACATGTCTATTCATGTGTAAGTATTGTGATGAGTGGAGTAATATGTAGCATCTTTTTCTGATGAGTGTAGACATCCCGTGGTGTCATATAAATTTTCCCTGGCTAGCCATAATTTAAATTGGGGAGGAGGCCTTATGCTTCTGGATGTGGTGTCTGTGATGGTGTCATGAATAATGTTCTGAACCATGTGGCACGTTTAATGTCTCCCAACTCTTCTTTATGCCGTGTCAATAAGGAGGATTTATTTCTATAGAACAGTTCGCGGTCCTGCGTTGGTATAGCCTCTGATAACAATTTTTCAATATCGGCATTAGAGATGAGTGAACGTACTCTTTTCGGGTGTTTTTGCACTCGAGCACTGCGTTTTCCGAGTAACTGACCACTCGGACGAAAAGATTCGGGGGGTGCCGGGGGTGAGCGGGGGGTTGCAGAGGGGAGTGGGGAGAGAGAGAGCTCCCCCTGTTCCCCACTGCTACCCCCTGCTTCACCACGCCGCCTCCCACCCTCCGGCGCCCCCTGAATCTTTTCGTCCGAGTAGTCAGTTACTCGGAAAAAGTGGTGCTCGAGTGCAAAAACACCCGAAACTAGTACGTTCGCTCATCTCTAATCGGCATTCCTCTTCTTACACATCTGAATTTCTATTTGTAAATATTAGATGTTTAGGAGAATAATGTCAAAAGAAAGCTTATTTATGATGGTAATAAACTTCGCACAAAAAGCTGAATTGTTAGGGATAAGTGTAGGACGCACATGGGGTCGCAAACCCCTTAGTATGCGTTTAATTCTGAAGTATTCACTGAGAGTTGTCATATGAAACATCAGTGATAACTCCTCCTTCTTTTCCGTTTTCCATCTACGTCAAAGTTTTTCAACGGATGGTGTGCTCAGAAATGATCCATCACATTTGGCCCCCGCAAGTATCCTCTGAGCGTCCTCTTCAGTGTAGGTAAACATGATAGAAGATCCTGGTGCATCACCCAGGAGATTATCCATTATGGCAGTCTACTTTCGGGGTGCAGGCCTGTAATAATCGGAACACAACTTGAATAGAAAAAATGTCAACAGGCAGCACTCACACACATCCAAAGAATGGCAGGACTGTGGTATCAATGAATGCCAAGCGAAAGTAAACACGAATCTTGGTTCCACCAGAAACACTAAGTGAGAATATCTCGTCTGGATATAGGAAACAATCTAGGAGAAGAGAGGTTTCCGCAAATTCCGCTGCTTCTTCTACCTCTTCTTTTTTAGGGTCTCGCCCCCCACTTATGAATCTAAGGGGGAGTGTAATTGGAGACCCCGGAGAAGGAGGGGCGGCCCCAAACATCAGAGACCCAGGAAGAGGAGGACATCGTATAATCATGAGGGCGGAGGCACGACAGCGGACCCAATAGATGAACAGACATTGGTCATCAATATTTTTTATCTAAGGTACTTTCTCAAACTGAGATTAAAGTCTTGGCAAAAGGTTTGTCTTTTTGTCCTGTCCCAACAGTAGATTGGTTTCGCACCGATTTAGACTGCAGGAGACTCTTTAGAAGTCTTAAGCTTAAGCAATTTTTTTCTGTACAAAGTGTGGGTGATTCGGCCGTTGTTGCGCAGTCCAACCCCCGTGAGGTTTTTACCTCGGTTGGGGTTGGACTGCGCAACAAGAGTATGTTTCAACCCCCTACTTCTGATAGTGTTATCAATGCCTTTGAAAAATTGGTGTTAAAAGACGTGGCTGAATTAAGAGCAAATTATAAATATGCACATATCAAAAATAATTTGAAACACACTGAGCGGGCAGCCCTAAAATCATTGAGGGATGATGACAGCATTACCATACGTATGGCCGACAAGGGTGGAGCGGTGGTTGTGTGGGACACAATCAAGCATAACAATGAAGTTCATCGACAGCTTAATGACACAGAGGTATATGAATGTCTTGAACATGACCCTACCATCCAGTACCAGGCCAACCTACGATTTTTGTTGGAGGATGCGGTTGATCAATGCATCATTGATAAAAAGTTATGTAATTTTCTCCTACCGGACCATCCTAAGACTCCGATTCTGTATATTCTTCCGAAAGTCCACAAGGACTTAGTAAATCCTCCCGGACGATCGATTGTCTCCGGACGTGACTCATTGTTTAGCCGAGCCTCCAGATTTCTGGATGTGGTGTTACATAGATATGTTACAGAATCGGCGTCTTATGTGAGAGACACTTCTGATTTTTTAAATAAAATCAAGGGATTGGAAGTTAATGCTGAGACAATAATGGGTTCCTTTGATATCGTGTCGCTCTACACGAACATAAGCCATGACAAAGGTATTGACGCTGTGAGGAAACGATTAACAGTCACTGATATGTCTAATTGCAGTCTATCCTTTCTTCTTACCCTACTAGAGGAGGTTCTGGAGAAGAATTATTTCTTATTTGGCGATTAGATCTACCGCCAAAAAACAGGTACCGCGATGGGGTCCAATATGGCCCCCACTTATGCGAACCTTTACATGGACGATGTTGAAACCACCTACATATATACCTCCCCAAGCTGGACCCTTGTCCAGTCTTGGTGGAGGTATATTGACGACATCTTTTTTACTTGGAAGGGGTCAGTGGAACAACTTAACACGTTTCATCAGGAATTAAATAATATATATCCGGAACTCAAATTTACGTTGGTTTATTCAAAAACCCAAATTCAATTCCTGGATGTTTCAATTACTAATCTAGATGGTCGTTTAATAACTGATCTGTATGTCAAACCCACTGACAGGAACAATCTCTTGACCTTTGACAGTTTCCACCCTCCACAGATGGTGAGGTCATTGCCATGGAGCCAGCTACTCAGGGCACGTCGCATTGTGGACGACAGGTATGTCGATCAGAGACTCACACAAATGTGTGAAAAGTTTATGTCCAGAGGTTACCCTGAGTGGCTGGTTCAACAATTAAATGAGAAGGTAAAACATGTTGAACGGGATTCTCTTTTGACTAACACACGTACAACAAGGAAGGAAACAGTGAGAATCCCCTTTGTTAGTACGTATAGTCCAGTTAGTGGAAAAATTGCCCAAATTTTGAGGAAACATTGGCCAATACTGCCCAATGGTCATCCTGAAATTACGGAATTTGCCTCCCCCCCCATTAATGTCATACCGTAGGGGGCGGAACTTTAAAGATTCTTTGATGAAGACAGACCCACCCCAATTTTCGGCTATTCGTGTTTCTGACAGACATGGCAATTTCCCCTGTCTGAACTGCGCAGGATGTAATAATCTCATCAGGGGAGACTCTTTTACACATCCCAGAACCGGTAAAAAATACAACATTAGGGGCACGTACTCATGTAATACATCATATGTGATTTATTTGATCAGTTGCCCGTGCAGCTTAATGTATGTAGGCGAGACAATACAGGACGTTAAATCACGTATAAGCAAACACAAAAGCACAATTAGAACGGGATATACTGACGTTCCAGTGGCTAAGCATTTTCGAGAGGCTGGCCATTCGGTCAGCCAATTACGCTATCGAGTGATAGATCATGTTCCGATTGACTTGAGAGGTGGGGATAGAATAAAAAAAAATTGAAATATCTTGAATTAAAATGGATATTTGAATTGGAGACCCTATGCCCTAAGGGCCTAAACATTGAATATCATGTTACTCCCCATCTGTAATTTATGCCTACACATCCCATTCTGATGTGTTTCTATGTACTGCCCCTTTAAACCTGTGAATATATAAGTTATCCATTATGACCTCTTATATGCATCAGTTGCCTATATAACACCTCAATACATATATGCGTATATAAATGGATTGATTTTATGCATTTTATATTAATTATGTGTTTGTTTTTTTTGACAGGATTGTTCTATGATATCTGTCGTTCCACCTTCATGCAGTTTATACGTCCAATCTGGATTCGTTCTGTACCATCTAATATTATTTTTGAACGCGTGTCTAGGGAAATTTGTCCCATTTGTCTAAAAAAATTTTTTTGTTTTTCTGATGCAACTAATAAAGAGATATACAAATTATGAATGTGATGCATGATGTCTTCATTAGATATCTATGACTCTATGATTAACACACTAAAGTATAACATAACACATAGGATACCCCCTGATGTATCATTTAGTGGTTTTGTGTTTCCATTTTAACATCAATATGGATGTAGAATACATTTATTGTCCTAAATAATACAATACTACTCTGATAGGCAGTAATTACCTGCTGTAGATGTCATGACTATAATGCTGCAGGGACATATATATTACTACAAGGATCATTGGTTGTAGATTTTCCTTTGCCCTCTGTGTATCCTGATGTATTGTTTGATAAATATGGTTTTTATGGGGAATCAAAGATGGCCGCTGCAAGTCATGTGACTAGTCACATGATGACGCTCAGCGTGATGACGTCATGACGCCGGGATGCGCTGTGTGATGACACAGGGATCGATTCTGCATATGCTTGTGCACACCCCGATGTGGGAGGATCTGAACAAACTAAATGGACGCTGCATGATGATGTATGAGACGCTGTATGGACGGTGGAGCGGCGGATGCCTGTTGAACACCTGTGAGTTATATGTTTTAATTGAATGTGGGTGGATACAATGTGGGTGATAGGTTAATGTCACTATTTAAAGCGATCATTGTCTGCTGGTGTATATGCCTGAGAAAGATCACAGCGGATGATCGAAACGTCGCAATTTTTTGTATGTGGATCATGAATAAAAACATTTTTATGGACATCTACTGGTAAGAGGATCTATTCCAGTGTGCTGCCTTTCTTATACTTATTGCATGCATTCATTTATGGACACTTGGAGTCCAGTGTCCGGATAGGCGTGCACTCATTGGGTTTTTTTTTTCCCCCATTTTCCCTCAGCTGTTTCTTCAGCTGTCTTGGTAGTGCTGCAGTCCCTCCTCTATTATTGTGGTATTAGAGATGATCGAGCATACTCGTCCGAGCTTGATGCTCGTTCGAGTATTAGGGTGCTCGAGATGCTCGTTACTCGAGACGAGCACCACGCGGTACTCGTCTCGATTAAACAAGCACTGACCATTGAATTCAATGGAGCCGGCAATACAGCCGGCTCCATTGAAAGCAATGGGCTGCCGGCGATCTCAGGATGAAGTTTCGGGAAGGGCTTAAAAATATAAGCCCTTACCTGAAAATCATCCTAAAATGTGTAAAAAAAAAAAAAAATGTCAGCATAAAGATCGTTCTCCTCTGCCATAGCTGTAACGATGTTAGCCCATTGAATTCAATGGAGCTGGCAATACAGCCGACTCCATTGAAAGCAATGGGCTGCCGGCGAGCGCGGGATAAATTTTCGGAAAGGGCTTAAAAATATAAGCCCTTACCTGAAAATCATCCTAAAATGTGTAAAAATAAAAAAAAAATGTATACTCACCTTTCCGCTGCAGCCGGAGTTCAGCCGCGTCTGGCCGGCAGGTCTCCTGAACTGCTTTCTGTAGTATTCAGCAGCTGGGGATTTAAAATCCCCGCCTGCTGAATGAGCTGCCTCTGATTGGTCACAGCCTCACCAATCAGAGGCAGCTCTCACTCACACCCATTCATGAATTCATGAATGGGCGAGTGCTGCCTCTGATTGGCTCAGCGCAGGGACCAATCAGGGGCAACTCTCAGCTGTCAATCAGAGGCAGCACCCACTCACCCAGAGGGGAGGTCTCACTCCCGCCCTCGCCGGCAGCCCATTGCTTTCAATGGAGCCAGCTGTATTGCCGGCTCCAATGAATTCAATGGGCTAACATCGTTCTTCTCTGCCACAGCTGGTACAGCTATGGCAGAGGAGAATGATCTTTATGCTGACATAATTTTTTATTTGTACACATTTTAGGATGATTTTCAGGTAAGGGCTTATATTTTTAAGCCCTTCCCGAAAATTCATCCCGCGCTCGCCGGCAGCCCATTGCTTTCAATGGAGCCGGCTGTATTGCTGGCTCCATTGAATTCAATGGGCTAACGTCGTTCTTCTCTGCCACAGATGTTACAGCTGTGGCAGAGGAGAACGATCTTTATGCTGACAGTGCGGGGGGGGGGGGGGCACTCTTGCCGCTATTGTGGCTTAATGGTGGGACCTGGGAACTTGAGATGCAGCCCAACATGTAGCCCCTCGCCTGCCCTATCCGTTTCTGCGTCGTTCCTATCACTTTCGTAATTTCCCAGATTTTCATAAATGAAAACCTTAGCGAGCATCGGCGATATACAAAAATGCTCGAGTCGCCCATTGACTTTAATGGGGTTCGTTACTCGGAACGAACCCTCGAGCATCGTGGGAAGTTCGACTCGAGTAACGAGCACTCGAGCATTTTGGTGCTCGCTCATCTCTAGTGACTATCAATACAGCATCAAAGTTGCCGAGCAACCCCTGGAATAGAACAAGCCTGCAGGTCTATAACATAACTACGCATGCACTAAAATCCAAAATTGCACCATAGTTCCGTATCTAAACTTCAATAAAATATCCCCATTTATATGGTTATCCAGGTAAACAAATGCACAGAAACCCGTGGTGATGCCATATATGTACAGTTATATAATGTGGAACAAATATAGCTCTCCAGCAGTATCCATACATGCACATCAGCACTGTTATGTAGTGCGGATCAAACATAACTCTCCAGTAATATCAAAGGGCATTGGAAACCATCTGCTAGGTACACACGAGGAATAATAATAGATAGTAATGAGTGCGTATATGCATACCATATACATAAAAAGAGGATCTTATAGATATAAGGATACATTTTCTATGGAGGAATAAAAGCGTTATTTTTTTATTGCATGCTCAGCGCAGGGACCAATCAGGGGCAGCTCTCAGCTGTCATTCAATAGCTGAGAGCTGCCCCTGATTGGTCCCTGCGCTCAGCCAATCAGAGGCAGCACTCACTCACCCATTCATGAATTCATGAATGGGTGAGTGAGAGCTGCCTCTGATTGGTGAGGGCTATGACCAATCAGAGGCAGCCCATTCAGCAGGCGGGGATTTTAAATCCCCGCTTGCTGAATACTACTCAGAGCAGTTCAGGAGAACTGCCAGCCACGGCTGAACTCCGTCTGCAGGGACAAGGTGAGTATATATATATATTTTATTTTTACACATTTTTGGATGATTTTCAGGGAAGGGCTTATATTTTTAAGCCCTTCCCGAAAATTCATCCCGCGCTTGCCGGCAGCCCATTGCTTTCAATGGAGCCGGCTGTATTGCCAGCTGCATTGAATTCAATGGGCAAACATCATTCTTCTCTGCCACAGCTGTTACAGCTGTGGCAGAGGAGAATGATTTGTGTAGTATATGTTCTCAATGGGGTCGGCGCTGCAGTCGCCGACCCCATTGAGCGCATATAGAGAACACAAGGAATCGCAGATCGCAGATAGGCGCGATCTGCGATTTCTTGTGTCCTATAATTTATCGGACAAGCGCATAAAAAGCACCCATGTGTCTGATACCATTGCAAATCAATGATTCTATAAAATCACAGATCGCATGCGCAAATCACGTGAAAAATCGCCCCGTGTGACCGAGGCCTAAGGGTGACTACCCACTAGCGTTTGTGAATTTGCTGCATTATTTTTTCCCAGGTGTCTATGAGGCTTTCTAATGTTAAAAATGTATTGCGGCAAAAATCGCAATTTACCACGAAATCGCGATTTTGCGCGATTCGATTTTAACATTAACAAGTCCCATAGACCCCTAGACAAAAAAAAACGCTGGCTCCACTGCTCCAATTCACAGCTGCTGCCAGGCCACCTGCACCTGCCTGGCAACCAGATCAGTTCTCCGACCGTTTTTTCCGTCCAATCCACTGCTGGTATTATCCCAACCATCACTGGGCAGAATACTCCTTCTCCGAGTATTCCTGTCCTGACCCCACAGTGACTCCTACACTACCTACTCCTAACACTGCCATATAAGATAATGCACCGCCATCTTATCTCGCTCCCTAATTCCATGAGGCTCTCTAATTGTATTTTAAGTCTTACATTTTATTTCCTTCACAATATGGAAAATGAAGGGACACTATGAACATATTTTAGTGACATACACTGAATGGCTCATTTGTTAGAGCCCCCAGCCCTCAATACACTAGTGTAAAAAAATGTATCAGTGTTTTGCGTCCAATGTTTTTTTATCTGTTGTCAGTTTTATGTGCCATCCGTTTTTCATGTCCCCAAAATAAGAAAACTGTCCATTATCTTAAGATAATGGACTGAAAACATGGACTGAAAAAACTCTAGTGAGCCAGAGGTTTAAGCCTGGTGGCGTACAAGAGTATATTCAGTCTTTGTAACACAGACAGCATATGGCCCCATATCAGTCAGTGTATCAAGATATACATCGGGTTTTTTTTACTCCAATAATTGGATCACAAGAAAAACACTCATAGAATACAGAGTTCTGATGCAATTTATAAACAAGATTCGCTAATTTAAGTCAGTGGGAATATAGAAATCGGACAGCATTTGATTGCCCCCCACGTGCAGTTTGTGTGCGGTCCATATTTTATAAGACATGCAGAAAAAAAATTTTGTTTCTTTTGCTGATGTGAGAAATGTATGATTTACTGAAGTAAGTGTGGACACATGGACTGCATGTGGACGGCATATGGAATTGCACACTGCATAAAATGCATTTGTTTTTTTGCGGACGCACGATGGATGAGTTTTGTTATGCTTGCCTGCTACTAACTATAATCATGTGTATTTCATCTGAATTTCCTGGACACAACATATATTACACCCATGTGAATAAGCCATATGACACATGTCCTTAGTGGAGGACCCTCCTTTTTGATGTATATGTGATTTTAGGGGATTTGCACAGAGAATGTCCATCAGACGACCCCTCTAACTGTTATTGTACATGTAATGTATTGGAATAGATGAGGTACTAGAAGGGTCACACAGTGATGTTCTGCACATTCACTTATATGTGTAATTACTTCTCTCAGTAACTGATAACATGAACATGTTCCAGAAAAAATATCCATTCCTAGAGGTCAGATGTGATCTCGGTGGTAAATATTAACCAGGTTGTTAAAGGACAGAAGCTGACAATTACATCTACAATATGTACAGTACAGCTCTACAGATTGTGGTGGTGGGACATATACAACAGGGAAGAAATAATTAAGGGGGTTCAATAATTTTTAGTTTCTTTCTTTATCCTTCTTGTCCTGTGAGCTGGGGAGCAGGAGGTCTTTTGTTGGCCTATAATGGCTGATAACATAGAACAGTTTCTTCCGCTTCCCTGATGGACTGGAGAACTTTGATGGACTTAGACTATTCCTTGTTTATATGATATGTAAATTGACGATGGTACAAAGTCTCTGCAGTGCCACCTATTGGAAGGTAGCTTCCCTACCAATGTCCAACCTTCTAACAGGTCTTACAACATGACTGGGAATATAAACCCAATCAGAGTCTTCTCCATAAGGAAAACATACAACCTACAAACAGCCTGGTTTGGGGATCTTGCCCTTTATCCATAGGCAGTAGGCTTCTATTTGGCTGAGTGAGAGGCTTGCGATGTGTGACGGTGGGGTAGAGTGTTTCCTTGTGGAGACCACTTAGTAGATGTGAGTAGACTTTATAGGCCTTGCACTGTTCCTCTTGGAAACAACTGTCTGCAGAGGGTTATCTCCTCCTTTTGGAGATTACTCTGGTTTGGCTGATATTCCCAGTCAGGCCTGTTAAATGGTTGGACATTGACTTAAAACTATATTCCAATAGGTGGAGGCATCATAACATTTCCTGTTTGAAATTACCAAAGGGATCCCAGGACTTATACCAGATGCATAATGTTATGGCATGCTGCTAATCCTCTGCTGGGGTTCACGCTCATGGTCCTCATGCATAGGTTATGGTGGACGAGGGAGAGGGATGGAATGTTTCCCCACCATGAGGCCTGCAGTATTTGAGGTTTTAGTTCTAGCAAGGACAACATTGTATACTGTGTCTGTGCCTATGTCAACCATAATAGGAGTTATCGTTGATTTGTCAGCAGTTGTGACTGGAAAGCAAGTGAAGCTTCCTGATTGAGTTCTGGACACTCAAAACTAAGGTTTTGGCTGGTGCTGATTCTTCCAAATCACCTGCTAGCTTAGCACTGCAACCAGTGCATGCTCCCTTATATGTCTGCCTACTTATCACCTGTTAGGCTTCCCTAGGACCCTTCAGAGTGCTGGACCAGGAGGTAGGTACAATACCGTCTTTATTTTAACAAAAGTACAGATGATGCATTGCACCGCCTATAATGACAACCACCTCAGACCATGAGTATGCAATGTGTTGGGGATATTCCAGAGAAGTCAATGACACATACAGGTTGCTGTATCTTAAAGAATTCTAAAGTTTATTCTAAAAACATAGACATTTATGGAGAAAGATAGGGAGTGGCTTTATGCCAAAGCTGTATGCAAGTTGTTTTGAGAAATGAGGTGACAAATGATAACATGATCTCATGAGAAACTGATAAACAGTTCATTTCCACACCACCTCAAGACATAACAACTTAGATATGTTTCATGAGAATCGCTGTGCTGGCGGTACTGGTTGCAAGCCCAGAAAATCCAGATCTCGGCTTGGAAAAAGAATTAGGCTAAAGTTCATGAGTTTTCTAAGAGGAGATGAGAAAGTTAATGTTCATAAAATGGCTAACAGGAGACATTAAATGGAGGACAGAACTTAATATTTCCCCCATTTAAAGCAGTTTATCTGAAGATCCTTGGTGAAGTTGCATTAAAGGTACATTCAAGGTTTTGTATTTCAGCCCTGCGGGGCTTGTCTTTTTATTTTTCTTCTGTTTTTCTTACCCGATTCCCACCATAACTGACTCTTCAGTGGCTGTTTTATTTCTCATACAGGTAGGCATTCTGAAGTCTCTTTGCTTGTCTCCGTACTTGGCAGAACCAAATATTGAACATAAAATACAAAGAAAACATCATTTCCACAGGTTAAAAAAATATCAGATTGCATTATTATTACTTCTGTTTAACGTGTGGTTAGGCTAAGGGTATTATCAAGACTGTTTCTTGCATGCCCAAAACATCCCATATATAGAGATACTAGCTGATATACATGGCTTCGCCCAAGTTAATTTGGTACTGGTGTTTATCTGGTGTTCATACGGAAAATCTTATGTAGTTGTGGTTACTTTAGAGATACCGCGATAAAAATTATCTGTTCACCATTTTGCATGGTTCTTTGTGTTACCCAGGAAACACCACGTGGAGGTAACCATGCGACGTTTCCTTTATATAAAATGACATCAGGAAGTGAGAGAATTAGATTACATATGTAAATTTGGACACTAGTTCTTTTGCGCTAGAATTGAATAATCGAGTTGGGACCCATTAACTTTTCCTATATATGACATAATCAATGCTCGTGCCAAATTTCAAGTTTCTATGACATTGGAAAGTAAATTAGATTCTGTACGTAAAATTTGGATGCTAATTCTTTTGCGCTTAGAATTAAATAGTCGAGTTGGGACCCATTAACTTTTTCTATTTATGACGTAATCAATGCTTGTGCCAAATTTCAAATATCTATGACATCGGGAAGTAAGAGAATTACATTCAGTATGTAAATTTGGATGCTCCTACTTTTGCGCTTAGAATTAAATAATCGAGTTGGGACCCATCAACTTTTCCTATTTATGATATAATTGATGCTCGTGCCAAATTTCAAGTGAGAGAATTAGATTCTGCACATAAAATTTGGACGCTAATTCTTTTGTGCTTTAAATTGAATAATCGAGTTGGGAATAGAGATGAGCGAACATTCTCGTTAAGGACAATTGCTCGATGGAGCATTGTCCTTAGCTAGTATCTCCCCGCTCGGGAGAAAAGGTTCGGCTGCTGGCACGGGTGACAGGTGAGTTACGGCAGTCAGCAGGGTGGAGCGGGGGGGGGGGGACAGGGAGAGAGAGATCTCCCCTCCGTTCCTCCCCGCTTGCCGCCAGGAGCTGAATCTTTGCTCCTGAGCGGGCAGGTACTCGCTAAGGGCAATGCTCGATCAAGCAATTGCCCTTAGCCAGTATACTCGCTCATCTCTAGTTGGGACCCATTAACTTTTCCTATTTATGACATAATCAATGCTCATGTAAAATTTCATGTTTCTATGACATCAGGAAGTGAGAGAATTAGATTCTGTTTGTAAAATTTGGATGCTAATTCTTTTGTGCTTAGAATTGAATAATCGAGTTGGGTCCCATTAACTTTTCCTATTTATGACATAATCAATGCTCATGCCAAATTTCAAATTTCTATGACATCAGAAAGTGAGAGAATTAGATTCTGTACATAAAATTTGGACGCTAATTATTTTGCGGTAGAATTAAATAATCGAGTTGGGACCCGTTTACTTTTCCTATTTTGGACATAATCTATGCTTGTGCCATATTTCATGTTTCTACAACATCGGGAAGTTGGAGAATTAGTGGTGAGTCAGTCAGACAGTGAGTCAGGCAGTCAGTGAGGGCTTTCGTCTTCTATATATATAGATCAATGCTTGTGCCAAATTTCATATTTCGACAACATCGGGAAGGGAGAGAATTAGATTCCGTATGTAAAATTTGGACATTAATTCTTTTGTGCTTAGAATTGAATAATCGAGTTGGTACCCAATAATTTTTCCTATTTATGACATAATCAATGCTCGTGCCAAATTTCACGTTTCTATGACACCGGAAAGTGAGAAAATTACATTCCGTACGTAAAATATGGATGCTAATTCTTTTGCACATAGAATTGAATAATCGAGTTCGGACCAATTAACTTTTCCTATTTATGACATAATCAATGTTCGTGCCAAATTTCAAATTTCTATGAAATCGGGAAGTAAGAGAATTAGATTCAGTACGTAAAATTTGGACGCTCCTACTTTTGCGCTTAGAATTGAATAATTGAGTTGGGACCCATTAACTTTTCTTATTTATGATATAATCGATGCTCGTGCCAAATTTTAAGTAAGAGAATTAGATTCCGTACGTAAAATTTAGACGCTAATTCTTTTGTGCTTTAAATTTAATAATCGAGTTGAGACCCATTAGCTTTTCCTATTTATGACATAATAAATGCTCATGCAAAATTTCATGTTTCTATGACATCAGGAAGTGAGAGAATTAGATTCTGTACGTAAAATTTGGGCTCTAATTCTTTTGAGCTTAGAATTGAATAATCAAGTTGGGACTTATTAACTTTTCCTATTTATGACATAATCAATGTTCTTGCCAAATATTATGTTTCTATGACATCAGGAAGTGAGAGAATTAGATTACATACGTAAAATTTAGATGCTAATTCTTTTGCGCTAGAATTAAATAATCGAGTTGGGATCAATTTACTCTTCCTATTTTGGACATAATAAATGCTCGCGCCAAATTTCATGTTTCTACGACATCGGGAAGCGAGGGAATTAGATGACGCATGTAAAATTTGGCCGCTAGTTCTTTTGCGCTAAAATTGAATAATCGAGTTGGGACCCTTTAATTTTCCTGTATGGGACATAGTCTATGCTCTTGCCAAATTTCATGTTTCTACAACATCGGGAAGTTGGAGAATTAGTGGTGAGTCAGTCAGTCAGTGAGTCAGTGAGGGCTTTCGCCTTTATATATAGACTAGCTGATATACCCGGCTTCGCCTGAGTTAATTTTGCACTGGTATTTATCTGGTGTTCACACGGAAAATCTTATGAAGTCGTGGTTCCTTTAGAAATACCGGGAAAAAATTATGTTCACCATTTTGCATGGTTCTTTGCGTTACCCAGGAAACACCATGTGGAGGTAAGCATGCAATGTTTCCTTTATATAAAATGACATCGGGAAGTGAGAGAATTAGATTACATACGTAAAATTTGGACGCTAATTCTTTGGCGCTTAGAATTGAATAATCATGTTGGGACCCATTAACTTTTCCAATTTATGACAAAGTCAATGCCCGTGCCAAATTTCAAGTTTTTATGACACCAGAAAGGGAGAGAATTAGATTCCGTACGTAAAATTTGGACGCTAATTCTTTTGCGCTTAGAATTGAATAATGGAGTTGGGACCCATTAACTTTTCCAATTTATGGCATAATTATTGCCTGTGCCAAATTTCAAGTTTCTATGACACGGGGAAGTGAAAGAATTAGATTGTGTACGTAAAATTCGGACGCCAATTCTTTTGCACTTAGAATCAAACAATCGAGTTGGGACCCATTAACTTTTCATCTTTATGATGTAATCAATGCCCATTCCAAATTTCACGTTTCTATGACACCGGAAAGTGAGAGAATTACATTCCGTACGTAAAATTTGGACGCTAATTCTTTTGCGCATAGAATTAAATAATTGAGTTGGAACCCATTAGCTTTTCCTATTTACGACACAATCAATGCTTGTTCCAAATTTCACGTTTCTATGACACCGGAAAGTGAGAGAATTACATTCCGTACGTAAAATTTGGACGCTAATTCTTTTGCGTATAGAATTGAATAATTGAGTTGGAACCCATTAGCTTTTCCTATTTATGACACAATCAATGCTTGTTCCAAATTTCACGTTTCTATGACACCGGAAAGTGAGAGAATTACATTCCATACCTAAAATTTGGACGCTAATTTTTTTGGAATTTTTAATTGAATAATCGAGTTGGGACCCATTAACTTTTCCTATTTATGACATAATCAATGCTCGTGCAAAATTTCAAATTTCTATGTCATTGGGAAGTTGGAGAATTAGATTCCGTACTTAAAATTTGGACTCTAATTCTTTTGCGCTTAGAATTCAATAATCTAGTTGGGACCCATTAACTTTTCCAATTTATGACATAATCAATGCTCGTGCCAAATTTCAACTTTCTATTACACCAAGAAGTTAGAAAATTAGATTCCGTACGTAAATTTGGACGCTAGTTCTTTTGTGCTAGAATTGAATAATCGAGTTGGGACCGATTAACTTTTCCTTTTTATGACATATTCAATGCTCGTGCCAAATTTTAAGTTTCTATGACATTGGGAAGTGAGAGATTTAGATTATGTACGTAAAATTTCGATGCTAATTCTTTTGCGTTAGAATTGAATAACCGAGTTGGGACCGCTTTACTTTTCCTATTTGGACATAATCTATGCTCTTACCAAATTTCATGTTTCTACGACATCGGGAAGTTGGAGAATTAGTGGCGAGTCAGTCAGTGAATCAGTCAGTGAGGGCTTTCGTCTTTATATATATAGATTAAAGAAGGTATACATTGTATGCAGCAACACAACAATATCCAAATTGTCGCAGCTTGTTGGTCGCAACAACATCGTGGCAGGGTGGCCTAAGCACAGGTAAAGACCTGTTGCCTTGTTATGCAGGTCAAGGGTTAATGCACCATGTGCAGAGACTGCTGGTGCTGTCTGTCTTTGCTGCATGGATGCATGCTGGATTAGTCATGCCTGGGAGTAGGGTGGAGGTGTGGTTTTCACTCTGCTAGTTTTAAGGTGCAAAGTGGCTTTATATTTTCACACCTCCTGGTGATCAGTGCTGCTTATTCCATTCCAGCTGTGCTGGGTATTTTTCTACTTGCAGATAAGTTGCTGCAGGTTTCTTTTCAGTTGTATTTTGCTTTTCATTTCTGTTTTGCTTAGCTGTTCAGTTCATCTCTCGAGGGGTCCCTTCAGGGACAGTCAGGGCCCAGGATGAAGACTGTGGGGCAAATACTCCGCTGCTAGGTAGGGACCCTTCACCTCACCTGCCAGGTTAGGGCCAGGCTTCCTCCTCCCTGGAGTGGTGTTACCGTTCGGCATAGCTTAATGTGTGGCTATTTTCTACCATGTGTACGTTCCTTCTCACCGTGCTAAGTGTTGTACTCTGGTTTTACACGAGCCTTACATCAGGGTTACGTACTTCAGTTGTGGTGCGTACTGTTCTTCAGTGCAATAGTCTTTCAGCTACTGTAGTTGCTATCATCACTCTACATTCGTGCTGAGTGAGGAGCTCATGTGCAGATGGTTAGGAGACTTATGAGGGTGACTGTTACGTTTGTTACTGGCATTAGGGTGTTTGAGGCTAAGTAAGAAAGTAAACAGTGCATGTTAACTGTGCATAGGTGAGGACAGGATAGAGTTCTGAGTTATTTAGAAAGGTTGGAGGTCCTTCACAGTTCTAGTTTAACGCTTTTGTCTCTCTTGCTCTGGTGCAGATGTTCTGGCTTCTGATACATAAAAATACTTAGACGGGACAGAACACATGGTCCTACTGTAATATTTGCAGGAATGTGGGTATATGTAATATTTCCACAAGAAAAGACCCAACCGGTGGGTAATTTGACATGCCTATTATGACTAGGGCTTTTTACAGTGTTGTTACACCTCATACTATTGATCATATTTTGCCATTTTGTTCGGCTGCACAGGATCACTGAATCATTTGTTGCTGACATCTGGTTAAGTGATACTTGTGCACATTTCCCTACCACAGACTTATTGCAGGTAAAGTTGTAATAGACATCTGCTCCTGCCACCTGTCTGAGTCAATCACTTCTGGTACCCCGAATCTGCAGATTACCTCATTCATGAGCTTCTTTGCAGTTACCTATGAGGTTGCCTTGGTGACAGGGTAGGCTTTAATCCAATCTGAAAAGACATCAACATAAACAAGCACATATTCATACTTCCCAACAGGTGGAAGCTGAATATAGTCAATTTGCCATCTCTGAAATGGGTAGAGTGGCTTAGGCAAGTGTTTTTGTGGCACCTTTACCTTCTGTTCTGGGTTACTTATGGCACAGATCATGCAAGATAGAACAAATGATGCAGCAGCTACAGAGAATCCAGGGGCCACCAATCCTCGTTCAAGCGTCAACATCATTGCTGCTTTTGATAGATGTGTCTTTCCATGCATCAGCTGGGCCATCATGACATACAGGGATAAGGGTAGGCAAATTCTGTTGTCTGTTCGCCATACGCCGCCCTGTTCTGTCGCTCCCATCTTAGTCCATTTATCCTTTTCTTCCTTACTGGCTTGTGACTGTAAAATTTTTAGCATAGCAATGTCTAAGTTTTTGTCTCTGAACTGTGCAGTCAGTATCTTTTTTTCTTCTTTCTTCCACGGCTTGAGGGCCGTTGCCTTTGCTGTGAAGTCTGCTAGGGCATTGCCTCTTGCTTCTCCAGTGTCGGCTTTGGTGTGAGCTTTCACCTTGAGGACTGCTACTTTTTCAGGTAGGAGTAGGGCCTCCATAAGTCTCTGCACTGCTGCACCATTCTTAATTCCATAGTGGACTGTAATCATGAGCAATGCCAAATGCATACCGGGGATCAGTGTAAATGTTTGCCATCTTACCTTCTGCCACTCTACATGCTTCAGTGAGGGCTTTCTGTTCTGCTTCTTGTGCTGAGACATGCAAAGGCAGTGCTTCTGCTTTTAGGACATCATGTTATGTGACCACTGCATATCCGGTGTGGAATCGTTCATCCTCAGCCTGGTACCTGGAGCCATCTACAAAAAGCTCAAAATGTGCATTGTCAAATAGGGTTTCAGTAACTGTTTCAAAACCTGCAGTTTCTTGTTGCATCAATGCTAGGCAGTAATGGTGATGTTCTATTTCAAATAAATCAGAGTCTTGCTGCAAAGGATTTAAAAATAACAGATCTGCAGTACCTAAATCACCTATGTTTCTTCCTCCCCCATTTGAACCAGGGTACTGGATTGGAAGAAGAGTAGCCGGGTTCAACGTAGTGCAATGCTGAAAAGGTCATAAACAGGGCACATTGTAGCTGGATTTGACGTGCCAAAGACAAATGTTTATGTTGGACCTGTGTCAGTATGCTCTGAATGTCATGAGGGGTGAGGACCACTAGGGGGTAGTCCAGTACTAATTCAGAGGATTTGTCAACCATTGCTTATACTGCTGCCACCACACAGACACTTGAGGGAGCTCCCTGAGCCACTGGATCCAATCGCATGGAGTAGTATCCAAGCGGTCCTGGTCACCCTCCATGTTTTTGTGTCAATACTGCTGTTGCATGGACAGAGAGTTCAGTGCAGAAAAGAGTGAAAGGTAGAGTATAGTTAGGAATTCCCAAGGCTGGAGAGCTGAGAATAGAGAGTTGTAAAGTGTGAAAGTTGTCAGTTGATTCTGCAGTTAGAGAGCAGGGAGTGATTGAGAGACAGTCATAGAGTGGTTGCATGAGAGATGAAGCAGAGCGGATCCATGGACGGCAGTAGGAGATAAGGCCTAATAGGTTTAGAGTTTGGCAACAGAGGAGGGCACAGGAATGACCTGGAAAGCGACCTTCCATTTCTCTGTCAGATATCTGGTTCCTTGAGCCAGGTAGTGGCCCAATTAAACAACTTTTTCTTTGCAAAACCGGTAGTTTTTTCTTTGAGGCTTTGCAGCCATTTTTTGCAAGGAAAATCAACAGTGAGATAGTAGCCTGTTGGCAGGCTTCCAAATCATCAGCACACAGTAAAAGATCATCAACATATTACAGAAATATCACCCCAGGTGGAAGGGGCCAACACAGCAACACTGACTGGAGTGCCTGAGTGTACATGTTTGACGAGTTGTGAGCACCCTGCGGGAGAACCATCCACACATACTGTTTACCTTTAAAGGTGAAGGCAAAAAGGTATTGGCAGTCTGGGGGGAGGGGAACACTGAAATAAGCATTTGTTAAGTCCAACACTGTGAAGTAGGTATGTGGCACCTGCGCCAGTAAGGTGTGGGGATTGGGCACCACAGGGGTGTCCAATACCATAACCTTGTTTTCTTTTCCCTAGAGTGTAGTGTGGTACCTCTGTGTAGATGTTACAGTGGTGAGAAGGGACTCCAGAAGGCAGAGGTTGAATATTGAATCAGCTGAAAAAATTTATTTAACAAAAGGAAGATCTTCCATACTTTATACATTTTTAGTATTTGGTATTCTTATCTAATGTCAAGAAACTTTATACTATGTCAGATTATCTGATAAAGGTCTTGAATTGACCAAAACATAAAATGAATTCTGACTATTGATTGTGTACATAAAATAAAAATTAAAATAATATTTCTGCAGCATTGAAGAGACAGATTTTTATTGAAACTCTATCTGAGCACTAAAGTTCTCCTATTTTTCTTTTCTCCTTGTACAAAATTAATTTTCAGTTTTATCTTATTCCTTAAGAACCCACAAGCCCCTGCTGTTCCCTCATACTGAAGCCCACCAGCAGTCCTGTACTCGTTTTACTACTTAAGGACACACAAGCTCCTGCTGCCCCCTCAGGCCTCGGTCACACAACCGTTTTTTGGTCCGATCTGCAGACGCGCTTGCGATCTGCAGATCTATAGACCAAATGCATCCCAATGGGATTGGTCACATGTCTTTTTATGCGGATGTGCGATCAATTATAGGACACAACGAATCGCAGAACGCGCCTATGTGTGTTCTGCGCATCGCTGTGTTCTATATATGCGCTCAATGGGGCCGGCGGCAGCAGCGCCGACCCCATTGAGAACATATACTAAAGATCGTTCTCCTCTGCCACAGCTGTAACAGCTGTGGCAGAGAAGAACGATGTTCGCCCATTGAATTCAATGGAGCCGGCAATACAGCCGGCTCCATTGAAAACAATGGGCTGCCAGCGAGTGCGGGATAAATTTTCAGGAAGGGCTTAAAAATATAAGCCCTTCCCTGAAAATCATCCTAAAATGTGTAAAAATTAAAAAAAAATGTATACTCAGCTTTTCCCAGCAGCCGGAGTTCAGCCGCATCCGGCCGGCAGTTCTCCTGAGAGCTGCCTCTGATTGGTCCCTGCGCTCAGCCAATCAGAGGCAGCACTCACTCACCCATTCATGAATTCACAAAGAGTGAAGTATAATCATGGCTCTGTAGAATGAATCCACATAAAAAATCTCTCTGGCACTTTGGCTCGGACATTGTTGCTCCCAACTGTGGGAATCCATACATCACACATAAACATCCATTGCGATCTTTGAAACGCCTGATTGGTCATACAAGAACGACATTAACTTCCATTGTCTTTCTCAAGAGTTAAGTTTTCTCTTTCTTCTTGCGGCTCTTCTTTTATATCTTCATCTACCTCAACTGCTCGCTGATCCACTTTTTCCTCGGCACCAAATGTGGGTATTGGTTTAAGCCTACAAAAGACAACACCGATTATTTCTCTTTTAACCCAATTTCTAAAGCCATAAAGATCAGGGTGTTCTGTGATGTCGGCTGGTTCTGTATACAGGAGACGTCCGTCTATGGATCAGCTGATTTATCTTATTGTTGGCTACAAGTCCTATAATAGTCAGGGGGCACAGAGGTAACTCCATGGTCATCGGGGACTGAGAACAGGAGATCACCAAAGACTGAGGACTGTATATACCGGATACTGAGCGCTGCAGAAATCATACAGTCACCGTGACACGGTGGGAATGGACTGTACATGGTGTAGTGGTAATAGTAATAACTAGAGATGAGCGAGTACCTAAATGGTTGGGTGCTCGTTATTCGAGTCGAGCTTTTCGTAATATTCAGAGCTCTATTCGAGTAACAAACCCCATTGAAGTCAAAGGGAGACCCGAGCATTTTTGTATTTGACCCGCCCGGTGCTGAGTTTTTTTTTTCTATCTCTATCTTTCTATCTCTCTCTCTCTCTATCTCTCCACATACTGCTGTGGACATACGGACACTGGCACATCACAGCAGGAAGTGTTAATGCGGTGAGGGGTCAAAACGGGAAGGAGTCAAATTCGGAGTGGTACTCGCTCGAGTAACAAGCACCATCGAGTATGCTAATACTCAAACGAGCATCAAGCTCGGATGAGCATGTTTGCTTAACTCTAGTAATAACCTTAATAAAACTGATCCACAATACTTAACACTCAGAACTAAATAGCATCTCACAGTGATGGACCTGACTCTGAAAGCTTACAATCTAAAGGAGGAGGTGATGTAGACTATACAAGCGCTCACTATACAGGGATTAAACATAAAGCTCAGTTCATGGTGGGCTCAGTAATCCCCTCACTGGAAGGGTTGTGGCCCCCCACTATAGACCCCCACATAAGTCAGACACAGTATCACACTATAGAATCAGTGATGTCCGTGTAGAGATGTGACCGGTCAGTGACGGCATCCTCACCCAGCTGTCACCTATATGACTCATCACACCTGCTACCATTTACTATATAATAACTCTGCTGGATTAATAGAATGACTTACCATCTTAGGATGCCTCTACTTTTCTTTTCTACATCTGAAACAGAAGGAGATGATTTAGTAGGAATTTACAATGTGACATAAGAATATTCCAGAAACTGGTAAATCTGATAATTACTCGACTGCTGGGGAAATTTTGCTCCATATCACCTGATCCTCGCAGGTACATCCCACCCGTCTCCCTGTAATGTCCCCATTATACAGCACTGACATTCTGGGATTATATAGTCATTACATCCTCGGGGGACGGACGTCACGCTGCGCTGTAGTGTGAGGCTGCAAATATCATCTATCAGTAATCTCATGTACTGCCAGGAATGATTACCGTATTTTTCGCTTTATAGGATGCATCGGATGATAAGATGCACCCCAGTTTTAGGGAGAAAATAGGGAAAAAATATTTTGTACTCACCCAGGGACAGTGCAGGGGATAGTGCCGGGCGATGGAGCAGCAGAGGTCTGAAACAGCAGAGCTCCATGTCACAGCAGTGCTTGTTTGTCAAGTGGGGGGGAAGCCGATTGGTGGAGGCAAGGATGCAGGAGCAGTTCCTGCCGGCACTCACCACCAATCAACAGCATGTATGGGGGCAGTGGGGAGGAGAGAAAACTGGAGAGTGACCGCACATTTGTTCGCGCGATTGCAAGGGTCTTTGTGCGACCGCGATTTAGTTAGCGTGATTGCACGCTTTGGAAGGAAGAAAAGTGCATCTTATAAAGCAGAAAATACAGTATATAACAATTGTGTCCCCCTTTAGTGACAGACTCAGTGATAAATTATGGCCCGTTCACAAAGCTGTATTTTCAGGCCGTGTGTGGTCCGTGTATTCCATGCTCTGCACACGGCTCCATTACAGATCATGATGCCGTTCACATGAATGATTTTACCAAGCACTGAAAAAAAAATTGCTGCCCTGTCCTATTCTTGTCTATTTTCCGTATCCATGGACCCTGGATGTTGGGGTCCATCGAGCTCAGACGGGTGTCTGTGTGGCGTTCAATGAAAGTTGTGACTAAAGCCGTATGAATCTGGCTTATTTGCATGTGTTTTTTGCGCGCATGAAATTTGTGTGTGTAATATGCACAGAATAGAACCCATCGACTTCAATGGATTCGTGCTCACACCCATTGTTTTGCATTTAAATTTAACGCATGCTGAAAAAACCGCAGCATGCTATACTTTTGTGCGCACTAAAGGTCCCCATAGAAATCGGGGGGGGGGGGGAGATGCGCAAATGTGGGACAATACACAACTGGATGAACTCGGGGCAGAAAAAGTACAGTAAATTACACCGATCCATGCGCAAAATAGCCTCACTCAAGGTGCAAAAAACTTTGCTCTGAGGTGTGCCCAACATAGTACATACCCATGTGAAGCCGCGCTTACTCTTATTTTTTACACAGCTGCTGCAGTATAAGTTTTGTTTCTTTTTAATCGCATTGATATCCGTGTAACAACAGATAGGAATGAATTATTTTCTCTCCATTATCAATTTGCATAATGCAGAATAGACCAAGTCGGTGATCAGGTCCTACATATGTGTGCGGAGCCGGTACGCCATGGGTATTACATAGAGCAGAAGTAAGCATGAGGCACAGAGCGCTACAGACATTGTATATGTGGGGCTTATATTGTGTAACTGGTATATATACCGCACACATAAACCACGGGGCTCCTAGCGCACATCTCCATCACAGTGTGGGACCCGTCTGCCAGCCACCTCTTGTAGATGGGACCCGACATTAAACATTCACCTCTGTTCGGGTCCGAGCCTCCAAATGAAGTCAGGGAAAGTGGGCTGCAGCTTTCTGCTACTGTGTGCCTCCTGTTTGTGTCTACTGCATGTAGAAGCTATGGTGTACGAGTGTGAGCGCATTTATGTAGGAAGTACAGAAGAACTTAGTCTGTTTAGCAGTGTGCAGGTGGGGGAGGGGCTGCCTCCTTTTTTGTCCTATCCACCCATCTGTCCCAAAGCCTTTTCATTATAGTATCTTGTATCTGGATTCAAATTTCCCCGAGTTCATTTGGAGACCTAGGCCTCATGTCCACTTACAAATTCTGATTTAAAATCCACAGCGTTTTTCCTGCACGCGGATCCGCGCCCCATAGGGATGCATTAGACACCTGCAGGTAGTTAAATACCTGCGGATGTCATTTTTCTCTGCGTGCAGGAAAAAATCCGGACCATGCTCCATTTCGTGCGGGTCTCCCGCGCGGACGGCTCCCGCAGGCTTCTATTGAAGCCTATGGAAGCCGTCCGAATCCGCGGGAGACCTAAAATTAGAATATACTCACCTACTGCGGGTCGTGCATGTCTTTCCTCCTTCCCGGCCGGATCTTCTTGTTTCGGCCCGCATGCAGCCGGCATGCCGAGCACATCCGCCGGGCCGAAGGGAAGACACGCACGACCTGCAGCAGGTGAGTATATTCTATTTTCAGCGCTCATGTCCGCGGGGCAGGAGGGACCCGCTGCGGATTCTCCATGGAGAATCCTTAGCGGGCCTGATTTTCCCCGAGGACATGAGGCCTTAGGCCCCAAGAGAGGCCTAAATGGGTCACTTGGTCGCTGGCAGCTGATGGAGATGCGCACTACTAGCCTTATATATTATGAGCACAGTAAATATAATAGCAATGTCCTTTATGAACCAACATGTTCAGTGTTTGCAGATTGCTTCTACATGCAGGTTTGCAGTTCCATTGACCTCGGACCTTATTCACACAGGCATATGCAACTTTGCTCCGTGAAAAATGCCCCATTTTTGCTGTTTGTGTATATGTATTTTTGGTGCATATATGCATTTTTGTAAATCTCTGTTGCATCCAGTTCCACTGCATTTTTTATGCGTCGGCAAAAAAAGCCAAGACGGCCCAAGTGATGCCAGTTTTTTCACAGTCCACAGAACACATGGGTGCAATAAAAAAGAGACAAATGTGAACACAGATGTTACTGCATATTCACTGCATTATTTTAGGCAACCAAAGGGTGGACACCAACTGGCATTTTTTTCTCTATTGCGCTGCGAGAGCAAGTGAAAACACTCGCTTTGCAGTGCGAGAAAAAAAACTGGATGATGCTGGGATATCGCCAGTCTTTTCAATGGTGCCAGTGGCAGCAGCGCTAGCCCCATTGAAAAGATAGGGAGAATACTGCAGACTTCTACCACTGCTGTCACAGCTGTGACAGCTGTGGCAGAAGTGCAGCATGCTATCCCATTGCTTTCAATGGGATCGGCGCTGCTGCCAGTCTCATTGAAAGCAGTTGGTTTGTGGCAAACCCTGCAGTATGATTTTGGGGGAAGGGCTTGAAATATAAGCACTTCTCTGAAAAATCATCATTAAGTGGTAAAAAAAAAATAAAAAATTTACTCACCTCTCCGCCGCTCAGACATGTCCTCCAGCAGGCTCCCCGACACTGCTGTCCAGCACTTTCAGCATGGGATAGCATGCTGCACTTCTGCCACAGCTGTCACAGCTGTCACAGGTATTCTCCCTATCTTTTCAATGGGGCTAGCGCTGCTGCCGCTGGCCCCATTGAAAAGACTGGCGATATCCCATTCTCATCCCGGCGACTTTCTTGTGCTGTGAGGAGAGTGTTTTCACTTGCTCTCGCAGCACAAGATAGAAAAAAATCGCCAGTGGGTGTCCGCCCTAAGTCTTTAATGAGCAATTTTCATCCACGAATACGACCCCAAATATCATATGCTGCCGGCCTTAGTTTCTAGTGCTGTAGGGAGGAGACAGGTTAATGGATCTGTCTACAATCCTACAAACCTATTCAGACACAGATACCAAACTGAAACAAAAAGAAACTAAGGTTTCCTCTTTTTAACAAATCAGTCCAAAAACAGAAACATTAGTCTCCACTTGTATCAGTTTGTCATTCGTTATAATAAATCAGGAGCTCATTTAATTTTCTTCTACACCGGCCAAGAATTGGATTATGGAGATGAACACTAGTAAGATAGTTTGTGCCCCACTGGATGGCTATATACCTCCCTGTTCACATGGAGAGACATACAGAGCCGATCAGAAAGCATCTTCATGTTCACTGAATACCAATGATCAGCCAGCGAGCGCTCACTCATTAGTTGGATAATTGTCTTTTTTACACGGCCTGATTGTCGGGCGAACAAACGTTCAGAGGAACATTAATGCTGATATCAGGACCGTTTAAAAAGACCTTTATTGTGAAGATATCATTATCTCCATAAAGATATATCTAAGGCCATGTTCATTGTACCTCCTGATAAATATGCTGAAGGGGTCCATGGAGCATTATTGACATGGCAGATGCCAAGAGTGCCCTCGACATCCACTAAGTAGATATATAGTACATTAGAATACTTTTTTTTCTTTAGGCTGGCGACACACGAATGGGTCGGATTACGCATGCTGGAGCACATAGCAGAATCCTGCTCCGAATGCGGCTAGTGTCCACAACGGAAATGTTTAAATCTTTATTGCGGATTGAGCCGGCGGTTCACCGTCAGGCATGCGCAGTACAAATTTTAAAAAATGTTTATTTTTCCCGCGCTGTCGCTAGGCGATGACGCGATTACTTGCGACCTATCTGCAATGTCAATTATGGATAGGCTGCTGGTCGGATGGTTTCCATTGTCTTTGAAATTCACACAAAAATAGAGAATGCTACGATTTTTCCTCCTCCACGAAAATTGCTATTCGATTCCGCAAGTGTGTTGGAAGTTATTGCGGATCCGCGCTGCGGACACCGATCGCGCATTCGACAATGCAAATCTGTTCACGTGCCACCGGCCTTACTGTATAGGAATCCACAGCCTGTTACACTTTCCTCTACAGCAGACGCCCCCAATAAACATATAACGCACAGTCTACATTTTTTTTAACATAAGGCTTATGGATGATTATGCGTCTGTGTATTATACTGTGGCAATCATTGGGGCTCTATGTTGGTACATAGGTTGCAAAATGTTCCTGACATGTATGTCAGACATAGAGTCCAAATGCAATGTGAGCAGAGCCGGACTCTGGGGGTGGTTTTATCTGAAGAATATATAAAGAGATATTTTGTTATTTTAATTTATTTACCAAATGTCGGTTTCACTGTAAGGATTCTGTATTCCTAAAATATAACCTTTAATGTTGGGGATGTCCCCAACATTTTGGATCCTTCATCCCCCTTATGAGGTAAGCCCAGTGACAAGAGGGCACTGGTTGTAGGAGAGTTACTGTCTATACCTTTTGCTGGGTCACGATCAGATCTTGCTGATCTATTTAGGGAGCGTTCCCCTATCTTAGATGGAATTAATTGGGTTCTCTTTGCTCCCTCATAAAGTACTGGCCGATTGGCTGGCCTAGGATACCAGTATTTTTCTGGGTGGGCTGTCGGCCTCTGCCGCAAGGACGCCCCCTCTGGCGATTCCGGCTTCCCCCTAAAAAATGAACCCTAGATGCATTGGAATAACTCGATTCCCTCTCCGATATCTCGGTCTCCGAGGAACTTATGTCCGTCCCAAATTTCATATCCGTCATCCTATAGACTTTATTATCTCTAAAATCCTGTAAATCCCTCATGAAATAGCGATGGTTCTTTTCTTTAATGTATAATACATATTTATCAAAGTTCTCTTGTAATTGTTTCTCCTTATTTGGAAAATCTGGATCAGCGGAGAATAACTTAGCCTTTTCAATCGCTTCATTAAGAGTCCTTGAGTTTTTCTCAAGGCTCAATTTTTCTTTCTCAAGCAAAGGTTTGATAAGTCTAACGGAGGATTCAGTATTTTCTTTCTCCCATCTGGTCATAAATTCGAGTGTGCGGCACTTGGGTGGTGGTAATAAGAGGGATCTCAGACCGCGGGGTACAATCTGATGTTCCAGATACTTCTGTAGGCCTTGTACTTCCCACCAATTGCAGGTGTATTCTTTATAGATAGTATTAAGGTGTTTGAAACATGTTTTGATATTGGTATGTAGTAACTGCGGACTAAAAACTTTATCAGAAAAAACAGAGTTAGCATCTGCTAACCAAGAGTTCATATCCATGTTGGCTGAAAGAAAACCTGCTATCTATCAAAATTCAAAGTCTTCCACTAAGGCAGAAGAATCAACTAGATCACTAAAAGGGAGTTTCACTGTAAGGATTCTGTATTCCTAAAATATAACCTTTATTGTAATTAAATCTTAAATCGTTGGTTAGACCAACACACAAGACACAAGGGGACAAAATAAGACTACAAAACAAATGCCTGAAAAAAGGCAGGACGGAAAGTAGCGGAATTAAGGACCTGTCATCTGCCCCTGAGGCTTCTGCTCAAATACCCTAGTGGCTAAAGTAGTGGACTGCCACATACAATAGGGCTTTTCTAATCAGTGGCCTGGGCTGTATAAATGCTACTTCCCATACTAATATGTAACTGATCAAGGTCTTTGGAAACGAAGTTCCACCAGAATAAACACTATACTAGTTAAAAGAAAATCTAGTTTGGAGTATAAATTCCTAGGTTCAGGTTCAACGCGTTTCCACTACAAATGAAGTAGTTTCATCAGGAACCTTTCTAGATAGTGGAAAAGTGGATGGTGCATAAATCACTTTCCAACCAAAAGACAGGCCTAATAGTACTGTCTATGCTGACGGAATTTGAGGAGTCCACTTAAGAACTCGAAGGCTGCAGCTTGTATCTAAAAGTACCCAGCCCCCACCTCAATCCCTATCAGAGACAAAATAACAAACAGACAGCATCACTGACCCTTGTGGTAGGCCAGTGGCTAATGACTTGCAAAGTGTTGGATCAGATCTTATAAAGGCAATCACCACACCCATAAAGGGAGTGGTCTCCCCTGAGCCAATCACTCACCACAATAACAGAACAACCCCCTGCAGGGGGCCGAACCTCCTCATTCTGTGTCAACTGTGCTGGGATTTACCTAAAAAGGCATCCATCCCCATATATAAGGATCTCCATCCTGCAGCGGTTTGCTCCTTATGTTTAGCATGGCTATGTTTCAGGTTGATCGCCAGACTAAATCCCGAGGCTTAGCGCTCAGTCCGGCCGCCGGGTCACGTAATTACGTCGGCACGCATGATGACGTCAGCACGCTCCGACGCATCATGCTTACCCATTGCTACACATTATAATTAAGGGAGTGGGATTTAAACGGGACCATAATCCACAAGATGGAATAAAGGGTAAGTATGATAGATATATCCCGTTTTAGAGACCATTATGCATCACAAATATTCTAATAGGGGGTAACGTGTGTCCCATAGATGCCAGTAAAAGTGATAGTGTCTATTGCTTTAATCAATTCTAGTCCTGGATGGATAAGATTAATACTAGAATTTACGATGGAGTAAAAATGCAAATCCAACTGGAGATGATGTTATTCATTGAAAGAGGAAGTACAGTATTGGCCAGTTGCCTAATGAGGAGGACTGTCAAGTGAGTGTGAATGCTTCATTTACGGTTAAAGGGACTTCTGGTGGGGGTGCCAAGCATGGTTAGTGAAAGTAGACTCCGGCCACAAAAGTGGGCCCTTTGGTATCAAATAAATCAAAAAGGACGCATGCATGGCTATAAGAAACTCACAAATGATAGGACCTCATTTAGTCCATTAGGTTGAACGCTGTCCAACCTATACGTCCATTGCGCTTCCTTCTGTAGAAGTCTTTTGTTCAAATTGCCTCGGCGTCCATAACTTCGTATCGTCTCAATCCCCTGGAATTTGATCAAATCGGGGTTGCCATTATGATGTTTTCTCATGTGGTTTGCTACCGGTGTATTATCACCCCGTCTGATGTTCCCGATGTGCGCTAGAATGCGCCTTCTGAATTCTTGTTTAGTTTTGCCCACATAATTCTTTTTACATGGGCAAGTAGCTACATAAACCAGGTCAGAAGTGCGACAATTTATGAACTCTCCGATCTTATAGGAGATCCCCGTTGCTGCGCTTCTGAACACCTGTCCTTTTAGAATGTTATCACATGCCAAACAATCAGAACAGGGGAACCTCCCCACAGGTCTATATTGATTTGGGTGGTTTAAGGTAGCTTTTGACTACCATATCCTTCACATTTCTACCTTGTCTGAAGGTCAGTAGGGGGTTTTTTGAAAGAATTTCTTTCCGATCTGTATCCTGCAGGATGTCCCAATATTTGGTTAGCAAGTTTCTCATGTAGGGTACCCCATTATCAAAGGTTGTAATGATCTGTATCGTTTTATCAGGGTCCCTTCTTTTAGGGACCAGGAAACTGGGCCTGCTTTGTTCTTCCGCATACTTATATGCTTCCTCAATGACACTCCTTGGGTAACCTCTTTTGACGAATCTTTCTCCTAATTGTACACCCTTCTTTTTAAAGTCATCCAAATCTGAACAATTTCGCCTTAGGCGTAAGTATTGGCCTTTAGGGATTCTCCTTCTCAGAGGGTACGGGTGGCAGCTTCCCCAGGCAAGGAGACTGTTTGTGGTGGTGGGTTTTCTATAGAGGGTTGACATAAGGGTACCCTCTAAGGTTTTAAATATTCTCACATCCAGGAAGGTTATTGATTGTTCCTGTATCTCCATTGTAAGTTTTAAATTGATGGGATTGATGTTCAGAGATGCAACAAAATCAATAAATGCCTCTTTAGTCCCTGACCCTAGGATTAACACGTCATCAATATATCGTAACCACAGTGGGATGTTATCAGTCCACTGTGCGTTACTCTCTGTAAAGACCATATGCTCCTCCCACCAGCCCAGGAACAGATTAGCATGGAGGCAGCTATATATTTCTACAAATATATATATATATACACTCACCGATGACTTGTAGCCTCCCTGTGCTTCTCACTATGGGTTTCTCCAGGGCGGGATGGTCCACTTCACATATATATTTTGCCCCCTGATGTGTCCCCAGTGTGGGGGTGATGCGCAGACTGGCGGTGTAGCTGTAAGTGTTATCGGCCGCTCTCCTGGATGTCACACTCTGGTTAGCAGCACCATCAGCTACCTCATGGTTCTTATGTCCAGCACGTCTCCACCATATAACAGTTATTGCATCCGGAAAATACCCCGAGATATCACACTGCAGGACGGCCGGGACTCCATGATCTAGGCGGGGAATCTGAATCTTTCCTACAACTGGACGCCATCTGTAATCTATAGAACAGGACATGGAAAGGTTTTGTAATTTTAAACCAACCTTATCAAAGAAAAAACATCCCCCACATAAATATCACACAGGTATGTACTGTATGTAACATGTCAGGATGGGATGTGTAATGGCAGCTCATATTACATAGAAGTGGAAGGCAGTAAAAAATGTTTTACCCTCCATTAAACCCAATTTCTGCCTCATCCTGCTGCAAAAATACCACCTCTTACTGCTGATATCTTTAGCACAGGGATATTATATATTTGCTGTACAATGAAATGTTAAAGCCAAACTAGACAGCTAGTCCTCATGTGCCGGAGAAAGTCTCTTGGGTTCATCCTGCGCTCTCCATATATACAAGTATTAGAGGTCAGCGAGGAGGTAACATTCCGCACCTCACCTGGATCTGTGATAGACAGCTCCCTGGATTCCGGGCTCTCCATAGATTCATGTTCCCAGGTCACTCGTACTGTGAATCTTGGATCCTTGTGACGATCCTCAGGGATTCGGACCTCACTGGAGATGCTGTAGGTTGTGTCAGGATTATCATCCAATAATTCAGTGGATGACATGACGTCTTCTGATCCTCCCACTCTGCACCTCCATGTAATCCTGATGCTTGCAGGATAAAAGTTCTCTAACTTGAGCAAATACTTCATCTCTCCAGAGATACACAAACTTCTCATCGCCGGCTGTGACAGCCTGGGCTTTACTGAAATGTGAACACACAGCCTGTTACACTTTCCTCTACAGCAGATGCCCCCAATAAACACATAATGCATGGTTTACATTTTGCTTTCAACATAAGGCTTATGGATGATTATTATACGTCTGTGTATTATATTCTGGCAAACATTGGGGCTTTAGGCCTGTGCCCCAGCATTGACCTTTTTACTTACCTGTCCGGCATCTTCTCCTCCGCTCTGGGATGTGCCAAATGTTGCACAGCCACGCAGAGTGAAGCCGACGCGCCGGCAGTGAAGTTTCTGTGCGAGGCTTGCAGAGAAATCAAACATGCCGCAATTTGTTTACCGCACGAATTTTCACGAGGTCAAATAACGGCTGTGAGCATAGGATTGCATAAACGAATGCAATCCTATGACAGCGTGCCCCAGCCGAAATTCTGTAGCAAAAATTGCAGCGGAATTTCCATCCGTGGGCATTGGACCTTGTGTTGGTACATAGGTTGTAAAAATCTTCCTGACATGTATGCCAGATATAGAGTCCAAATGCAATGTGAGTAGAGCCGGACTCTGAGGGGGAGTTTAACTGAAGAATATATCAAGAGATATTTTGTTATTTTAATTTATTAATAATAATAATAAACTTTTTTTGTATAGCGCCAACATATTCCACAGCGCTTACATAGACAGGGGGATACAGAAAGACAAAGGTACAAACATTACAGAACCACGGTTACATAGTAATCAATTGATGGAAACAATAGGGGCAAGGGTCCTGCTCCAACGAGCTTACATACTACAAGTAATGGGGTGATACAGAAGGTAAAGGGGCTGGAGATGTGCACGGTATGGCGAGGTGGAGAGAGAGGGATGCTATACACAGACAATGGTCAGACATTTGGCCGTGTGACGGCAGAAACAGTATGACTGCAGGAGCGGTTTATGATGGCTAGCTGGGATTGCAGTCAGTAGGTCAGGGAGCATGTTATCAGGCGGAGTACAGAGGGGTTTGTTTAGGGAATTCGGTACGCCTCCCTGAAGAGGTGCGTTTTTAGAGCACGCCTGAAGTTCTGCGAGTCCTGGATTGCTCGGGTAGCCTTTGGTAGTGCGTTCCAGAGGACCGGTGCTGCTCTGGAGAAGTCTTGGAGGCGGGAATGAGAAGTTCGAATTAAAGGGGCGCTCAGTCTGGTTTCGTTAGCAGAGCGGAGAGCCCGGGCTGGTTGATGGATTGAGATGAGGGAGGCGATATAGGGGGGCGCTGCACTGTGGAGGGCTTTGTGGATGAAGGTGGCGAGTTTAAATTGAATTCTGTATTTAACGGGCAGCCAGTGCAGTGACCGGCACAGGGCAGAGGCGTCCGAGTAGCGGCTGGACAGGAAGATGAGCCTGGCTGCCGCATTCAGGATGGATTGGAGAGGGTAGAGTCTGGTGCAGGGGAGGCCGATCAGCAACGAGTTGCAATAATCGAGCCGGGAGTGGATGAGGGCAACAGTAAGCGTTTTTAGCGTGTCCACAGTGAGAAAAGAGCGGATTCTTGCGATGTTCTTGAGGTGCAGCTGACATGTTCGGGCCAGAGATTGGATGTAGGGGGTAAAAGAGAGATCAGAATCAAATATGACTCCAAGGCAGCGGGCATGTTGTCTAGGAGTTATGGTAGCGCCACACACTGAGATGGAGATGTCAGGAGGAGGTCGGTTAATGGAGGGTGGAAATACCAGCAGGTCAGTTTTAGAGAGGTTTAGTTTTAGGTAGAGAAAGGATATGGTGTTAGAGACAGCGGACAGACAGTTAGTGATGTTTTGGAGGAAAGGTGCAGAGATGTCACGGGAAGAGGTGTATAGCTGGGTGTCATCAGCATACAGGTGGTATTGGAGGCCAAATCTCCTGATGGTTTGTCCAATAGGGGCTGTGTAGATACAGAAAAGAAGAGGGCCGAGGACAGAGCCCTGGGGGACCCCAACAGCAAGGGGAAGAGGAGGGGAGGTAGAGCCAGCAAAGGAGACACTGAAAGAGCGGTCAGATAGGTAGGAAGAGAACCAGGAGAGGGCAGTATCCTTTAGGCCAATGGAGCATAGCATACTGAGGAGGAGTTTGTGGTCAACAGTGTCAAATGCTGCGGAGAGGTCGAGGAGGATCAGTAGGGAGTAAATGCCCCTCGATTTGGCTGTCAGTAGGTCATTGGATACCCCTGTAAGGGCAGTTTCTGTCGAGTGTTGAGGTCGAAAGCCAGACTGTAGGGGGTCTAGGAGAGAGTGCTCTGATAGGTAGCTTACAAGGCGGGAGTAAACAGGCCGTTCTAGTAGTTTGGAGATGAAGGGGAGGTTTGAGATGGGTCGGTAGTTGGCAGCATCAGTCGCGTCCAGAGTCGGCTTCTTTAGCAGTGGGGATATGATGGCGTGTTTGAAAGAAGAGGGAAAGATGCCAGAGGTCAGAGAGAGGTTGAATATAGTGGTGAGATGGGAGATGACCACTGGGGAGAAGGAACGGAGGAGGTGTGAGGGGAGGGGGTCGCTAGCGCAGGTGGTGGGGCGAGCAGAGAAGAGCAATTTGGAGACTTCTTCCTCTGTCGCTGGTCTGAGTACAGACAGTGAGCAGGAGCTAGATGCAGTGCTGACAAGACTAGGGTCAGGGCTAGTCTGGGGTTGGGAAGTTATTTCCTGACGGATGTCATCAATTTTCTTTTTGAAGTAAGCAACCAGCTCTTCAGCACTGAGATCCGTCACCGGGGGCTGCGGTTTAGGGCTGAGAAGGGAGTGAAAAGTATCAAAGAGACGTTTAGGGTTGTGGGATAGTGAGGAGAGTAGAGAGGTGAAATAGACTTGTTTGGCATGGTGGAGGGCAAGGTTGTAGGTTCTGAGCATGAATTTGTAGTGGAGGAAGTCTGCGGATGTTTGCGATTTCCTCCATAGCCGTTCAGCACTTCTAGAGCACCGCCGGATGAAGCGCGTTTGAGGAGTGAGCCAGAGTTGCCGTGGTCTACATCGGATGGCTCGGGTCTTGGGGGGCGCCGCTTCATCCAGGGCATGTTTGACAGCGGTGTTGTAGTGAGCGGCAGCCAGGTTGGGGCAGGTGAGGAGAGAGATGGGGGACAGAGAGGACTGTAGGGATTCAGCAAAGTTCTGGGTGTGAATGGCCTTAAGGTTCCTGTAGGTACTGTAGGTAGGTGGGTCTGGAGAGATGTTAGGGAGCGGGACAGAGAAAGAGAGGAGGTTATGATCCGAGAGTGGGAGAGGGGAGTTAGTGAAGTTGGAAGCAGAGCACAGCCGGAGGAAGACCAGATCCAGAGTATTGCCATCCCTGTGAGTGGGAGAGGCTGTGAGTTGAGAGAGACCAAGGGAGGAGGTGAGTGAAAGAAGCTGAGAGGCAGATTGGGAGTTGGGGTCATTAGTGGGGATGTTAAAATCACCTAAGATGAGGGTTGGAATTTCACAGGATAGGAAGTGGGGGAGCCAGGCAGCAAAGTGGTCCAAAAACAGGCGAGCAGCACCTGGGATGGCGATAGATAACTGCTACTCGCATGGACAGCGGGCGGAAAAGCCGTAGCATATGTACTTCAAATGATGGAAAAGTGAGTGAGGGTACAGGGGGGATGACCTGGTAGGTACAGTTTGGGGAGAGAAGAGCACCTACTCCTCCGCCACGCCTGTCATCTGGTCTCGGGGTATGGGAGAACTATTTACCAAAAGTCAGTAAATAAAACTGATCCTTTTCTGTAAAGCCGGAGGCAGCTATATATTTCTATAAATATACACTCACCGGTGACTTGTAGCCTCCCTGTGCTTTTCTTTATGGGTTTCATGAAGGCGGGATGGTACACCTCACATATATATTCGGCCCCCTGATGTTCCCCCAGTTTAGGGGTGATGGGCAGACGGGCTTTACAGCTGTAGATGTTTTTGGCCGCTCTCCTGCATGTCACTCTCTGGATATCTACCATCCTAAGTTCACCAACTCTCCACCATTTTACATAGATTTTATCTAGGTAATACCCCGAAATATTACACCGCAGGACGACCGGGACGCCGTGAAGTAGACGGGGAATCTGAATCTTTCCTACAATTGGACGCCATTTGAAATCTACAGAGAAGAAGAAGAAAATGTTTTGTAATTTTATGCCAACTTTCCAAAGAAAAAACATCCCCCCAATAAATATCACACAGATATGTACTGTATGTAACATGTCAGGATGTGATGTGTAATGGCAGCTCATATTACATAGAAGTGGAAGGCAGTAAAAAATGTTTTACCCTCTACTAAACCCAATTTCTGCCTCATCCTCCACAAAAATACCATCTCCTACTGCTGATGTCTTTAGCCAAGTGATATAATATATGCACAGTACAATGAAATGTTGCAGCTGTCATGGACTATAAAGTGTTAAGTTTCAGAATGCAATAAGTGTATGTTTCTTACCTTGTATTGGACTATTGACCCTTAAATAGAAGACTAAAACCTATGCTTTGTAGTGCCTGTAACTGGAATTTTAAGATAAGAAGTCAACAGACAAATTAAATAAGGCTAAGCTATAGTAACAGAGAAGACACACAACTATAGCAGAAATATTGTCTAATGCAACAGCAATATCCTGACTTAAGTAATTTCTATGTCTGAGATGGGCCTTAAGAGCTTTGAGACTATTTGGTAGATGTAAATAAGCCTTATGATCAATAAGCTGTCACCTATGTAACACTAATCTTTGTACCAAGTAACTTGTGAATACGCCTTCCTCTTCCTCTGTAAGAGTTGGTATTGTTGATAATAAGGTAGAGTTCATTGAGTTCTCATGGAGAAGTGTCTTGACATAACATGGAGTGGTTTCATGCTATTGATAGATATTTGCTAGCAAATCTTCTCATCACGGGCTTCCATATCTACCAATTTGGCACCTGGCAACGAGGTCATCAGATCGGTATCGGTATGGTCCGATAACAGCTGGCGCCCAAACAGGGACCGAGTGACCGGAACCTCTGACCCGACCTACTCTCAAACGGACAGAATGCACAGACCCATAATCAGGACAAAGCCGGCTGGTAAGAAACTGTTATTCTTATCCTTCATTGTGTCTCTGTGATTCTGTCTGGTCAAAGTTGGGTAAGTGTGTTCATTTACATTGAGTAATTCATTTAAGGTCTAAACTCGGTCTATTTTATATGAC
Source organism: Eleutherodactylus coqui (assembly GCF_035609145.1). NCBI lineage: Eukaryota > Metazoa > Chordata > Amphibia > Anura > Eleutherodactylidae > Eleutherodactylus > Eleutherodactylus coqui. The sequence continues at coordinate 160,588,196 of NC_089844.1, forward strand.
AAAGAACCCTGTCAAATAAGCTGTCTCGTTGTCTAGGTTTGAATGAATGTGTGTTTAAAGGCCATAATAATATCAATAGGTTGAATAATTGTCCTAGTGTGGCTATTCTATGATCTAAGTTCCCTAATCTACTGGTAACGTTTTCCGGATCTCTGACGAGGGACCGATGGTTTAGGTGGGTCTTGCAATGTGAAGCCTGAGTTTTTAGGGTCACAAAGTGGGAACACCTGTGTATATGGTTTAAGTGGGTCCTGCACTGTGAAGTCTGAGTTTTTAGAGTCACACAGCAGGAACACTTGTACTGTATGTTGTCTGTAGGAAAAGTGTCTGATTTGTGACAAGAATCTCTTGCCATAGTTGACATGATATCCTCAGATGGGGTTACCCTCTCCTCAAATAAGGAGGAAAAAGGTTATTAAAAACCCATATAGATTACCAGTGAAACATGGGTAATAAATGGTCTAAGAAAGCCACCTTGGATGAGTCAGAATGGATAATGGCCAAAAACATAGTAAGGAATATGGAAGGTAAAGAAATAGCTAAGGAATGTAAGGCTTTGATGTCTATCATGAAACAAGACACCAGACAGGGGACCCTTAGTCCCCGTCTGAGGTCAAATGCAATGATAGAATATAAAGGTAGTTTTAAAGATGCTAAACTCCTGGAGGCAGCTGAAGGGTGGGACAGATGTGCCCGCCTGGTTGGTAAAGGAAAGATAGAAGAAAGAATTGAAAATTATGGTGTCAGTAAGTACAGAATAAGAATGCCAGATCCTGAGAAACAGAGCTTGTCTACAGTTAGCAGGAGTTTATGACTGCTGTTATAAAGACCTAGAAGAAGTGGCCAGACATAAGGCTGATTGCTTCTTCTTCCGCTTGATGATGGAGGAATTTAATCCACCACGTGACCCTAAGGTGTCAGGTTCAAGGGCTATTTTCCTACGTCATCTGAAAGACGGGGCTTCAAAGTGTATGACAGAGTTAGGAATTACCCTGCATGATGTTAGGCAGGAGGAGATAGAATCAACAGAAAAATGTTTTGTCTAGGATTCTGGTAGCATGGAGGGACTTGGGATACAGTCCTAATGTCCCTGCACATGCCCAACTTCTTACGCAAGCCTTTGTGGGAGGTCTTAAAAAGAACCTGAAGGACAAACTAGAAGCCGCCCGTCCTGAATGGCGTACTCTAGAGGCTCAGGTTCTTCTTCAAGTTGTCTGCGGTTTGGAGCTAGGATCCTGTACCACAGTACTTGTGAACCAGGACAATAATGAGTCCCGAAACCCTATCACTTGCTACAACTGTGGCAAACAGGGCCACATGTGTAGACAATGTAGGGCACCTCCTAAGGCTCAGAATGGACAGTTCAAATCCAGACCGTCCTCCTCTGACCATTAGGAAACAGGTAATCCAGTGTCTGTACTCATTGATGACGTCTGCCCTTTGCAAATTAGTAACTCCAGAAAGGGCCCAGTAGCTATTGTCTCTGACTGTAGGTTTAGAAGATCCTCTTCCCTTTCTGGTAGACACTGGAGCAGACACCAGTGTAATACACAGCAGACATGTCAAAGAGAGTGACATCAGTAAACAAAGTCTTTTATGTGTATGAGTACATGAAACACCAAAAGATACTCCTTTGTCTAAGCCAATAGAAGTGAAGTTCACAACCAATTATTCTCTGACTACTTGAATGTTGGTTAATGAAACCACTCCTCTCAACCTATTAGGAGCGGATTTGCTGCAGAAAATCCACACCTTTAGAGTTTAGAGAGGATGGGTTGGTTAAAATCACGGGTCAGTTAGCAGAGAAAGAAATCTGTATACTAGCTGCATTTTGTCAGTCTTTAGAAACCCCTATAGCCATATGCACACCTTTGTTGTCAGAGGAGGAGCTGGAACAATGCTTACAACAAGTCTCCAGCCCCGCCTTTGGAGTAAGGGGACATCGAATATAGGCAGACTAGCAGTACCACCAGTTCAGGTTAGGTTGAAACCAGGAGTCCCACTGCCATGTATTTCTCTATCCCTCTGTATAAAAGACAGTAGGTATTTGTTTGTTTTCACACACATAGGCAAACAATATACCTGGGGTTGTGATGCTGCAGGGAGCTCAGATATTACCCTCCCTGTTCTCACAGCTCATGGGTCAAGTGTTGGAAGGCTGGCAACCTGAATCACAGGCCGTTTTGTTAAAATACGTTGATGACCTTTTGCTCTGTGCTACAGACAAAGCTACATGTGTAGAAACTTCAATTTCTCTCCAATTCCTGGTAAAGAATGGATGTAAGGCGTCAAAGAAGAAGCTTCACTTCTGATGTTCATCTGTGACTTTTCTTGGATATTGTCTCACGGCAGGAGCTCATCATCTCACCCAGGATCTGCCATTATGGACATTAAGGTACCCGCTTCTGTCTCTAAACTACATACCTTTCTAGGACTTGTTTCTTATTATAGACCATGGACTGTGAATGCTTCGCAGCTGATGTAGCCACTGTATAACTGTCTCAAGAAAGAAACCTTCCAACTTACAGAAGTAGCCATCTTGGCAGCCCCAGCCCTTGGCCTGCCCAACTACGACAAACCCTTTAGGCTCTACTGCATTGAGAACAATGGACACATAGCAGCAGTCCTTACACAGCAGCACTGAGGGCACTAACGACCCGTAGCCTACTACTCCAGTAGGATGGACCCATCGTCAGACGATCACCTTCCTGTCTACGAGCAGTAGCGTCAATCTCCAGGACGTTGGACAAGTCAGCGGACCTAGTTCTGGATCATGAGGTACAACTGTTAGCACCACATGATATCTCTGCCATTCTAACACAGGTTCAGCCCAAGTGCTTGTCTGCAGCCCGTTGTCTGAGACTCCAATGTGCCCTCCTGATGCCTGCAAACGTAACCATCACCCACTGTCAGACTTTGAATCCTGCTACTCTTTTACTGGAACAGGATGACACTGAGCAAGCGACTCAAGAAGAAAATCACAACTGCGCCCAAATAATGCAGATGGAAACTTGTAAGTTTGATTCCATCAAGGACACTCCACTACTTAGTCCCGATCCTTTTATATTACAAGGCAATACATATATCCAGATGGATTTTCTCAGTGGACCACAGTGTGGAATCACCCTCCTTTAACCTAGAAAGGACCTTAATAGATCAAGTAGGGCAATACCTCCTATGGACAAGTAACAACGTCTTATGTAGAACACAAGCACTAAGTCCAACTACAAGGGGCACAATCAAAGTTATATGCTCTCTTAGATCAGGTAGTAGGGACCACCACATTTTAGCACCAATGACACCTGTATCTTTAGTTCCCTCTATCTTAGCCAACAAGATACAAAAAACAGTGAACCCATGGACAAAGCTCAATTCACTGACAGTTCATGATATTATTAAAGGAGCCAAAATTGACAACCCTTCTCACATTGAGTCATTGCTGCCAGGCAATTCTTTTAATTTTCTGGAAACCCTGAACATATACTCTACACTCAAAAAATTTCAAGTGAGATACCGAACCGATCTGAAAGATCCTCTGTGGTTTGAAACTTACCTCTCCCTTCCTGAGAAGCCGCGAAAGCTTATGACACATCTTTACAGAGGCTTACTACTGGGTGCATCCTCTGATAAACCATGGTTCCTCAGGATGTGGGAAAGGGAATTGGGGGTCACTTTTAATAAAGAAGATATTAAGAGAATATTGAATAATTCCCACGGTTTCTCCAAGTGTGTCCGCATTCAAGAGAACTCGTATAAATTACTCACCCGATGGTATAAAACCCCAGTTTCACTTCATAAGACTAACCTTTCACAGGCGGATACTTGTTGGAGATGCGATTCAGAGAGGGACAACCTATTACACATATGGTGGAACTGTCCAAACATTAAACACTATTGGCCGGCAATAACGGAACAAATAAATAAAATCTGTGGAGCCTCCTTTTCATTTTCTACCGAGGAGGTTCTGCTCTGGAAACCTTCAAAACAGTTTAAGCCCTCAAAAAAATGCCTCCCTACAACTTTGATCGCAGCAGCAAAACTCCTTATTCCTTGTTTTTGGAAAGAAAAACAAATACCTACAGTGTCGATTTGGATAGACAAGGTATCACAAATATATAGATTTGAGGAATTGGCTGCATGGGAAGCTGGATCCAGAACCACTTTTCTTGAAACCTGGACACCATGGCTGACACATATAAGGGTATACACCACATAAATTAGCCCATTTCACTTTCACCACTGTGATACTTCAAACTCACACAATAAGATTTTTTCCGATGACCCTCTCGTTGACCTAGTTTTAGTTCTAGCTTTTATTGACCTAGTTTCTTTTAAATTTTTCTTTATTTTACTTTTTCTCAGCTAGCATTTTTACATAGACAGTACATTGCTGTGAAGCAAGCCACGGATGGTTTGGGACAGGGGACCTACAACAAGCCCTACATATTTGATGTAAGAGTTGATAGCCCGACGTGGGCAACTAAAACGGAGCTTCACGGCCCATTAATGTTTCAACATTCTTATTTAGATACACAGTGTCGACTTACAAGTCATAAGGTTCTGAGACTCAATGGTTCAGTTTTTAAGAACTCTAGACATTATAAGATTCAAGACAGTAATTGGATGAGCGCTTAGCCCTCTTCAAAGCTCCAATAAGATTAAACTCCTGGTCTAAGTCTTATATGTATAAAAAAAACAAAAATGAAGACCTTTTGCTCCAATTGTCACTATGTTCTAGGAGATGTTCCTTAACCATGTAATTACACACTCACTATTCACAAGAGGTTGGGATGGCCAACGTGAAATGTACCCTTTAGCGAAATCTGCTAGGAATGTCAAATTTTTTTTGAATTGATAAGCGTTGTCTCACAACTGTATCTAATGTCTAAAGACACTAATTGTACATGTTTACTTGTATAGAACAACTCAGAAATGTTTGAAATGTAATCAACACCAATGGCTTTCTATGTAAGATTCTCATTCTCAAATCTGATATGCGAATAAAAAGAGATTGTTCAAAAAAAAAAAAAAGAAAAAAAAAAAGGACACTCCACTACTTAGTCCCGACTTAACCTTGTTGAGTGATGGCTCTAGGTATGCTGTAGATGGACAATTTCATACTGAATATGCGGTCAACACACAGACACCTGTCCATCAACAGTAGAGATGAGCGAGCACCAAAATGCTAGGGTGCTCGTTGCTTGAGTCGAACTTTCCGCGATGCTCGAGAGTTCATTTCGAGTAACAAACCCGGAAAAGTGATGGAAACGACACAGAGACGGATAGGGCAGGCGAAGGGCAACATGCTGGGCTGCATCTCAGGTTCCCAGGTCCCACTAGTAAGCCACAATAGCGGCAAGAGTGCCCCCCCCAAACAATTTTTACTTCGGACAAACCCTCATTAGCAAGGCACACCTTAGCTAAGCACCACACTACCTCCAACTAAGCACAATCACTGCCTGCGGGACCCACCGCTGCCTCTTCTCCTGGGTTACATGCTGCCCAACCCCCCCACACGACCCTGCGTCTATTTATAAGTGCGTCTGCCATGAGAAGGAACCGGAGGCACACACTGCAGAGGGTTGGCAGGGCCATGCAGCGACCCTCTTTAAAAAAGGGCGGGACGATAGCCCACAATACTGTACAGAAGCAATGAGAAATCCAATCCTGTGCCACCTCCGTCAGGAGCTGCAAACGTGGGCATAGCAATGGGGAATCCATGTGCCCACACAGTATTCATTCTGTCAAGGTGTCGCATAGCTCAATCGACACCGCAAGGGGAAAGCCATCTGCACTCTGCCCCGTACCCAAGTCAGTCAGTGTCTTTGTGCCAGACAGGTCAAACACCGCGTAATGGGAACTAACTGGGCACCAACAGCATAGGTGGGTCCTAGGCAACCCAAGACATGAACAATTAATAAATCTGAGCGGCCAAACATGGCAGACTTGCACCGCGCCCACGACATAGGCCTCGGCCCACAGCTTCAGCAATCGTAGGCAGGAAGCAGACTTTCACTGCACCCAGGACATAGGCCTCTGCACAAACCCTCAGCAATCATGGGCCTAGAGCAGACTCCAATGCTAGCGTAGCTGTGAACGTCTCATTAGCGCTGTATTGCTCCTGTAGTTTGTCCCAATGCAGTGCCCCGGATAGTAGAGCTAACGTCAGATTAAATACAGGTGGCCTTTGGTCCACACTGCATGCCCCAGTCAGACTGGGTTTTTTTAATAAATACACACAGGCAGGTACAACTCCCCTATGGGAAGTCCGTGTGGACCCACAGCATGGGTGGGTCCCAGGAAGCCACCGGCGGTACATAAATAAATCCCATTGCAGTGCCCTGAACAGCAGAGCTAACGTCAGATAAAATACAGGTGGGCTTCGGCCCACACTGCATGCCCCAGTCAGACTGGGGTTTTTTATAAGTAGACACAGGCTGGTACAGCTCCCCCATGTGAATTGCATGTGCACCCACAGCAAGGGTGGGTCCCAGGAAGCCATCGGCGGTACATAAATAAATCCCATTGCAGTGCCCTGCACAGCTGAGCTAACGTCAGATTAAATACTGGTGGCCTTTGGCCCACACTGCATGCCCCAGTCAGACTGGGGTTTTTTATAAGTAGAGACAGGCAGGTACAACTCCCTTATGTGAAGTCCGTGTGGACTCACAGCATGGGTGGCTCCCTGGAACCCACCAGCGGTACATAAATAAATCCCATTGCAGTGCCCTGCACAGCTGAGCTAACGTCAGATTAAATACAGGTGGGCTTCGGCCCACACTGCATGTTCCAGTGAGACTGGGATTTTTTATAAGTAGACACAGGCCGGTACAACTCCCCTATGTGAATTGCGTGTGCACCCACAGCATGGGTAGGTCTCAGGAAGCCACCAGCGGTACATGAATTAATCCCATTGCAGTGCCCTGGACAGCAGAGCTAACGTCAGATAAAATACTGGTGGGCTTCAGCCCACACTGCATGCCCCAGTCAGACTGGGTTTTTTTATAAGTAGACAAAGGCAGGTACAACTCCCTTATGTGAAGTCCAAGTGGACCCACAGCATGGGTGGCTCCCTGGAAGCCACCGGCGATACATAAATAAATCCCATTGCAGTGCCCTGCACAGCTGAGCTAACGTCTGATTAAATACAGGTGGGCTTCGGCCCACACTGCATGCCCCAGTCAGACTGGGGTTTTTTATAAGTAGACACAGGCCGGTACAATTCCCCAATGTGAATTGCGTGTGCACCCACAGCATGGGTGGGTCCCAGGAAGCCACCGGCGGTACATAAATAAATCCCATTGCATTGCCCTGGACAGCAGAGCCAACGTCACATTAAATACAGGTGGGCTTCAGCCCACACTGCATGCCTTAGTGAGTCTGGGTTAGGTTTTTTTGGGCCATGTACGTTGAACACAGCGATGGGAACACTTAGTGCAACCCATAGTATGCACAGATCCCTGTAATACTCCTGTAGCAAAGGTATAAGCTGACCCCACTAACAGTAATGTTGCAGAAGTCTAGGGAGACCCTATTAACACTTATGTAGTAATAGTATAGACGGACCCCAGTAACATTTCAGTAGCAGCAGTATAGACAGAGCCCATATATCAGTTACATTTCAGTAGTAACAGTATCGACAGACCCCTGTAACATTTCCGTTACAGCAGTATAGGCAGAGCCCAGTATTAGTGGGATTTCAGTAGTAACGGTATAGACAGATAGACAACACCTATGTGGAAAAGCTAATATTTTCTGAGACAAGAGAGGGGCATTTGATTGCAATGAAAAGGATATTCGAGGTACTGAAAGTCTGCACTCCTCCTCATCTCAAGCTGAAATATGGAAAGGCTTCATTCATATGTTTTCTGTTGTCCATTTCAAAATGTTAGCAAATAGCAATCCAAGTTTCCGGCTACTACCACGGATCTTTCTTAGGAATTATCAAAGATGATCACAAGTAAAGGCCTCATCATCGGTCAGTCTAAAATCATTCAGGGAGTATGTGGTTCTCAGCTGGGCTGCTTCCACCAAGGATCGGTGCCTGCTGCCACTCTGTCCCTTGCCCTGCAGGGATGCTGTGTTCTATAGTCACCTGTATTCCGACCTTAGCTGTACGTTTATCTTTGGACTTAGCAGTACCAACAAGTTGGAAGCCACCATTGCTCTACCAGTCGGCTGAAAGCTTCAGCCAGGGATAACGGACTACTACCGCAGTTTTATTTAGTTGGTTTTCGGAATGTGGCCAGGATTAAGTTGTGGAGTGTGGACCCATTAGCGCGGTTTTATTTAGTTGGCTTTCGGAATGTGGCCAGGATTAAGTGGGCCGTGGCGAGGGGGGGGGGGGGGGGGGGCTTTCTGCGACCACTGCGAAAGCATTTGCCAAGAATGTTTTCATTGTTGGAGGAGGAGGAGGGGTATGTTTTTGAGGCAGTACGTGTCCTGTCCACGTGTCCGTGGTTATATGCACCTTCCCAGTAACCGCGTTGCTGAAAAAATGTCGTGCATGGGGACCTAGTAGCGCGGCCTCGCCGCCACCATGTCTTTGGGAAGCCTCCGTTTCCACAACGCTGTAACATAGCAGTAGCAGCAGTAGAGGCAGAGCCCAGAATTAGTAACATTTCAGTGGTAAGAATATGGACAGACCCCAGTAACATTTCCGTAGCAGCAGTATAGGGAGAGCCCAGTATTAGTAACATTTCAGTAGTAGCAGTATAGACAGGCCCCAGTAACATTTCAGTAGCATCAGTAGGGACAGACCCCAGTAGTATTTCAGTAGCAACAGTAGGGACAGACCCCAGTAACATTTCATTGGCAGCAGTAGTGACAGACCCCAGTAACATTTCATTTGCAGCAGTATAGACAGACCCCAGTAACACTTCAGTAGTAACAGTAGGGACAGACCCCAGTAACACTTCATTTGCAGCAGTATAGACAGACCCCAGTAACATTTCATTTGCAGCTATATACACAGACCCCTGTAACATTTCAGTAGTATAAGTATAGACAGACCCCAGTAACAGTTCACTACTAACAGTAGGGAGAGACCCAGTAACATTTCATTGGCAGCAGTAGGGACAGACCACAGTAACATTTCAGTAGCAACAGTATAGACAGACCCCTGTAACATTTACATAGAAGCAGTACAGGGAGAGCCCAGTATTAATAACATTTCAGTAGTAGCAGTACAGACAGCCCCAGTAACATTTACGTAGAAGCAGCATGGGCAAAGCAGCAGATAAACATTTCTGTTGCAGAAATATAGGGAGAGCACAGTATTTTTAACATTTCAGTAGTAGCAGTACAGACAGGCCCCAGTAAGATTTACGTAGAAGCAGCATGGGCAGAGGCCAGTATTAGTTACATTTCAGTAGTAGCAGTATAGACAGGCCCCAGTAACATTTACGTAGAAGCAGTATAGGCAAAGCAGCAGATTAACATTTCCGTTGCAGCAGTATAGGGAGAGCACATTATTTTTAACATTTCAGTAGTAGCAGTACAGACAGACCCCAGTAACATTTCCGTAGAAGCAGTATGGGCAGAGGCCAGTATTAGTTACATTTCAGTAGTAGCAGTATAGACAGACCCCAGTAACATTTCCGTAGAAGCAATATAGGCAAAGCAGCAGATTAACATTTCCGTTGCAGCAGTATAGGGAGAACAGAGTATTTTTAACATATCATTAGTAGCAGTATAGACAGGCCCTAGTAACATGCTTGATAAAGACCTAGTATGTGAGGTCAAAACGTCGCAGTCTGTTTTATGCATTTATGCTGGGGAAATAAAAGAAGATATTTACAAGAAAAAGTTATCCAGCGTGCTGGTCCTCCTTTTGAAATTTTTCCTGTTAGGCCCCAGTAACATTTCCGTATAAGCAGTATGGGCAGAGCCCAGTATTAGTAACATTACAGTAGTAAAAGTATACAAAAACCAAAGTAACATTTCAGGAGCAAAAGTATCGGCTGACCGAAGTTACATTTCTGTTGCAGAAGTATAGTCAGACCCCTGTAGCATTACTGTGGCAGAAGTATAGGTGACAGAACAGGGTTACATTTCTGTAGCAAAAGTGTAGGCCAACCCCAGACGCATTAGTGTACCATGAGTGCAGGCGAAGCCCATAAAAATTACTTGGATTACATTGTAGGCGAGGGCCCAAAAAATTGGTGTACCGACAGTACAAATGTACCCCAGAAAAATTGCCCATGCCCGACCGAGAGGGCAGGTGAAACCCATTAATCGCTTAGCTTACTGTGGCTTAATTTGTAACTAGGCCTGGAGGCAGCCCACTTAAAATAAAAATTGGTTCAGGTGGAAGTTTCAATGCTTTAATGAGAATTGAAACGTATAATATTGTTTACAAAAGTTATAAGAGCCTTTTGGGCCACAGAAAAATTGCCCGTTCGGGGTGATTACGTGAGGTTTCAGGAGGAGGAGCAGGAGGAGGAGGACGGATATCATACACAAATTGACAAAGGTAAAGGTCCCCATTTTTTACGGTGATAGAGAACAATGCTTGCATCCGCGGTTGCAGCGAAAATAAGTTTTAGGTACCGCTGCTGTACGCTGGTGGAGAAGAGAAGTCTGGGGAAATCCAGGCTTTGTTTATCTTTATGAGTGTAAGCCTGTCGGCACTGTCAGTTGACAAGCGGGTACGCTTATCCGTGATGATTCCCCCAGCTGCACTAAACACCGTCTCTGACAAGATTCTAGCCGCAGGGCAAGCAAGCACCTCTAGGGCATACAGCGCAAGTTCGTGCCACATGTCCAGCTTTGACACCCAGTAGTTGTACGGAGCAGAGGCGTCACGGAGGACGGTCGTACGATCGGCTACGTACTCCCTCACCATCCTTTTACAGTGCTCCCTCCGACTCAGCTTTGACTGGGGAGTGGTGACACAGTCTTGCTGGGGAGCCATAAAGCTGGCAAAGGCCTTGGAGAGTGTTCCGCTGCCTGCGCTGAACATGCTGCCTGATCTCCGGAACTGCGCCTTCTGCCACTAGCGCTGTCGGATGGGAAGTTTACCATCAGTTTGTCCACCAGGGCCCTGTGGTATTGCATCACTCTCGAACCCCTTTCCTCTTCGGGAATGAGAGTGGAAAGGTTCTCCTTATACCGTGGGTCGAGCAGTGTGTACACCCAGTAATCCGTAGTGGACAGAATGCGTCTAACGCGAGGATCATGAGAAAGGCATCCTAACATGAAGTCAGCCATGTGTGCCAGGGTACCTGTATGCAACACATGGCTGTCCTCACTAGGAAGATCACATTGAGGATCTTCCTCCTCCTCCACAGGCCATACAAGCTGAATGGATGAAAGGCAAGCAGCATGGGTACCCTCTGCAGTAGGCCCAGCTGTCTCTTCCCCCTCCTCCTCCTCAGGCTTCTCCCCCTCCTCCTTCTTCTCAGTGCGCTAAGATATAGACATGAGAGTTCTCTGACTATCCAGCGACATACTGTCTTCCAAGGCCTCCGTTTCCGACCGCAAAGCGTCAGCCTTTATGCTTTGCAGGGAACTTCTCAACAGGCATAGCAGGGGAATGGTGACGCTAATGATTGCAGCCGCTCACCATCTGGGTAGACTCCTCAAAGTTTCCAAGGACCTGGCAGATATCTGCCATCCAGGCCCACTCTTCTGTAAAGAATTGAGGAGGCTGACTCCCACTGCGCTGCCCATGTTGGAGTTGGTATTCCACTATAGCTCTACACTGCTCATACAACCGGGACAACATGTGGAGCGTAGAGTTCCACCATGTGGGCACGTCGCAAAGCAGTCGGTGCACTGGCAGATTAAACCAATGTTGCAGGGTGCGCAGGGTGGCAGCGTCCGTGTTGGACTTACGGAAATATGCGCTGACCCAGCACACCTTGCCAAGGAGGTCTGACAAGTGTGGGTAGCCTTTCAGAAACCGATGAACCACCAAATTAAAGACGTGGGCCAGGCATGGCACGTGTGTGAGGCTGCCGAGCTGCAGAGCCGCCACCAGGTTACGGCCGTTGTCACACACGACCATGCCCGGTTGGAGGCTCAGCGGCGGAAGCCAGCGGTCGGTCTGCTCTGTCAGACCATGCAACAGTTCGTGGGCCGTGTGCCTCTTCTCTCCTAAGCTGAGTAGTTTCAGCACGGCCTGCTGACGCTTGCCCACCGCTGTGCTGCCGTGCCGCGCGACACCGACTGCTGGGGACGTGCTGCTGCTGACACGTCTTGATTGTGAGGTAGAGGTTGAGTTGGAGGAGGAAGGTTTAGTGGAGGTGGCATACACCGCCGCAGAAACCAGCACCGATCTAGGGCCCGCAATTCTGGGGGTGGGTAGGACGTGAGTGGTCCCAGGCTCTGACTCGGTCCCAGCCTCCACTAAATTCACCCAATGTGCCGTCAGGGAGATATAGTGGCCCTGCCCACCTTTGCTTGTCCACGTGTCCGTTGTTAAGTGGACTTTCCCAGTAACCGCGTTGGTGAGGGCGTGTACAATGTTGCAGGAGACGTGGTTGTGCAGGGCTGGGACGGCACACCGTGAAAAATACTAGGGACTGAGTAGCGCGGGGCCTCCGCCGCCGCCATCATGTTTTGGAAAGCCTCAGTTTCCACAAGCCATTATGGGAGCATCTCCAGGCTGATCAATTTGGCTATGTGCACGTTTAAGCGTGCGGGTGCATGGCGGCGTATTTGCGCTTTCGCTTCAATGCTTCTCCTAGCGACAGCTGGACGCTGCGCTGAGAGACATAGCTGGATGAGGCCGAGAACAGCGGAGGTGAGGGTGGGGGTGCAGGCCGGGAGGCGGTCGTACCTGTGTCCTGAGATGGGGGTTGGATCTCAGTGGCAGGTTGGGGCACAGGGGGAGAGGCAGTGGTGCAAACCGGAGGCGGTGAACGGCCTTCGTCCCACCTTGTGGGGTGCTTGGCCATCATATGCCTGCGCATACTGGTGGTGGTGAGGCTGGTAGTGGTGGCTCCCCGGCTGATCTTGGCGCGACAAAGGTTGCACACCACTGTTCGTCGGTCATCCGCGCTCTCAGTGAAAAACTGCCACACCTTTGAACACCTTAGCCTCTGCACGGTGGCTTGGTGCGAGGGGTTGCTTTGGGAAACAGTTGGGGGATTCTTCGCTCTGGCCCTGCCTCTACCCATGGCCACCCCACTGCCTCTTCCAACCTGTCCTGCTGCTGCACTGGCCTCCCCCTCTGATGACCTGTCCTCAGTTGGCTTATCAAACCAGGTGGGGTCAGTCACCTCATCGTCCAGCGGCTTTTCCTTCGAATCCTCTGTGCGCTCCTCCCTCGGACTTACTGCCCCACTGATAGACAACTGTGTCTCATCATAATCATCGACCTCCTCACCCACCGAAAGCTCTTGAGACAGTTGCCGGAAGTCCCCAGCCTCATCACTCGGACCCTTTGGGCGTCGGTCACGACAAACTCCTCAGATGGGAGAGGAACCATTTTTTCCCAATCAGGGCTGGGGCCCGAAAACAGTTTCTGGGAGTCTGCCTGCTCATCCGAATGTGTCATTTTCATGGAGTGAGGAGGAAGGAGGAGCAGCAGTGAGAGGATTCAGAGTTGCAGCAGTGGACAGCGTAGAAGACAGGTTGCTGGAGACATTGCTGGATGCACTTTGTGCCATCCACGACAGGACCTGCTCACACTGCTCATTTTGTAATAAAGGTCTACGACGTGGACCCATAAATTGTGATATGAAGCTGGGGACCCCAGAAACTTTCCTCTCTCCTACACCTGCAGCAGCCAGCTGTGATTCACCTGGACCAGCAACTCGGCCTATACCCTCACCTGGAACTCCGCGTACTCGCCCGCATCCACGTCCACGTCCTCTAGCCCTACCCCTCAGCATGGTGGATTACGAATAGAGCAGACACAGAGCGGTGTAAAAAATGTTTGAATTCTTATTGGCGTGCAGTTGGAGTGAGACAGCGCTTATGTAACGCAAACTGTAGCCAGGAAAAAATTAATTCAGAAGACTGCAAGCACGCCTAGCTGTGCAATATGCAATACTGATACTCCTGAGCTCACACCAGCCACGCAGTGAAAAGCAGAGAGTCACAGCTAGCCGTAAGGATTTTCCTTTTTTTTTTGGTAATTTTTGTGCAATGCAATGCAATGCAGGCTATATTGCGCCAATGGGAGTTTCCTTGTATGGGGGTCTGTCACCGTGCGTGCAATTTACAGCAGACACAGCGGTGTAAAAAATTTTTGAATTCTTATTGGCGTGCAGTTGGAGTGAGACAGCGCTTATGTAACGCAGACTGTAGCCAGGAAAAAATTTATTCAGAAGACTGCAAGCACGCCTAGCTGTGCAATATGCAATACTGATACTCCTGAACTCACACCAGCCACGCAGTGAAATGCAGAGATTCACAGCTAGCCGTAAGGATTTTCCTTTTTTTTTGTGGTAATTTTTGTGCAATGCAATGCAATGCAGGCTATATTGCGCCAATGTGAGTTTCCCTGTATGGGGGTCTGTCACCGTGCGTGCAATTTACAGCAGATACACAGCGGTGTAAAAAATGTTTAAATTATTATTGGTCTGCAGTTGGAGTGAGACAACGCAAACTGTAGCCAGGAAAAAAATTATTTGGAAGACTGCAAGCACGCCTAGCTGTGCAATAATGAGGTACTACAACTACCAGCAGCCACAGAGTTAAATGCAGACGGTCACATATAGCCCTAAACAGATGCTTTTTTGGGGTACTTGTTGACAGGATTCTACGGTAGCACTGTCCCTGCCTCACCAATACTGCCCCTATACTCTGTAGAATTGGCTGCAGACTGAGAGCGCAATAGTCTGCAGAGCCCAAGATGAAAGAAACAATTTGATGCAAAGCTGCTCCTAGCAGCAACAACTGTAATTCACATGGTAAGATGTGGCCCTAAGAAGCACCATTGGGGTTCTTCTACACTACCCACTGTCCCTGCCTGACCAATATTGCCCCTATACTACATATTAAAGACTGCAGCCTGAGAACGCTATAGCCTGCATGTCCGATATAAAAAAAAAAAATTGTGCAAAACTGCTCCCAGCAGCCACAACAGTAGTGCACTAGGTGAGCTGTGGCCCTAAGAAGGACCGTTGGGGTTCTTGTAGACGCTAACACTCTCCATATAGCAGCAGCACTGTCCCTAATCTCTGCCAGCGTGTGTCTGAGGCGAGCAGCGGGCGGGAAAGATTTAAATACTCAGCGGTCTCCTGATCTCGCCAGCCACTCACTGCAGGGGGATGGGATAGGGCTGGAACCTCACTGGAGGAAGTTGTAATGCATTCCCTGCATGTCTATTGGCCAGAAAATGGCGCTAACATTTCAAGGAAGTAAATGTTATTGACTCGAGTACCGCGTGGTGCTCGTCACAAGTAACGAGCATCTCGAACACCCTAATACTCGAACGAGTATCAAGCTCGGACGAGTATGCTCGCTCATCTCTAATCAACAGTCATTACTTGCACACGTATCAGCCCAACAAGCTGAACTGCAGGCCCTTCCACATGCCTGTATGCTGGCACAAGACAGTTTACATTTACAGACTCTAGATATGCCTTGGCAGACCAAGCAACCAAAGAAGCAGCCCTGCTGCCCCTTACACCGGCAGTTCTGGCCACCTGCCAAGAAGACGACATGTCACCATCGCTAAATGTCTCACAGCATCTTCTTTTGTCTTTTCAGAAACAAGCATCTTCCCATGACGTGTCGGGTTGATAAGCAAAAGGAGCCACTTCAGATTCCAGTGGCATGTGGACACTTCACGGGAAGCCGTGTCTTCCAAGAGCCTTGTTTCCAGTGCTAGCCTGCATAACACATGACCTCACGCATGCTTCTAAAACGGCAATGTGTGATCTTGTTTCCAGGTATTGGTATGCGCCCGGTTTTTCGGTAGTTGCTCTTTCTTATACTCAGGGACGTATGACTTGTGCACTGTCCAACCCAGGTAGGACTGTAAAAACCCCTTCTAAACACACTCCTAGGCCCTTGTACCCCTTCCAGAGGTTGCAGATTGACTACATACAACTTCCTAAAATCTGGACCGTTTCAATACGTCCTTGTATGTATTGCTCTCTTTTCTGGCTGGAGACTTACCCCGTTTCTGCGGCTAATGCCAAAAAAACAGCCAAAAAGCTTCTTTCTGAAGTGGTCTGTAGGTTTGGTGTCCCAGAAACCATTAGAGTGACCGTGGTACTCAATTCACTGAGATGGCAGGGATCTTAGGCAAAGAACAGGCATTCCACACACCCTACCATCCTCAAAGCAGTGGGTGAGTAAAGAGGCTAAATGGGACTATAAAAAAATTATAATAAATAAGATAAACTTTTAAAAGCAATGACCGAATTGAATAAACCTTGGCCTGAGTGTCTTTCCTTGTCTCTCTTGTCAATAAGACACACGCCCACCAAACAGACAGGTCTCAGTCCTTATGAGATTCTGTTTGGTCTGGCCCCTTGTCTAGGCCTATATTTTCCTCAGCAATTGCAGGTTCAATTTGAACATATGTTACCTTAATTGCAGGATGTCTGGTGGATTTGTGGTGATGGTAGGATGTGTGCAACACTGCCCAAATTTTGGAAAGGTAAGTACGCACCTACAAGGGTATGCCTCCCCTTTCAGCTGTTCGCAGCTGGTTGGACAGGACACACAAAGGCACCCCCACCAGGACATAAATAATATCTGCGTGCACTGCCATGTAATCTCCCTGTCGGTTCTTTTGATGCAGGTATTCATATTGATGAAATAGGGGTAGCCAGGGGAATGCAAAATGAGTTTAAAGCCAGAAACCAGATTGCAGGAGAAATCGAATCATTCTTTTGTCCTTGGTGCACAATTAATAAAATATTGATTGGATTAATTGTATAAATTATAATCCACAGATATTTGTAAACTACACCAGAGATGCCATACCAGGATTAGTGGAACAACTAGGACCAACATCCTCTATGGCCTTTCAGAACCATCTTGCTCTGGACATGCCAATAGTAGAAAAAGGAGGAGTCTGCAAGATGATTGGGGATTCATGCTGCACCTACATCCCCAATAACACGGCTATGGACAGATCAGTGACTAAAGCTTTGCACGGACTACTAAGTCTATCTATTGAACTTGCAGAAAATTCTGGTGTTTCTGATCCATTTACATCATGGTTGGAGGACATTTTTGCACAATGGAGTGCTTGGATCACATCTCTTCTTACTACTTTGACTATTATAGTAATTGCTTTTGTAGTAGTAGGTTGTTGTGTAGTATCTTGTATATGCCGCATATTAGCAAAATCTGCTAAAAAGGTGATACCCATTATGATATCACAAAATAGTATATATGCCCAGCTCTTAAGCGTACCCGGCTATGATTTTTCTTGTATTGGTCCGAACAATAGTGAAATGTAATATAAAGGCTGGCAGACATCACTAGGATGGACTGAAGTACTTCAAATATTTACTGTTGTTCTGGGACAAGATAAGAAACAAAAGGGGGAAATGTCAAGGACTATAAAGTGTTAAGCTTCAGAATGCAATAAGTGTATGTTTCTCACCTTGTATTGGACTATTGACCCTTAAATAGAAGACTAAAACCTATGCTTTGTAGGATTTTAAGATAAGAAGTCAACAGACAAATTAAATAAGGCTAAGCTATGTTAACAGAGAAGACACACAACTATAGCAGAAATATTGTCTAATGCAACAGCAATATCTTGACTTAAGTAATTTCTATGTCTGAGAGCTTTGAGACTATTTGGTAGATGTCAATAATCTTTATGATCAATAAGCTGTCATCTATGTAACACTAATCTTTGTACCAAGTAACTTGTGAATACGCCTTCTTTCTGTATAAGAGTTGGTACTGTTGATAATAAAGTAGAATTCATTGAGATTCTCACTGGAGAAGTGTCTTGACATAACATGGAGTGATTTCCTGCTATTGATAGATATTTGCTAGCAAATCTTCTCATTACGGGCTTCCATATCTACCAATTTGGCACCTGGCAACGAGGTCATCAGATCGGTACCGTGTGGTCCGATAACACAGCCAAACTAGAGCACTGGGTTTCATGTGTCAGAGAAAGTCTCTCGAGTTTATCCTATGCACTCTATATATCTGTTCTATTTTTCGACCCGAAAAAAATTGGTCTGAAACCAAAAGGAAACAGGGCAGGTGACAGGGAGAAGGTGGCCATATTTTTCATACCTATCTGCTTGCTGGTTCGTGCGCTGCCTACTTGCAAAGTCCATGCGCTAACTCAAAATCTGTCTTATTATAGACTTGCAGAGTAAAGCATGCACACAGCACTCTGAAAAGAGTCAGATTTTCATACCATGTGCTGACTTCAAAGCGGGACACTATTGCATCGCGAGAGTGGGTGAGTATAATAAAACATCAATAGACTACGTGTCAAATCCTATAATGGCAGCATAATTTAGGCCGCTCCCCAATGACCCTGATTTAAATTGTAGATTCTGCGATTGTATGATCTGCAGTAATACACTGTTCAATCTTATACATTGGGTTATGCAATTCTGCTCATTTTAGTGGGTTGGAACTCAGCATGTACTATTTATTGCACTGTGACATAGAGACCATTGTGCTCTGTGGTCACGGATATACCCGCAGCCCATATGCACTTACATTACGTATGGGCTGTGATTACCAGTGTAAGCAACGGTGTGGGAAATATACACAAAGAAAAAAGGTGTACTGCGCATGACTGCCTGCGTGAGTATGCAGATGTACGCAGGGTCACGGCGGGCTCAAAGCTGGAATCCGCTGCGGATTACACATACGGCTGTGTGAGCCCGGCCTTAGCTTCTTGTGCTATAGGGAGGGGACAGGTTAATGGATCTGCCTACAATCCTGTAAACCAATTTAGAAACAGACGCCAAACTGAAACAAATAAAAATGAAGTTTTCCTCTTTTTTTCAGATCTGTCTAAAAACAGACGCATTAGTCTCCGTTTGTATCAGTTTGTCATCCGTTATAATAAATCAGTCAACTGGCCAAGTATTGGATTATGGAGCTGAACACTAGTAAGATAGTTCGGCCCCCACGGACAGCTATATACCTCCCTATTCACATGGGGAGACGTACAGAACCGATCAGCCGATTATGTTCACTGAATACCAATGATGAGCCAGCGAGCGCTCACTCATTCGTTGGATAATTGTCTTTTTTACACGGCCTGATTGTCGGGCGAACAAACGTTCAGAGGATCATTCATGCTGATATCAGGACCGTTTAAAAAGACCTTTATTGTGAGGATCTCATTATCTACATAAAGATATATCTAAGGCCATGTTCATTGTATCTCCTGATACATAG
Organism: Eleutherodactylus coqui; assembly: GCF_035609145.1. Lineage (NCBI taxonomy): Eukaryota > Metazoa > Chordata > Amphibia > Anura > Eleutherodactylidae > Eleutherodactylus > Eleutherodactylus coqui. Next base: position 160,607,498 of record NC_089844.1, read on the forward strand.
GATGCTGAAAGGGTCCACGGACATTTATTGACCTGGCAGATGCCAAGAGTGTTCTCTGAGTATGTATATAGTACATCAGGATATTTTATTTTTCTCACTGTATAGGAACGCGCAGTCTATTACACCTTCCTTTACAACAGATGCCCAAAATAAAGGCATAACAAATGTTTTACTTTTTTAACTTTTTTTTTTTCAACTTAAGGCTTAGGGCTCAGTCACACGGGCGCATCGGTACCCGTATACCGGCGCCGATGCGCCCGTGTGACTGACAGTTAGAAGACGGCCGTACCTGAAGACGGCCGTCTCTCTCCAGTGCTGATCATAGAACACATGACCGGCAATGGAGCCGGTCACATGTTCTTCCTCCCGGCGCTGCAGAGAGACTGCCGTCTTCAGGTACGTCCTTCTGCTGGCTGCAGTAACACATGTGCCCGTGTGACTGTGCCCTTATGGATAATTACACGTCTGTGTATTATACTGTGGCAAACATTGGGGCTTTATGTTGGTGCAAAGTTGTAACATTCTCCTGACATGTATGCTGGACATAGAGTACAAATGGGGGAGGCAGCTATATGTTTCTATAAATGTACACACACTGACCGTTAACTAGTAGCCATCCTGTACTTTCCCTTATTGGTTGCTCCAGGGTGGGATGGTTCAGCACACATATATATTCTCTCAACTGAAATTTCTCCTGTGGGTGGGTGACAGTCAGATAAGCAGTACAGCTGTAGGTGTTATCGGCCGCTCTCCTGAATATCACACTCTGGTTAGCAGCAGGCTCAGGCTCTTCACAAAATGCCTGTGGAGAAAGACTCCGCCATATCACATCGATTGCATCTGGGAAATACCCTGAGATATCACACTGCAGGATGGCTGGTTTGTCACGAACTAGATGGGTAATCTGAATGTCTCCTACAACCGGACGCCATCTGTAATCTACAGAACAGGAGATGGAAATGTTTTGTAATTTTAAACAAACTTTACCAAAGAAAAACATCCCCACACATAAATATCACACAGGTATGTACTGTATGTAACATGTCAGGATGTGATGTGCAAATAAGGGATATGGAATAAAACCTCCACAGTGCCACTTATTGGAAGGCAACATTCCTTCAAGACAAAGACAGAATATTTATACAAGCCTTGTAACAATGACTGGAAATTAAAAGCAAAGGCAGACTCCATGCACAGACAGCTGTTTCAGGGTATTTGCCCTTCATCAGCATACAGTAGGAGTCTGGCTTTGCTAGTGAGTGGCCTGGTTAAGAAAAGCTATATTTTCTCTGTAGGGAGAGCACCTAGACGGTGAGTGTGGAGACTTAAAATGGCCATGCATGCGCCTCTGGTTAATATGCAAATAAGGGAAATAGAATAAAACATCCACAGTGCCACCTATTGGAAGGCAACATTTCTTCAAGCCAAAGTATCCTCACTCACCGTCTAGCTGCTCTCCCTAAGGAGAAAAGATAGCGTTTCTGACCCCTATCCAGGCCTCTCACTAGCAAAGCTAGACTCCTAATGTACACTGATGAGGGGGCAAATACCCTAAAACAGCTGTCTGTGCATGGAGTCTGGCTTTGCTTTTAATTCCCAGTCATTGTTGCTTGTATGAAGAGTCTGACTTTGGTTTGAAGGAATGCTGCCTGCCAATAGGTGGCACTGTGGAGGTTTTATTCCATCTCCCTTATTTGCATATTACCCAGAGGAGCATGCATGGGCATTTGAGTCTCCTCATTCACCATCTAGGTGCTCTCCCTAAGGAGAAAAGGGGATGTGATGTGTAACGGCAGCTCAAATTGCAAAGAAATGGAAGTCAGTAAAAATATATTTTACCCTCTATTAAACCCAATTTCTGCCTCATCCTGCTGCAAAAATACCATCTCTTACTGCTGATACCTTTAGCACAGGGATATAATATATGTACAGTACAATAAAATGTTGTAGCCAAACTAGAGCTCTAGTCTTCATGTACTGGAGAAAGTCTCTCAGGTTTATCCTGTATTCTCCATAGATAACAATATTAGAGGTAAGCGAGGAGGTAACATCCCGCTCCTCACCTGAATCTCTGATAGACAGCTCCCTGGATTCCGGTCTCTCCATATATAACAATATTAGAGGTAAGCGAGGAGGTAACATCCCGCTCCTCACCTGAATCTCTGATAGACAGCTCCCTGGATTCCAGGCTCTCCATATATAACAGTATTAGAGGTCAGCGAGGAGGTAACATTCCGCTTCTCACCTGAATCTCTGATAGACAGCTCCCTGAATTCCGGTCTTTCCATAGATTCATGTTCCCAGGTCACTCGTACTTTGAATCCTGGATCCTTGTGACAATCCTCAGGGATTCGGGCCTCACTGGAGATGCTGTAGGTTCTATCAGGATTATCGACCAATGATTCAGTGGATGATATGAGGTCTTCTGATCCTCCCACTCCGCACGTCCATGTAATCCTGATACTTTTCGGATAAATGTTCTCCAAGTTGAGCAAATACTTAATCTCTCCAGAGATAAACAAACTTCTCATCACCGGCTGTGAAAGCCTGGGCTTTACTGAAATGTGAAGGACAGAATGAGGTGAAGATCTTCCCACATGTCACAACCCTCTTCATCCAGGCTAAATAACTACATCTCATGTCAGCTCATTGAACATTGAACCCTGAGCTTGACAAAGGCTACAGTGGTAGCCAAAACGTCGCCACTTTTTACGATATTTGAAGAATAAAGATACATATCTGGATGTCATAATACTATTTTTTGCACCAGACTTTGCTGTCCTGCATTGCTGCTTTTCCCTGAGCTCATTGAACATTGACAACTGGCTACATTTTACAGTTTATATTTAATGGATTATCCTGGAATTTCAATTTATTCCTTATCCACAGGACAGGGTTAGAGTACTTGGCTTTTTTCAGTAGTCCCACAGAGAAGAATGGAGCAGTATACTCAACTGCTGGCTCTATTCATACGGGAAGGGGAGGGAGGGGGGGGGGGGAGTAACAGGACCTAATTTTGTCGTTAGTGGTGCTTTCAGTGATCAGACCCCCACCAATAAGACACTTATCAGCGATGTAGGGGAAAGGGCATAAGATGAAATCTTGGGACAACCTTTTAAAGGTTATCTGATAGTATAAGGCATACATAAAACAGACCATTACTCATACATCAGGGGAATGTAATAAATTAGAAATAAAAGTAACATTCAGAATCTGTGTCTTTTAAACTATCCGGCCATTAGAGCAATTTTGGAGGGGAAGTGCTGATAGATTTCCTTTAAAAAAAACTAACATTTTCTGATGTTATATGTAACCCAATATATTGCTACTAAAATATACAACTCATCACAGAAAGAACAAACCCTCGTATGGGTAGGTCGAGGGGGAATTTAAAAAATATAACTCTCAGGTCACAGAGATGCAACACAAAAAAAGCAAAGAACACAGCAAACAATTGGTGATGGTCACAGTAGCTCATTCTCTCTGCAGGTTTAAAAACAGTTTTCTACAAGCTAATTGTACAGAAATGTATGTGCACCCGTCAATGAGTCATGTCGCATATATACTTTCTTAGTTCATATATCATAACTAGCTGATATACCTAGCTTCGCTCAAGTTAATTTGGTACAGGTAGTTCGCACAGAAAATTTTCATGAAGTCATGGTTACTTCAGAGAAACAGAGGAATAAAATATATACACATAGAGGAGAGTTAGATTCTCCTCAGACTGCATGTACCGATGTCCCTCTGCATAATGTGCAACCCCTCCCACTCTCTTCACTTTTTACCCTCAAAGGTAACATTCTTTTTATTCAAATTTACCCCTAGACTGGAGGTTGCAGCCTCTTCTTAGCCTTAAAGGCATGCTCCATCCCTGCAGTTTATGGCTGCTTCCCTAAGTACTTGATAGACTTTCATTATATACACATAGAGGTCAGTTATATTCTCCTCAGTGTTGTGGTAATAATAATGTAAATGTGTTTCTTAAATTAGCCTATGTAAACATATATACATATTTATATATCAATCTTCATAAAAAATAGCTAGCAGTTAATAGGTTAACTGGTTCAATACTGTACGCTGTGTGTCTTTTGCATTTTTACACTCCCACACAAGTTCCCAAGACTTAACAAGGTCCTGAGATGTGTTTCTCATGAGAAAGACCTGCAATGCCCACTGCTCATAAGAGGAAGGAGCTGCTCCTTATCTCATCCCTTGGATTCCTTGGTGCAGATTGGAATATTAATAAAGTCTATGATACTTGGGTATATAGAAATTACGTGTTCACATAGCAACATACACCTGGGGCGTAAACATATGTTAAACATCAGCGTCGTTACATAATAGGCAAAACATGAGTTGTTATGACGTTGGGAGGGGATTGCATGTAATTGGTGCGTCATATTCAGTATAACTGCATTGTACTTCCTTTCAATAAACCAGAAGGGTATGGGGCTCACGGTGAGTATCCGTGAGTTCAAATACGTGTATTCATGCATGAAGCTTCTCATTTTAACCAATCTGGAGCAAACCAGTGAAATCTTCTGGAATATGATTGATTCCCATAACATTTTGGCGCCCAACTTGGAAAAATTGATGAGTGATCTTTGGAAATGCGACTCCAACCGCTGGGTGTGGGGTTTGCCGGACATCCACAATGGGGTAAGAGTGCAGCAGACGGGTGAGTTCTGTTCTCCCCTCCCCCATTGTGTGTCCATGATTCTGCTTGCCAAGGCTTGGGTGAGTAATTTCCACTTAAAGGGTTCATTTTTGTAACATGGTCACTCGTCTATATAAGAACCCTGCTTTGTTATTTCACTGGTTCTGTGTTGCTATGTGCTTTGAAATTGTTATTTAGATATGAGATAAGGTGTGTCATCACCTTTAGTAGCGTTATCTTGGTTCCAAATCTGTACGCAGATTTGATGGCTTCTTGAACACGTGTAGCACTTAAATAGAGAAGACCTCCTTGTACATTGTAGTAGTAAAATTGGAGATGGAAAGCCGAGAGTGATCGGCACTTATGATGACCGGAGCAGTGAAGTCAAACAAATCCTCCATAAATATTGGGAGATCCTCCTTAAAGATAAGGATCTGGTGGACTATTTACCTAGTAAAGCATTGATCACGTATAAGAGGGGAAGAAATCTTCGGGACCGTTTAGTCCGGAGTCATTTTTTAACACCGAGCCTGTCTAATACATGGCTACAAAGCAACCCTCCAGGAGGCTTCTTCAAGTGTTCAGGCTGTAAAGCTTGTAAACACATGGAGAGGGGATCATCATTCACGAGTTCAGCAACGGGTAAAAGGTATACAATATGAGATTACATCAATTGCAAAACAAGTGGAGTGGTATACCTGGCATCCTGCTCGTGCCCACTTGATTATGTAGGGAAGACTACGCAACAGCTCCGCAGAAGGGTCTTGGCACACATCGGTAGTATCAACCGTGGGGAACAGACAAGTGTTGCAAATCACATCAGGGAGAAACATGGAAACAATCCAAATGCCCTTCGATTCCGGGGCATTGAAGTGATTAAACCCAACGGGAGGAGAGGCAATTTAGATCGTAAGCTTCTCCAAAAAGAGTGTGGGTGGATCTACAGGTTGGAATCATGTAGTCCGAAGGGCTTGAACGAATGTCTATCCTTCGCATCATTTATCTGATTATTAAGAACCACATCAACAGATCTGAGTGGGTTAATATCCCTTCCCATAATACCAACCGGGTCACTACTGATGAGGAGAGTAAATCATTTAAGGTGTCATAATGCAGTTAATACAGCCTTTTGCTGGTACATGGGCAGGTGATATATGAGTTGTCATTTATGCACAACTTTATCTGTGTAGAGTCCCACTGCCTTATGTACAGAGTGTGTTAAAATCTCATTCTCCGTACGAGTGGGGTACCCTACTTTGAAATGAAATATAATGAAAACGACTTGTTATAAGATATTCCTATTCGGACAACTGTAACATACCCATGTACAACATTACGGGACGATAATAGATCCCCTTTATGTTTTTTGGACCAGGTGACATATAATGGGAGATCCACCGTTAGGTGTATTTCCCCCTTTAATTGTGATATATATATATATATATATATATATATATATATATATATATATATATATATATATCTGTCACAACCTTTTTTACATTCACCCATCGTTAGATTGATGATGCTCAATGGTGGATACCACTACCTAAGTATAGCTGCTCTTTCCATATTCTATGGATAAAAGCTTAAAAGGGTTTAAAGCGGGTATTGTTTTATTATGGGCGGTATAATATAAAGATTCCTCCTCCAGATTACCATATCTCTATACTGTATTTGGTAATAATAGAATGATCTATAAGCATCATGAATTGATTTAGTATTAGGTCATCTCACTATATATTCATCAATATGTTGAGGATGTATATCATTATAATAACACATAAAAATGCAGATTACTACTGTTTCTAATTTACTGTTTACTACTGGATCTCCAATATACCTATATTATACATCTCTGTGGAGGGCTATATTACATCCTTTATGATCCTGTGGACTTTGTATCCTGTTACCTAGTCAGATGATAACTTGATAATGATCAATATCTATGTCACAAGGATGGGTTATCATAGATACATGTCTCCGTGCACAATATGCAGTCACATGACCAGCCAAGCCGCCAGCAGCTCCACACGTGCGCAGCCCACCTTCCAGTTTGAGACCGCGGAGGGCGTTGATGGTTGCTGTCAGGGAGTAGTTGCTATGGACACGCGTCCCTATACGGAGAGCGCCGGTGGCTCTGGTTACGGAGTAGTTGCTATGGACACGCGTCCGCACGCGTCATACGGTCATGTGACCGGAGAAACTAGGGGTAGTCCCGCGCATGTGCACAAGCTTTCTATCGTGAGACCACGAAGCACTGACAGGCTGAAAGGAGATTGGATCATAAGGACGAGCCCTCAGACAGAAGGTAGGCGGAGTCACGGGTATAAAAGCCCCAACACTTACCATACTTACCATCTCTGCTCATTTACTATATGACAGCCAATGAGGCTGGTCGTCTGATTGTATGCTCCATCCTGAGGAAAAAAACGTTCTACCTGGTTGTAGAAACGCTTTGGTGGATGGGGGGATTGGACCTAGGGATCTAATCTCTCTTTAGAGTTGTTTCTAGCTAAGGGGTTTATACTATCAGAACTCCTAGTCTGCCAGATAGAGACAGAGAAAATAATAAAATGCATTGGGCTGTTTATTAAAAGGGAGCTCAGTAAATAATGCGCAACGAAAATCCTAAGCCACTCGGCTCAGTCTGAACTCACTGGATATATGTGAGAAAATGGTGACTGATTGAACAGTAATAAACAATCACAATAATAAGGGGAAATTGATAAACCCAAACTTAGAGAATAATGTACAACTGAAACCACTCTGTTCAATCTGATATTCACCTCTATATATCAGCTTAGGGTGATCGATGATTGATCTAGGTACACAGCAAGCACAATTACTAACGATCACAGTAGAAAGGGGTAATTGATAAACCCATCTAACGTTGACACTCGGAGTGTATAGATGAGGGACTGATTCTCCTGATCCTATCATTAGATGCGTGACGGGATAAGGTGACGTGAAAACTAAGGCTACTCACCAGATGTTCATGTCAGGTAACGGGTATATAATAGTGGAGTGACATTGATATACCCTAATGGTGCTATAAAAGTGGTGGTCAGAAAAACTGGGCAGGTCCAGTGAAATATAATATAATTTGGGTACAATAATCGTGAGCATCCACTTTATTGATACATTATTGCAATACAGGTACAGTAGATTTATCGGGCTACTGTTTATTACTGTTTAGCGTTTAGGTGACTACGAATCCAGTTGCTGCTAGGACTGAGTAACAGACATTATTGAGCATCGTCCTTGGGGAAAAATTAGTGTCATATATTTACTGGAATAGTCCTGTTCTATTTTAATTAGTGTGTGACTATGGTCACATTATAGAGTTGCGTGACTACGCTACAGCTTCAAGGAATACAATAAAAGTTATATTTTATATTTACTGGTCCTTTCGGTGACTAATTGAGTGATATTTAAAGGATTTCACTGCCACGGTGACTAACTCTTCTTGAGCTAAGGGGATCCTATCTTTAGATAACAAATGTTTAGTCTCAAGGTTAATTTTAACTACTTCAGGCGCTGGAGTGCTAGGTAGTGTAATGCAAAACCGGGCCATACAGCGTTGTTTTGTCATAAATAATAGGTAACGCTAATGGTCAGATTGATTATGTAGATAAGATGATGACGCTAGAATGTTCACAGCTGAAGAAATAGTGCAATCTGAAGCAAAGGCAATGATTGATGGCAAAAGCGGACTGTTTAGATGAGAAGGCTTGAAAAGTGTGTTAGCTGATAATGAAGGAATTTTGGTCGATAGACGATTGCTCAAGTTTGCAGAGAAGAATGTTTCAGTAAGTGACGTAAAGTTGAAGTAAGATAGTTGCAGTTACAAGATGCTATTGTTCATGTGTTTTGAGTTGAAGACAAAGGAAGACCAGCCCTTCTTCACCATCTGAGGGCACCACCCTGGCCATGTCATGGATGATGTTTTTCTCCGTTTTGCTTTGCCCTTAGATGGCTGTGTTGTTATTTTGCAATCCACTCAGTTTTAACTCGCAGCACTCCTCAGGGTTCTTCAAACCAAGCAGAAAAGGGGACTAATAAGTCCAACGGGTGCACGCCAACAGTGTGGGGGTCAGAGCCTCAAGGGACCCCCCAAGGTATATCACGATATCTCACAAAAGGGTCGTGGCAGCATCCAGGGCGTAATGCAAAAGTATATTCTTTATTCCTCCAAAAACATGCTACGTTTCGACCCTCATGGGGTCTTTATCAAGCATCAGGGTCGAAACGTAGCATGTTTTTGGAGGAATAAAGAATATACTTTTGCATTACGCCCTGGATGCTGCCACGACCCTTTTGTGAGATATTCTGTTGTTATTTTGGCCATTAATAGTCTGCATACCTTAATACGTGTCTAATATATATTATTCCTGGACGCTCCCATCATGATCGCCCAGTCAGGCCACACCTTCGGTTGCCATTTCAGTGCCAGCCATGGCCCAGCGGCCATTTTAGCATCTGCTGTAACAATACCTTCAGCCGCCGCCCAGGCATCATCTTAGCACCGCAGCAGAAATGAGCTGGCTTCCCATCTCCCATCAATGCATGTTTTTACCTGGCATCCCATTTTTTTGCATTGCAATGATGAGTGCCTTTTCTGAATTTTGCATAGTCTGTGTCCCCCTATGACGCAAGGGGGAAAGTGGGAGAGAAAGGTAATCCTTTCATAGTCTGTGTCATGACATGAAGCAAGTTCATGCAGAATCTGTGGACAACTATGGAACAATTAACCACCGTACTATTTGTCCTGTATATTTTAATGTCCTAACATTGTGTCATTGCTGTATGTGTTGTTCTCTTCTCATAAGTGCCAGATAGTGCTGCTGAGAAAGTTCACTATAGGTGCCAGAATCACAGACGGCAGTAGAAAAGCTTACAGAGAGAGGGAGAGGATCAATACGTGATAATATATACAGTGCAAGAGTGTTATTGTGTCATACATACATATATATATATATATATATATAGGAAAAGATGTATGATACTAGGTATGTGTACTGGGTATGGTCACCCCTCTCACCTCCCCTTCAGCGCTTTAGTGAGAGAATGAATGCGAGGAGCTGGAGGTGTGGGCGCAGCCCCCTCCTCATAGATAAGAGAACCAAGAGAAAGGCATAGTGTGAGAGACTGACTGTAAATCTTATGTATTTGCTTGTGTGATTTGAATAGGGACCTGTAATGAATCCAGTGAATCATACAGTCTTAAAAATAGGAAAGATAGGAATTTTAAGGTATATTCTTGCTGTTCTTTGTGTAAATGTCAGGTCTGTGATTGGTTGGACGTGTGTATAATTGCTGAATATGTGTTTCTATTATGGGAAAATATGACAAAGTGGTTGCTGTGGAATCTGTTGTACATCTCTAGCATTACAAACAGTTAAAGTTTGAATGTTCTTCTTCTCTTTGCTGCTCTTCCTGATAACATGAATTACAGAGGTGGTTGCTATTGAATGCATTTGTATGCAAGATGAGGATGGTTGTAGAACTTCTGTAACTTTTTCTTAGTTTTTTTATCACACTCGGCCATTTGCTAGTATCACTCTGCTTTCCCTGTCTGCTTTTATCCAGCACTGAGAGGGTTACCCAGCTCTCTTTTTCTGAGCTTACCTGAGGGGTTTATTAGTCATTACACTCCTATTTAAGCTGAACTCATGCTTTCAATTGATGTTTGTTTATCACACTCAGCCTTCCCTGTGTTGTGCCTGTGTTCAGGCATATCTGTATGTGCTGCTGTGCAACCTACTGCATTTGGTCCTGGTGTGAACAGTTTGCATCCTACTGTGTCCTTTGTGAACTATACCATGCTTTGTGAGTCTCCTATAGGCTTTTTGAGCTGGCATAGTCACCAGTTCTGTCTATATATGTGTGTGTCTTCCTGCATCTGTCTGCTGCCAGTTCCTTCTGGTCCTGAGTTATACCCCTTTAAGGGATAGTCAGACCAGAGGTTCCAGTGCAGGGCTGCTCTTGTGAGGGCGATCACTCTGCTTATAGGTAGGGGTCTGCCATTCTCCCTGCAGCCAAAGGTCAGTTCCACTTTCCCTGTCTAAAGTCAATCTATCTGAGGAGTCAGCTACTAACCGCTCAGGGACTGTCCTCAGCTGGTCTGGTTGGTGCAGTGTATCCACAATTTCCTGAACTCCGTAACAGCAGTAAACATTGTGTGTGTGGAGAATCAAAGAGTTATTAACATTTGTATGAGAGAGACAGACTTGACTGCATGGATGGATGAGAGTTAATGACCAGTGTTCAGGCTGTGATGAATGTAAAATGTGTGATGCAGATATTGACTGGGGATAAAAGTTTTTCTCCCCCTTTTGCATATGCAGACTGCAAATTTCAAATGAATGGATGAAGAACCCTTCGAACAGCCACAATCAAAGGGGTGGAGCTAGATGATGTAAAAGTACGTATTGGGTCATCCCTCTCTTGACCAAAAGGGGAGGGGTTGAGAATCTTGGGCAGTCAGGAAAAGTTTTATTTTCTCAAATTTGATGAGACATTGCAGGTAGGATCAGATTAATAAAGAATTTGCTTAAAGGATATCACATTTGCAATGTGGATAAAAGTTTGTGGATTATTCTGCCCTGTTGTAACTCATATCTCTGTTATTGGCACTGACATCTTACAAGCCTTATCTGCATCCATCAAATTCTCACCGGATGGATTGGTATGGGTTGAGACCTCAGTTGCCAGTTCAGAAGAATTTTGTAAACTAACTGCTCTCTTGGTGGATCCTGTTTATGTGTTTGTCTTGATAGCCGCTGAAGAAACCTAGTTTTCCATGGTTCCTGACAAATTGTGGGCCATCTCCAAGACAGGCATAGGGAAACTGAATGTACCCCCCGATGATGATCTATTTGAAACCAGTATACACACCACTAGGTCAAACAGTATCCCTTTAGTTTCCCACAAGAAAATGTTGTTGGAGGACAAGTGGGAGACCTAGTTCCAATGGGGGCTTTGCGCGAGATACGTTCTCCAGCAAAAACCCCTCTTTTTTGGTAAAAAAAAAGGCACAAAAAGGGCAGCCAGACACCTACCACATAGTCCATGACCTCCGCAAGGGGAACAAAGTTACGGTTGTGGACTACCCACTAGTGGTCCTCACCCCTCATGGCATCCAGAGCATACTCAAACAAGTGCAACCCAAGCACTTATCTCTGGCCTGTCAGATCCAGTTACAATATGCCCTTCTAATGGCTCCCAGCATCTCTTTTCAATGTTGCACAACCTTGAACCCGGCTATTCTTTTTCCAATCGAGTATCCTGGTTCAAATGGGGGAGGCATAGGTGATCTAGGTATTGCAAATCAGCTATTTTAAAATTTTTTACAAGATCTATTTGAAATAGAATATCAGCATGATTGTCTAGCATTGATGCAACAAGAAAATTCAGGTTTTAAAAACATTTACTGAAACCCCCTGTTAACAATGCATATTTTGAGTTTTTTGTAGATGGTACCAGGGTGAGGATTGATGACTCCACACCGGATATGCAGTGGTCACACAACAAGATATTCGAAAAGCAGAAGCTCTGCCTCCGCATGTCTCAGCACAAGAAGCGGAACTGAAGGCCCTCACTGAGGCATGTAGAGTGACAGAAGATAAGATGGCAAACATTTACACTGATTCCCGGTATGCATTTGGCATAACTCATGATTACGGCCCCATATGGAAGACCAAACAGTTTCTTACCTCAGCAGGACAGCCAATTAAGAATGGTGCAGCGGTTCAGAGTCTCATTGAGGCCCTACTTCTACCTGACAAAGTGGAAAGCTCACACCAATTCCTATAGTGGAGAAGCAAGAGGCAACGTCCTCGCAGAAAGCACAGCAAAGACAGTGGCCCTCAAGCCGTGGAAGAAAGAAGAAAAGAAGATATTGACAAAAAGTTGGACATTGATATGCTAAAGACTTTACAGTTACAAGCCAGCAAGGAAGAAAAGGAAAAATGAACTAAAAATGGGAGCAGCTGGACAGGACGATGTATGGCAAACAGTCAACAGAACTTGCCTACTATGGTCCCTGTACCCCATGATGGCCCAGCTGATGCACGGAATGACGCACCTATCAAAAGCAGCGATGATGTCGATGCTTGAACGAGGAGGGGTGGCTCCTGGGTTCTCTGTAGCTGTTGCATCATTTGTCGCGTCTTGCATGATCTGTGCCATAGGCAACCCAGGGCGGAAGTAAATTTGCCACAAAAACACTTGCCTAGACCACACTACCCATTTTAGAGATTGCAAATTGACTACATTCAGCTCCCACCTGTTGGGAAATATGAATATGTGCTTGTTGTTGTTGATGTCTTTTCAGGTTGGAGGCCTACCTTCCACCTGTTGGGAAGTATGAATATGTGCTTGTTGTTGTTGATGTCTTTTCAGGTTGGAGGCCTACCCTGTTACCAAGGTAAATGAGCAGGTAACCACACAGAAGCTCATGAATGAGGTAATCTGCAGATACGGGGCACCAGAAATGATTGAGTCAGACAGAGGTACACACTTCACAGATGAAATAATGCAACACATCATGTCTGCTCTGGGTATATCTCAGGCCTTTCACACACCCTACAATCCACAGAGTAGTGGGAAAGTAGAAAGGATGAATGGTACCCAGAAATTTAAAATATAAAAGGCAATGGAGGAAACGGCAAACCTTGGACTGAGTGCCTTCCATTAGCCCTTTCCTCAGTTAGATACATACCTAGCAGCAGAAAAGAAAAATAAAAAATAATAAATAAAAAGTTCTGAATTGGCTTTCAATTTACATATGATAGTATTTAGAACACTGTCATAGGTTTTTGCTCAGACTTTGCTTCACTTTTACCTACACTGCACCCTGCTCATGCCACTCAACGTGCCAGTGTTGCAACACCCTAGGTCCAGCTACCTTGTTACATCTGGAAAAGGAGGGAAGTGGGAATAATCACCTGATAGTTTTTTCCTTTCAGCTTGATACATAAGACTATGAACTAGCTAATGGTCCAGGAGACAGGGGATTTAGTCATGTTGATTAGTCATTAGATAACCCCGATTTTGTACTCTTTGTGGATGGATCGAGGTATGGTCAAGTAGGCAGGCTCTATACAGGTTTTGTTGTGCTCTCCTTACCCATCTAGAGAGCGAGGTCATTCTTGAAAGCAAATAAAAAAGCAATAAAAAAAAAAAAAGGTGTAGCAGCACTGATGGAAGCTCTCTTGCTGCCCGAGAGAGTGGCCTGAAAACAAAAGGCCACTCTAAGGATGGCACTAAAGAGGCCATCACCTGGCTAATCAGGCTGTGAAGACAACCACACAGAAGCCCAGACTTGATCCTCCAGGGGTTGGGGTGGTACAGGTAACCCCCTCACCCGTAGTCATCCCCGGTGGATTATGACCTGTTGATACAGTTACAAAAGCAGGCAACCAAAGGGGGAAGAAAGGAACACTGGGAACCAGCAAGAGGGGCAGAGAGACACCTGGAGATAAATGGATGGTATCCAACAAGCCTTGTATCCCACAGGCCCCTATACCGTCATGGATCTGGCCTCCCATGGAAATACACACCTGTCCAAATCAACTATGACAGATGTGGTTGCTAGCCACTGGTCTGCACCAGGATTTAGAGTCACGGCAGCTAAACACACACAGGGCTGCCTGGTTTGTGCACAAAACAACATAGGTAGGTTTCCATGCAATGCACCCCTCGTCTCAACTACCTGTTCCAGCGTCTTCAAGTAGACTACTTCCAACTGCCAAGGATGAACAGGTACGAGTTCGTTCTGGTCTGCCTAGACCCGTTCTCAGGGTAGCCAGTCTGGCATACCCGCTCACAAACGTCACTACCAAAAACTGATATCTGAGTTGGTTTGCAGGTACAGAGTACCAGAGACAACTAAGAGTGACCGAGGCACTCCCTCCACAGAAGAAGTGATGCAGAAAGAAATGAAAGTGTTGGAGGTAGAACTGGCCTTTTATGCTCCGTACCATCCACAAAGCAGTGGTAGAGCAGAAAGTTTAAATGGTACCTTAGAAACAACGATCCAAAAGGCCATGGCAGAGCTCAATAGACCATGGGTACTTACCTTTAAGAATGCTCCTCTCTTCGTACTAAGTCTACAAATTAGTATATTTATTAAAGGTATGTATATTTCTGATAGTAAATGTATTTTACGTGCTGTTTCCACATTTTGGTTTTTGCTTCTGTAGAATTGAATAATTGAGTTGTGACCTGTTTGCTTTTCCTATTCAGGACCCAAAGAATGATCAAGTTGTGACCCCTTTACTTTTCCTATTTAGGATCTAAATAGAGATGAGCGAGCGTACTTGTCCGAGCTTGATGCTCATTCGAGTATTAGGGTACTCGAGATGCTCGTTACTCGAGACGAGCACCATGCGGTGTTCGTGTCACTTTCATTTTCTTCCCAGAAAATTTTGCGCCGTTTTCTGGCCAATAGTAACACAGGGAAGGCATTACAACTTCCTCCTGTGAAGTTCCAGCCCTATCCCACCCCCCTGCAGTGAGTGGCTGGGGAGATCAGGTGCCAGCCGAGTATATAAACTGGGGCCGCCCGCGGCTCGCCACAGATGCACGCTGAGAGACATTAGGGAAAGTGCCGTCTTGCTGTAGCTGCTTTAGGGAGAGTGTTAGGCTGTTATATTCATCTTCAAGAACCCCAACGGTCCTTCTTAGGGCCACATCTGACCGTGTGCAGTACTGTTGAGGCTGCTTTTAGTAGTTTTGCAATTTTTTTTTTGTATATCGGGCGTGCAGACCATAGCGTCCTCAGTCTGGTGTCATTTTACTGAGATTAGGGGCAGTACTGGTGAGACAGGGACAGTGGTACAGGAAAAGAGGTATACTGGCTATATAGGCAGTGGGCTTTTTCAAAAAAATTGGAAAAAAAAGTCTTGGGCCTGCCTGTGACCGTCTTCAGTTTACTGTGTGTCTGCTGGGGGTAGTAGTCGCTCACTTATTACCCAGCTAGGTGTTACTGCAGCCTTGAGCATAATTTTGTTCTGGCTGCCCTGTGCTTTCAATAACCATAGTCATCCTCCAACAGGGAAATCCATATGCAGGCTATATAGGCAGTGGGCTTTTTCCCCAAAAATGGGAAAAAATACTATATTTGGGCTGCCTGTGACCGTCTTCAGTTTACTGCGTGTCTGCTGGGGGTAGTAGTCGCTCATTATTACCCAGCTAAGCCTGTGACCGTCTACAGTTTACTGCGTGTCTGCTGGGGGTAGTAGTCGCTAATTAATACCCAGCCTTGCGCATAATTTTGTTCTGGCTGCACTGTGCTTTCAATAATTACAGTCATCCTCCAACAGGGAAATCCATATACAGGCTATATAGGCAGTGGGCTTTTTCCCCAAAATTGGGAAAAAATACTATATTTGGGCTGCCTGTGACCGTCTTCAGTTTACTGCGTGTCTGCTGGGGGTAGTAGTCGCTCAATATTACCCAGCTAAGCGTTACAGCAGGCTTGCACATAATTGTTTCCTGTCTTTGCTGTGTCCGTTACATGATCGCCGTCATCCCGCCAGAGGGAAAGAGTATACATATATATGCTGCATACTGTGTCTGTCTGGTTTTTCACCTCACCATTTTAAAAAATTGAAGCAAAATACTTAAGGCCTACCACTGGCCTTTGGCCACTTGACTGGTTCTGCCCTGTGAATTCCAGTAGCTCAGTATTACGCACCTAGGTCTGACTACAGGCTTGCGCATAATTGTTTCCTGGCTCTGCTGTGTCCGTTACATGATCGCCGTCATCCCGCCAGAGGGAAAGAGTATACAATATATACGCTGCATACGGTGTCTGTCTGGTTTTTCACCTCACCATTTTTAAAAAATTGAAGCAAAATACTTAAGGCCTACCACTGGCCTTTGGCCACTGGACTGGTTCTGCCCTGTGAATTCCAGTAGCTCAGTCATACGCACCTAGGTCTGACTACAGGCTTGCGCATAATTGTTTCCTGGCTCTGCTGTGTCCGTTACATGATCGCCGTCATCCAGCCAGAGGGAAAGAGTATACAATATATACGCTGCATACGGTGTCTGTCTGTTTTTTCACCTCACCATTTAAAAAAATAGAAGCAAAATACTTAAGGCCTACCACTGGCCTTTGGCCACTTGACTGGTTCTGCCCTGTGAATTCCAGTAGCTCAGTCATACGCACCTAGGTCCCACTACAGGCTTGCACATAATTGTTTCCTGGCTCTGCTGTGCGCTCCGTAAGTGAAGTCAGCCTCCAACCACAGGCCAATAAGCGGCACATTTAATTACAGCGTTCTGTTTCTGCTCTACTCGTAATACACCATGCTGAGGGGTAGGGGAAGGCCTAGAGGACGTGGACGCGGGCGAGGACGCGGAGGCCCAAGTCAGGGTGTGGGCACAGGCCAAGCTCCTGGTCCAGGTGTATCGCAGTCGACTGCTGTGGGATTAGGCGAGAGGCAAGTTTCTGGGGTCCCCAGATTCATTTCACAATTAATGGGTCCACGCGGTAGACCTTTATTAGAAACTGAGAAGTGTGAGCAGGTCCTGTCGTGGATGGCAGAAAGTGCATCCAGCAATCTATCAACCACCCAGTCTTCTACGCCATCCACAGCTGCAACTCTGAATCCCCTGGCTGCTGCTCCTCCTTCCTCCCAGCCTCCTCACTCCATGAAAATGACACATTCTGAGGAGCAGGCAGACTCCCAGGAACTGTTCTCGGGCCCCTGCCCAGATTGGGCAGCAATGGTTCCTCTCCCACCGGAGGAGTTTGTCGTGACTGATGCCCAACCTTTGGAAAGTTCCCGGGGTCCGGGGGATGAGGCTGCGGACTTCCGGCAACTGTCTCAAGAGCTTTCAGTGGGTGAGGAGGACGATGACGATGAGACACAGTTGTCTATCAGTGAGGTTGTAGTAAGGGCAGTAAGTCCGAGGGAGGAGCGCACCGAGGATTCGGAGGAAGAGCAGCTGGACGATGACTGACCCCACCTGGTTTGCTAAGCCTACTGAGGACAGGTCTTCAGAGGGGGAGGCAAGTGCAGCAGCAGGGCAGGTTGGAAGAGGCAGTGCAGTGGCCAGGGGTAGAGGCAGGGCCAGACTGAATAATCCACCAACTGTTTCCCGAAGCGCCACCTCGCGCCATGCCACCCTGCAGAGGCCGAGGTGCTCAAAGGTGTGGCAGTTTTTCACTGAGAGTACAGATGACCGACGAACTGTGGTGTGCAAGGTTTGCCGCGCCAATATCAGCCGGGGAGCCACCACCACCAGCCTCACCACCACCAGCATGCGCAGGCATATGATGACCAAGCACCCCACAAGGTGGGACGAAGGCCATTCACCGCCTCCGGGTTGCACCACTGCCTCTCCCCCTGTGCCCCAACCTGCCACTGAGATCCAACCCCCCTCTCAGGACACAGGCACGACCGACTCCCGGCCTGCACCCACACCCTCACCTCCGCTGTCCTCGGCCCCATCCAGCAATGTCTCTCAGCGCAGCGTCCAGCCGTCGCTAGCGCAACTGTTTGAGCGCAAGCGCAAGTACGCCGCCACGCACCCGCACGCTCAAGCGTTAAACGTGCACATAGCCAAATTGATCAGCCTGGAGATGCTATCGTATAGGCTTGTGGAAATGGAGGCTTTCAAAAACATGATGGCGGCAGCGGCCCCGCGCTACTCGGTTCCCAGTCGCCACTACTTTTCCCGATGTGCCGTCCCAGCCCTGCACGACCACGTCTCCCGCAACATTGTACGCGCCCTCACCAACGCGGTTACTGGCAAGGTCCACTTAACAACGGACACGTGGACAAGCACAGGTGGGCAGGGCCACTATATCTCCCTGACGGCACATTGGGTGAATTTAGTGGAGGCTGGAACCGAGTCACAGCCTGGGACCGCTCACGTCCTACCCACCCCCAGAATTGCGGGCCCCAGCTCGGTGCTGGTATCTGCGGTGGTGTATGCTTCCTCCACTATACCACCCTCCTCCTACGCAACCTCTGTCTCGCAATCAAGATGTGTCAGCAGCAGTACGTCGCCAGCAGTCGGTGTCGCGCGGCGTGGCAGCACAGCGGTGGGCAAGCATCAGCAGGCCGTGCTGAAACTACTCAGCTTACGAGAGAAGAGGCACACGGCCCACTAACTGCTGCAGAGTCTGACAGAGCAGACCGACCGCTGGCTTTCGCCGCTGAACCTCCAACCGAGCATGGTCGTGTGTGACAACGGCCGTAACCTGGTGGCGGCTCTGCAGCTCGGCAGCCTCACGCATGTGCCATGCCTGACCCACATCTTTAATTTGGTGGTTCAGCGGTTTCTGAAAAGCTACCAACGCTTGTCAGACCTGCTGGGAAAGGTGCGCTGGGTCAGCGCACATTTCCGCAAGTCCAACACGGACGCTGCCACCCTGCGGACCCTGCAACATTGGTTTAATCTGCCAGTGCACCGACTGCTGTGCGACGTGCCCACACGGTGGAACTCTACGCTCCACATGTTGGCCAGGCTCTATGAGCAGCGTAGAGCTATAGTGGAATACCAACTCCAACATGGGTGGCGTAGTGGGAGTCAGCCTCCTCAATTCTTTACAGAAGAGTGGGCCTGGTTGGCAGACATCTGCCAGGTCTTTGGAAACTTTGAGGAGTCTACCCAGATGGTGAGCGGCGATGCTGGAATCATTAGCGTCACCATTCCTCTGCTATGCCTCTTGAGAAGTTCCCTCCAAAGCATAAAGGCAGACGCTTTGCACTCAGAAACGGAGGCGGGGGAAGACAGTATGTCGCTGGATAGTCAGAGCACCCTCATGTCTATATCTCAGCGCATTTTGGAGGAGGAGGAGGAGGGGAGGAGCATGAGGAGGAGGAGGAAGAGACAGCTTGGCCCACTGCTGAGGGTACCCATGCTGCTTGCCTGTCATCCTTTCAGCGTGTATGGCCTGAGGAGGAGGAGGATCCTGAAAGTGATCTTCCTAGTGAGGACAGCCATGTGTTGCGTACAGGTACCCTGGCACACATGGCTGACTTCATGTTAGGATGCCTTTCTCATGACCCTCGCGTTACACGCATTCTGGCCACTACGGATTACTGGGTGTACACACTGCTCGACCCACGGTATAAGGAGAACCTTTCCACTCTCATACCCGAAGAGGAATGGGGTTCGTGAGAGATGCTATACCACAGGACCCTGGTGGACAAACTGATGGTAAAATTCCCATCCGACAGCGCTAGTGGCAGAAGGCGCAGTTCCGAGGGCCAGGTAGCAGGGGAGGCGCGGAGATCAGGCAGCATGTACAGTGCAGGCAGGGGAACACTCTTCAAGGCCTTTGCCAGCTTTATGGCTCCCCAGAAAGAGTGTGTCACCGCTCCCCAGTCAAGGCTGAGTCGGCGGGAGCACTGGAAAAGGATGGTGAAGGAGTACGTAGCCGATCGCACGACCGTACTCCGTGACGCCTCTGCTCCGTACAACTACTGGGTGTCGAAGCTGGACACGTGGCCTGAACTCGCGCTGTATGCCCTGGAGGTGCTTGCTTGCCTTGCGGCTAGGGTCTTGTCAGAGAGGGTGTTTAGTGCGGCTGGGGAAATCATCACGGATAAGCGTACTCGCCTGTCAACCGACAGTGACGACAGGCTTACACTCATAAAGATGAACAAAGCCTGGATTTCCCCAGACTCCTCTTCTCCACCAGCGGACAGCAGCGGTACCTAAACAATACGTATGCTGCACCCGCGGATGGAAGCATCGTTCTCTATCACCATAAAAAACGGGGACCTTTTAGCTTCATCAATCTGTGTATTATATTCATCCTCCTCCTCCTGCTCCTCCTCCTGAAACCTCACGTAATCACGCCGAACGGGCAATTTTTCTTAGGCCCACAAGGCTCAGTCATATTACTTTTGTAAACAATGTTTATACGTTTCAATTCTCATTAAAGCGTTGAAACTTGCACCTGAACCAATTTTTATTTTAACTGGGCTGCCTCCGGGACTAGTTACAAATTAAGCCACAGTAACCAAAACGATTAATGGGTTTCACCTGCCCTCTTGGTTGGGCATGGGCAGTTTTTCTGAGGTACATTAGTACTATTGGTACACCAATTTTTTTGGGCCCTCGCCTACAGTGTAATCCTAGTAATTTTTATGGGCTTCGCCTGCACTCATGGTACAGCAAGGTGTGTGGGGTTGGCCTACACTTTTGCTACATAAATGTAACTGGGGCCTTGTCTATACTGCAACTACTGAAATGTGAAAGAGACTGTTATCTCCCTAAACTGCTGCAACGGGAATGTTACTGTGGTCTGTCTTGACTGCTACTACTACTGAAATGGAACTAAGACTGTGCTCCCCATATACTGCTGCTTTGGAATTGTTACTGGGGCCTGTCTTGACTGCTACTATTACTGAAATGGAACTAAGACTGTGCTCCTCCTATACTGCTGCTAGTGATATGTTACTGGGGCCTGTCTAGACTGCTACTATTAATGAAATGGAACTAAGACTGTGCTCCCCCTATACTGCTGCTTCAGAATTGTTACTGGGGCCTGTCTTGAGTGCTACTATTACTGAAATGGAACTAAGACTGTGCTCCTCCTATACTGCTGCTAGTGATATGTTACTGGGGCCTGTCTAGACTGCTACTACTACTGAAATGGAACTAAGACTGTGCTCCCCCTATACTGCTGCTTCGGAATTGTTACTGGGGCCTGTCTTGACTGCTACTATTACTGAAATGGAACTAAGACTGTGCTCCCCCTATACTGCTGCTAGTGATATGTTACTGGGGCCTGTCTAGACTGCTACGATTACTGAAATGGAACTAAGACTGTGCTCCCCCTATACTGCTGCTTTGGAATTGTTACTGGGGCCTGTCTTGAGTGCTACTATTACTGAAATGGAACTAAGACTGTGCTCCCCCTATACTGCTGCTAGTGATATGTTACTGGGGCCTGTCTAGACTGCTACTACTACTGAAATGGAACTAAGACTGTGCTCCCCCTATACTGCTACTTCGGAATTGTTACTGGGGCCTGTCTTGAGTGCTACTATTACTGAAATGGAACTAAGACTGTGCTCCCCCTATACTGCTGCTTCGGAATTGTTACTGGGGCCTGTCTAGACTGCTACTACTACTGAAATGGAACCAATACTGTGCTCCCCCTATACTGCTGCTTCGGAATTGTTACTGGGGCCTGTCTAGACTGCTACTACTACTGAAATGGAACCAATACTGTGCTCCCCCTATACTGCTGCTAGTGATATGTTACTGGGGCCTGTCCCAAATGCTACCGCTGAAATGTTACTAATTCTGGGCTCTGCCTATACCGCTGCTAATGCTATGTCACTGGGGTGTGGAAACGGAGGCTTCCAAAAGACATGATGGCGGCGAGGCCATTTCCCACCAACGCGGTTATTGTTAAGGTGCATATAACCACGGACACGTGGAGAGGACACGTAGTGCCTCAAAAACATCCCCCTCCTCCTCCAACAATGAAAACATTCTTGGCAAATACCTTTGCATTCGTCCGTCTGGTGGCAGTCCAAGAATTTGACCTTTAACGACACAACAAGAGAGCCCCCCCCCACCATCCCCCCGCCACGGCCCACTTAATCCTGGCCACATTCCGAAAACCAACTAAATAAAACCGCGCCACAAGGTCCGCAGTCGCGACCACATTCCCACCAACGCGGTTACTGTTAATGTACATATTACCAGTCTGACTGGGGAATGCAGTGTGGGCTGAAGCCCAGCTGTATTTAATCTGACATTAGCTCTACTATCCGGGGCACTGCATTGGGACAAACTACAGGAGCAATACAGCGCTAATGAGACGTGCACAGCTACGCTAGCATTGGAGTCTGCTGTAGGCACGCGATTGCTGAGGGTTTGTGCAGAGGCCTATGTCCTGGGTGCAGTGAAAGTCCGCTTCCAGCCTAGGATTGCTGAATCTGTGGGCCGAGGCCTATGCCGTGGGCGCAGTGCAAGTCTGCCATGTTTGGCCGCTCAGATCAATTTGTTGTTCATGTCTTGAGCTTCCTAGGACCCACCTATGCTGTTGGTGCAAGCTTAGTTCCCATTGCAGTGTTTGACCTGTCTGGCACAAAGGCACTGACTGACTTGGGTAGGGGGCAGAGCGCTGACGGCTTTCCCCTTGCAGTGTGGATTGAGCTATGCGACACCTTGACAGAATAAATACTGTGTGGCACATGGATTCCCCATTGCTATGCCCACGTTTGCAGCTCCTGATGGAGGTGGCACAGGATTGGAGTTCTCATTGCTTCTGTACAGCATTGTGGGCTATCGCCCCACCCCTTTTAAAGAGGGTCGCTGCCTGGCCCTGCCAACCCTCTGCAGTGTGTGCCTCCGGTTCCTCCTCATGGCAGACGCACTTATAAATAGACATGAGGATGGTGTGGCTATGAGGCCAGCGTGTGGCATGAGGGCAGCTGAAGGCTGCGCAGGGACACTTTGGTGTGCGCTGTGGACACTGGGTCGTGCGGGGGGTTGGGCAGCATGTTACCCAGGAGAAGTGGCAGCGGAGTGTCATGCAGGCAGTGATTGTGCTTTGTTGGAAGTAGTGTGGTGCTTAGCTAAGGTATGCCTTGCTAATGAGGGTTTTTCAGAAGTAAAAATTGTTGGGGGGGGGGGGGCCCACTCTTGCCGCTATTGTGGCTTAATTGTGGGACCTGGGAACTTAAGATGCAGCCCAACATGTAGCCCCTCGCCTGCCCTATCCGTTTCTGTGTCGTTCCCATCACTTTCTTGAATTTCCCAGATTTTCACAAATGAAAACCTTAGCGAGCATCGGCGATATACAAAAATGCTCGAGTCGCCCATTGACTTCAATGGGGTTCGTTACTCGAAACGAACCCTCGAGCATCGCGGAAAGTTTGACTCGAGCAACGAGCACCCTAGCATTTTGGTGCTCGCTCATCTCTAGATCTAAACAATGTTTGCATCAAATTTCATGCTTGTACGACACCAGAAAGTTCCATTACTTAGGGGTGCACTTATTTTTGCAATTCACATTGAATAATCGAGTTGTGACTCCTTTACTTTTCCTATTTTCAGCCTATAGAATGCTCATGCTAAATTTCACGCTTGTACGACACTAGGAAGTTATGTTAAATAAGGATGCTAATACTTTTGCAATTATCATTCAATAATCAAGCTGTGACCCTTTTACTTTTCCTTTTTAGGACTTAAAGAATCCTCCTGCCAAATTTCATGCTTGTACGATATCAGAATAAAGATAGTGGTGAGTCAGTCAGTCAGTGCGGGCTTTCATCTTTATATATATAGATTTCAGGATATCTTACCATAAATAATCTTACAGTGAAACGTCTTCTCGTCATTGTGCTGATTGCTGACACTTCTACAGATGAAGGTCACACCTTTGTGTCTTTCCATACATGGTATGAAACTCAGTGATGTTATGTACTGACGTTCCTCCCGTTGTGATCTGATCACATAGGATGTATCCTGTAAACTCTCTCCTTCATGTCCTCTCATCTGAGACATCTGGATCTCCTGGACCTGTCCAGCTCTCCTCATCAGCCACGTCACACTCAGGTCCTCGGGGCAGTGGTCTACTGTGTAGTACAGGGTGGCTTCTTCTCCATCAATCAGCTTAGGAGGACCCACAATGTCTCTTATTATGAATGATACATTAGCTGTAGGAACAGGATAAAATGATCAGACATTACATGTGCAATAACATCAAGCCGCAGTATGAATTTCCATCTGATATATTGTCACATGGACTTGCAGAAGGTTCTCCTAATCTCTCACTGGTCAACAGAATAAAACTTTTTTTCTTACATAAACAAAAATACATTTTTATAGACCAACTTTTCACGGTGATTCCAAATATGCATTCATTTTTTTCCTACCCCGTTCAGTTTTGAAATATGACCACCTATGATTTTTACCGATTTTATATATATTTCAGAATGTACCATAAATGGAATCATTCCAAAGTGCACCTGAGTAACATATTATGCACATTTATCATCAAATCAATCAATTTTTATTCATATACTTTTCACTAAACATAACATTAATTTTTGAACGCATCAGTTATGCACACAAAAATTTGTGCATCAAAATGCCCGTGTGACTGAGCCCTTAGGGTGGTTTCACGCAGGTGATAAAATCATGCGATACAGGAATGATTTTTCAGTGGTTTCATTCACATCTGCAATGCTTTCACTTTTGTGATTTTGCGAGAGAAAAAATTGCGGCATGCTCTATTCTTTCTGCGATCTGTAATTTTTTTTACGGAGCCTTCTTTTTATCACAACTCATGAAACATGTAATTTTCATGCGATATGTTCAAATATTTAACATTAGAAAGTACTATTGACATCCGCGATTAAAAATCGCGCAATTGTATCGGGGACCGCAGCGATACAAAGCAAGATTATTCTCAAGAAAAAGCATAGCTGATGCTCAAAAATTGCGGGAACAAAGACGCAATTTTGCTGAGATTTTCTTGTGGCAAAATCCCGATCGGCTATGTGAAACTGGCCTTAGTCTTAATTTGAAAAGCTCCACCTTATCTTTTGAGAGAGATAAGTCTCTAATCAAGTCACTCAGCTCTTCCTGGGTAAATGTTTCTGGCTCTTTTTCAACATCAGGCCTTCAGTCTAAATCTGCAGGATCTTCACCAGCAGTGCCATGCATATCAATTCGGTTTCTTTCTCAATGGAATCCAATCCATTCTCTTGGAAGAACTTGAATTGGCATTGAGGCATCATGAGGAACTGGTCTAAAGGCCAAATCCAAATTTGGATGTATGATTTTATGCCTATTTTTTGGCAAAAAGCCAATTGTAGTAATGCTGTAAAAGTAGCAACCCTTGTCATGATCCTTTGTCTCCCTCCATATGATAGATATCGCAAATGGAAGTGAAGCCTTCCGTTCATGAAGCCAATCACACAATTCACTAGAACACGTTGAGCAAATAATGTGTGGAGCCCATGATTTATCCTGATCGTCCAGTGCACACCCCAAGTACAGTTTGTAGACTTTTGAAAGACTTGTAGCAATTTAACATCGCTGTCCTGAAGCTGTAAATAAACCATAGACCTAGCTAAACAGAAGCCAATTTACCGCATTTGGTGGAAAAAAATTCCTTCCCGACTCCATAATGGCAGTCAGAATAATCCCTAGATCAGCGTTTTGAAAGTTCCTACCTGACTCCAAGACCCGGATCAACAACCCCGCTGGTTATTTAATGTCTATATCCTGTAATATCATAGCGTTCTAGAAAGACATCTAGTCCCTTCTTAAACTCCTCTAGCGATTTTGCCATCACTACGTCCTCAGGCAGAGAGTTCCATAGTCTCACAGCTCTTACATTAAAAAACCGCCTTCTGTATTGGTGATGGAACCTATTTTCCTCTAACCATAGAGGATATCCTCTTGTTACCTTCGCAGTCCTGGGTATGAATGGATCATGGAAGAGATCCTTGTATTGCTCCCTAATGTATTTATACATGGTCATTTGGTCGCCTCTTAGGGTGACTACCCACTACAGTTTTTTTCACTGCGAAATTCGCAGCGTTTTTTTTTTTGCATGGGTCTATGCGACTTGTAATGTTAAAATCGCAATTGCGCAAAATTGCAATTTCGCGGTAAATTGCGATTTTGCGTGATTGCGATTTTAACATTACAAGTCCCATAGACCCCTGCAGAAAAAAAAAGTTGCGAATTTCGCAGTGAAAAAAACTGTAATGGGTAGTCACCCTTAACTGTCTTTTTTTATAGGATGAATAATCCAAAAGTCCTCTCATTCCGTTTATTAATTTAGTTGCCTTTCTTTGAACCTCCTCAAGCACTGCAACATCTTTTCTGAGCACCGGTATCCAAAACTGTACACAATATTCCATGTGGGGCCTGACAAGTGCCTTATATAGTGGAAGAATAATGTTCTCGTCCCTCGCCCCTATACCTCTTTTAATGCACCCCAAGACTTTATTTGCTTTTGCAGCAGCTGACTGGTATTGATTGCTCCAGTTAAGTCTACTGTCAACTAGTACCCCCAGGTCTTTTTCCATATCATTTTCCCCTAGCAGTACCCCATGCAGTGCATATTGGTGACATCCGTTTCTCTTGCCCATATGCATAACCTTACATTGGTCAATATTGAACTTCACTTGCCATTTTTCTATCCAAGTCCCCAGCTTATCTAGGTACTTTTGCAGCCTTACATTGTCCTCCGTTGTATTAATTATCTTGCATACTTTTGTATGTCTGCAAATATCAATATGTTACTGTGTAGTCCATCTATCAGGTCGTTGATAAATATATTTAACAGAATAGGGCCTAATACTGAACCCTGTGGCACCCTATTAACGACAGTGGCCCAATCAAAGTACGAATAATTTATTACCACCCTCTGCCTTCTATCTCCGAGCCAGTTCTTCACCCAGCTACACATGTTTTCACCCAAACCGAGCTGTCTCATTTTATATATCAACCTATTATGACCTTACTTCATTGTAGAAGCTGATCAAATTGGTCTGACGTGATCGACCCCTCATGAACCTTTGCGGATAAGAAGTTATACCGTTGTTTTCCTTGAGGTATTCCAGGATGGCATCTCTCAGAAACCCCTCGAAAATTTTTCCAATTATTGAAGTGAGACTTATTGGCCTGTAGTTACCAGGCTCTCTACTTGACCCCTTTTTGTATATTAGAAGCACATTAGCAATACGTCAATCCAAGGGTACAACCCCGGTCTCAATAGTGTCCCTAAATATAAGAAATAGCGGTCTGTCTATCACGTCACTTAGTTCCCTTAGGACCCTTGGATGTATTCCATCTGGACCCATCAATTTGTCAATTTTCGTGAATACACATGCAAAAAAAGCTATTGACCCGCCCATCATCTTTTATGATTTCTCATGCATTATTTATTAAAGGGCCAGTGCTTTCAGTGTAAATCTTTTTGCCGTTTATATAATTGAAAAATAGTTTAGGTTATTTTTGCTGTCTTTGGCAATCTTTCTGTTTTCTACATTGCTGTTTTGATGTTTTCCTTACATAAGTTGTTTTTTCCCTGTATGTTTTTAGTGCTTCTTCATTGCCTTCTTGTTCTAATAATTTAAAAGTTTTCTTTTTTTCGCTTATTGCCCTCCTTACAGTCTTGTCGAGCCACATTGGTTTCCTTCTATTTGTAGATCTTTTATTTTTAAAGGGTATGAACTACTTTTTAAACTTCTGCCATTTGTCGTCTGTACTATTATTTTTGAGTACGGTGTCCCAATTAATAGTGCCAAGAGTAATTCTGAGCTGATCAAATTTTGCTTTACTAAAGTTTAGTTTTTTGTTGCTCCCTGGTGAGCCTTCGTATTGAATGATAACTGGAAATTAATTATATTGTGGTCACTAATTCCAAAAGTGTCCCTCAACCTCGTTGCCTCCAGCTTGTTAGTTAATAGTAAGTACAGAGTAGCCCTCTTTCTAATTGGCTCCCATACAAGTTGGGTAAAGTAGTTATCTTTAAATGTTCTCAAGAAATTATTGCTTTTGTTTGATTCACAGGTTTCATCTTAGCATATTTTCTCCGGATAAGTCTCGCATAATAATTACCTCATTACAGTTTGATACCTTTTCTATTTTTCTTAATAGTAAGTTTCTTCTGTTATTTTTGGTGGCTTAGAGAAACCTTCTATCAGGATTTTATTATTTTTCCTTCCCTGAATTTCTACCCACAGAGATCCCTTGTTCATTTCCAATGTCCATTTCCTACACCTATATCTTCTCATAGCCTAGGCATTAAGTAGGATTTAACATTCAGACATACCCCTCCCCCTTTTTGGTTCCCAGGGTCTTTTCTGAAGAGATTGTAACCCTGTAAATTTACCGCCCAATCACACTTATCAAGCCATGTTTCTCTTATTCTTACTATATCATAATTTTCTTCAGACATTCTCGCTTCAAGCTCACCCACTTTACTGATCAGATTTCTTGCATTTGTTGCCACACAATTTATATGGTTGTTGTTATTCTTTATATTCATTATGCTACATATGGTCTTATTAGCTGTTCTATCAGTACTAACCCTATCCCCCATTCGACCCTCATTCCCATTGCTTGGTCCCAGATCACTGTCTACACTGTCTTCCCCCTATTACTCTTTTTGCCCTCCCGCAGTTCCTAGTTTAAACACTCCTCCAGCCTTTTGGACATCTTCTCCCAAGCACAGCTGCACCATTCACATTGAGATGCATTTACCTAAGGTAAAGCCTATAGCCAACAGCGAAATCAGCCCAGTTCTCCAGGAACCCAAACCTCTCCTTCCTACACCAACTCTGGAGCCCCTTTTTTACCTCCCTAATCTCCCGCTGCCTTTCTGGTGTGGCTCATTGTACAGGTAGTATTTCCTAGAAAACTACCTTGGAGATTAGATCCTAGGTCTCTGAATTCGTTTTTGAGCGTCCTCCATTGCAACCTGTAACTTGGTGATTGGTGCCAATGTGTACCATGACCAATGGATTCTCACCAGTCCCTCCCAATAATCTGTCAGCCCAATTCGTGATGTGTTGAACTTGAGCACCAGAAAGACAACACACCGTTCAACGGTCCCGGTCTTTGTGGCAGATTGCCCTGTCTGTCCCCCTTATAATTGAGTCTCCCATCAGTAGGACCTGTCTAGCCTGCCCTGCATTCCCCATCCCCATCTCACTGGAGCAGTCATCACCCTGGCGTTCAAAAGGCATGTCATGCTGCAGCACTGTTGACCCTGAAGTGGCGTCCCCCTCATCTGCAAACTTTGTAAACTAGTTGGGGTGTGCCAGTTCAGGACTAGTCTCCCTTTCCTACTGTAAACCAGCTAGCTGCCTGCTCCACCTGATCTCCCAAACTACCATCCACCCACGGATCTACCCCAATGAGTGCCTGCTCAGTAAGCGGCAAATTCCTTTCCATATTGTCAACTCATTGTTGCCAGTCACTCATTTAGCTCCAGGATCTGGACTTCCAAATGTGTGACATGCATGCATCTTGTGCAACCGTATGCACTCTTGATCAGCTGATCAAGGACCATATATATTGCACAAGTAGCACACCAGATGGCATTGTCAAACATGGAGCACATTCTAGTGGGAATCTACAAATTTACTTACAGAAGTGACGAAAATCAACTAGATCACATTACTCATGAGCCTCAGCCCATTTTCAACCACTCACGTGCTAACGTCCTTCCCATCTTAATTTTTTTTCATTTGTTTTGGTCAATTGATTTATTTATTTTAATTGTTCACACGCTCTTACTGCCTGCTCACTCTCAGTCACAACTGATTTGCTTTACTTACACACTCATTTACTCTTCCACCCCCTCACTCTTTTACAATCCCTCACTTGCTCTATCACACACTCACACTCACTTACACACACAGAATATACTTACTTTTTCAGCCCTTGTCAGCATTGTCACATAAAAACTGAGCATCTGAATAACCAATTTATTTTAATGAGTCTGTCTGTTGTTTGTATTCAGTCAGTAGAAAATACAGACAGCACACGGACAGAAAATACACCTGTGTAACAGATTTTCCTCAGTGGCGAGAAAATCGCACAAGAATTGTGTGTTGCGAGGCGCACAAATCTCCCACGAATATGAACTCCATACTTTTGAGTGGGGTGATACACGTGTTTTATGTGATGTGGGAAACAAATATCTGCACATCCTCTTTTGGAGTGTGCTCTCGCATCGCATCCCCCAATGTTTTCATTAGGGCTGGCGTCAGGATCGCACCATGTGCAGGTGCACACGATGTGATGTGATGCAAGGTTTCCCCATTGAAAACAGTGGGAGAAACTCCGCTATAGCCACAGCAGAGGATCGCTTCTCCCCCAAAGTGATGCAAGGCGGTTTTGAAAAATCAAGGCGGTTTTGAAAAATCTGCATCAAAATCACAAGTTAACAAGTGCAAAATCGGGCTGTGATTTACGACTCCATATCATGCTCGCCCGTAAAATGTTAACCTTAGGT